>NW_026067944.1:29607456-29912114 GCF_014885135.2 Alexandromys fortis
GGGGGGGGGGGGGGGGGGGGGGGGGGGGGGGGGGGGGGGGGGGAGGGAGGGAGGGAGGGAGAATTTCTGGCATTCTCCCTTCAGTGAGGGAGCTGATGCTTGAGGAGCCGCATGAGAACCAGGGTCCTAGGAACAATGCTGTGCCTGTGACTGGGCTTGAGAGATGGGGATGTTCCTAAAAAAAACTCTGTGCCAGCCATGTGTTATTGGTGGAGTGCGTTCTGATGAGCATCTTCACCCAGATTCAATGCATTTGTGATGCGGGTACAGGACAAGGGGGAGAAAAAAATTTTTAATGAACGAGAAGAACGTTAGAATGGCCAGTAAATAGACCAGTTCTCTTTTCCTCCCTCCTTTCTTCCCTCCTTTCCCTTTTTCCTTCCTTCCTTCCTTCCTTCCTTCCTTCCTTCCTTCCTTCCTTCCTTCATTCATTCCTTCCTTCCCTCCTGTTTCAGCTGCCCTTCAGCTTGGCTCTTTCCTCCTGGCGCTGGCTTTCCATAGATTCTGCTACCCAAGGCTCAGGCTAAACCTTCAAATATAAATTTTCTATGCCTCCATTAATAGTACAAAGCCCTTGCCACTCCAATAATGCAGCAGACTCTAGAGAATTAATCTTTGGGGGAACATTTCTTAAATTTGGAAGTATTTTCATTTAAAGGTGTAAAATAGAGTCAGAAGGTGATCAAGACAAAACATCCATTTGCTAACAAGGAAATCAGGGTGCCTACATCTGTTCAAGGAACACATCCCCTTACCAGGAAAACATGCAATTATTAAAGAGATGTTTTAAACGCCTTAATATGCTATTAATATTTCTCCTCTGCACTGAATGTCACTATAAAGAGATATCCAATGAAGGATCAAAATGATGCTATGATTAAGAGAAATTAAGATTCATCAAATTAATATTTCAGTTAATATTAATAGGGGAGGTGACAGTTAATTAAGTATGACATATCACGGGAGAGTAAAAGCCTTGAACACAGACTGCCTATGCTAGTACCCGCACTAAAGAGTGACTGGGTACTAAAATTAGACTTACGAGTGCAACCAGGGGGCACACGGGAAAATAAAGAGTAGGTATAGGAAGAACAGGAAAGGGAGAAAAACAAGCAGGCGGATTGAGAGAGTTCTAGAGGGGGAAATATGTATTTCTTCCTCCCAGTTAGGATAATCTTGATGGGGAGAGATCTTATAATTATCTTGACTTTTCTGTCAACCCAATTACGCCAAGTCATTCTTCGCGTTGAGGCAGTATCTTGCTCTTCTGGAATCATGCTTCTTACTGTAAAGGGGATGAACCATTTATTATCTGATAGTCAATGATAATGAAAAAGGAGTTCAAATCATGCGCTATTTCTGTCCAAAACTGAGACTCTTCACATAGCACAACCCAATGCTTCCTGGTAGCAGCTGTGCTCTGCAGATCACCCCAGTTAGGTGACTCTTTGACCCTCCCACAGGATGATTGACAGAAAGAAATGGAGGCATAGAAGTTTTGCTCCCATAAACACTTCTATTTATCTACCGCAAAATGAGGCATATGATGTCTGTAATAAAGTGATGTTGAGGGTCGGGTGGTGGCGGCGCACATCTTTAATCCCAGCACTCGGGAGGCAGAGGCAGGCAGATCTCTGTGAGTTTGAGGCCAGCCAGGGTAGGTACCAAAGCTGCACAGAGAAACCCTGTCTCAAAATAAATAAATAAATAGATAAGTAAATAAATAACGTGATATTGACCAAAGAGAAGGACTCTCGGGCTAGCTGTTTGTGATTGCTTCCAGAAGTCTGGTTGGATCAAAATAGAAAGTGGACATTGTGACTTTTCTGCACTGAAAGGCCATGGCAATCCCCTTCCAGCTGCCAATATTAGTGTTGTCCCTAATTTATGTTTGAACATAAAAAAACAACTAGGACTTGAGAAAAACATGAGAAACCTGACCAAAGGCCCTAACAGACTCTCTGGAGCGGCATCTATGGGTTATCCCCATGAAAAGGGACTCTGATAGAGCTCTTAGCCATCCTCCTTCCCAAAACACCAAAGAGAACAAAGAGCACCAGCAGACTGCGCAGGGAAGTTTTCAGAAACCCAGCACAGAGTCAATGAAATCAGCACTTGTCTAAACCCATGGCGGAGCCGAGGCACGACCCGCTGGGAAATGGGTTGTTCTGGAAGCCAGTTTCTGCTCTTACCAACTTGCTCAAAGCTCTAGTGACTGGAGTCTGACCAATGCAATTCAATATCTCAGAGAATTTCTCTGATAGTCAAGGGTCTATCCTGCCGAAGCCCAGGGTGAGACTTAAATCAAACTTCATCCAGTTATGATAGGATTGTGTCCCAGGAAAAGCCAACTGCATGCTTATTAATGAGTCCTGAAGATGACACACTTTGAGCGCTGGTCTAGTTATTTCATTCACACCTAAGAGCAAAGGGTGTGGTGTGGACCAAAGATACTGTGGTTGGTCTAAGGGCCAATTGATTTGAGAGCCCTGGAAAGATAGGGCACACATAAGAAGGAAACTTACCTGAGAGCCGGGAGACTCACAAAGTTCATAGTCTACTTGAATATATTCATCTTTCCTGAAGAAAACTCGGCCGACTTTCTCATAGTAATGTGTGTTGTTGATAGAAAGCTTGACTTGTCGTGACTTAAACAAAAGGGGGTAACTCTGGAGGAAGCTGGCTGTTGGTGTTCTTAGCTGCCCTGTGGTGTCATCAAGGTCCACGCCCTTTGATCTGCCCTCTTGGCTGTGTTGGCAAGCTACCCAGTTCTTTATACTATGACAGAGCAGCTGGCAAAGCCTCAAGCATCATGTCAGTGACCCAACACAAGAAGGATGGGGATGCGGTGGGAGGGGGGAGTGGTGGGGAGGGGAAGGAGGTGGGGGAGGGGAGGTTGTTCTGAAACAGCTCAGCTTGAATTATCTCCTCAAGGCGTTTCAGTCTAACTGGCTAGAACTGAGTCATGCACTAGACAAGGCCAGAAAAGAAAAAGTTAAAATGTAAGTTTTGTTTTTAAAAAGAAAACACAGAGGGTGACAAATTGCTATGAAGAGGGCAATAAATTACCATCCAACACTTCCTCTGTGGGAATTCTCTGGAAAGAGTGTCATCCCAACGCAGGGTCGCTTTATGAGGGAGACTCAGAAGAGGGCATCTGAAGACATGAACTTGCATGATTTAGATGGGGATAGCGACACTCTATGCTGGGCTGACGTTAGTCTCAACTGTCATCACCCAAGAGGGTACCTTGGTAGCTAAAGAGCATGATCTACAAGTGCATGCATCCAGAAATGTTTAGTTGTGAGTCAAAGAAAAATCAACTACATTCAGCTTAAATTGTAAGCACAATGAATTGGTTCCCATCTTAAAGAGTCCTGTGGCCGCATGGGCTGCAGACGTACTATCAAGGGTTCCAACTCCATCTCTCTGCCATTCTTTCTCCTCCACCTTCTTACATATAGACCACATGCACAGGCAACGTGACAAGTATAAGCCTTACACGTGCACACTGTACCATCCACACAAGGAGGACATCCATTCCCCAAGAAATTTTGGAATCAAGTATCAAGAGGCATTCAGTTGGACAGGCTTACAACACAGGATTCCCCCCAAACTGATCACCAGTCAGTACTGATTTAGCATAGTTTAAAACTGTGCCTCTTCCAAGGAACACATCAGTAGCTCAGGCTCCTCGTGGGTTCCCAATGGAATCCAGGGATGGCTGAAAAGAAACACCGGTCAATGTGAAGCACCGTCAAGCTGTCATAATTGCCCTCCTCCTCACTAAGACACACAGGCCTGTGCCCTCGGGAGACGCATGACAGGAAACTCACAGGGGCCAGGTACAGCACTACCTCAGGGTTCTCTGTCCTCTGTCTGTGAAGATATTCAGGACAAAAAAGGATGTGGGTGACCTTACAAGTTGGATTTCAGAGGGTCCCTGGCTTAGCTGTTTCTTTAATTCAGTTTTCATCGTTTTCTGGGAAAGTCTTTTCAGTGAAGTGCTGTGGCGCTCTATCTCAGATTAGCTCTCCAGTTTCTAATTTCCTGCTTTTCGGCACTGCAGTCTGGCGCGCGCTCTTCAAGCACAGTCATCCTCCTTGGTTCTACTTGGTTAAGCGCCTTTTGTGCTACTCGATGCAGTTATGTAAGGACGGAGAGGGAAAGGAAGAATGCAGGAGAATATTTGAAATAACAAACAGCTCCCATCACCAATGGTGTGACACAATTTTTTCATCTTTAAGACGGCATGAAAGCAATGCAAGTTCAATAGAAACACACTTCAGACTTTTGGATTCCGATCTTCTCCCAAGCGAGCTGTACACAGCACAATACCCCCAAGTGTGCAGAGAAACCTCAGGGCTCACAGTTCCCATTCAGTCCCATGACCCCAAAGGGCACCATTGCTGCACTGGTCGTGTGCTGCTGAGCTGTGCTTAGCATTTCCAACTTAAAACACTTTCTGTCGGTTTGCTGAGAATTAAATCTCATTTTGGACAGTAGAAAGGATTCAAGGAGGAAGAACTGCAGACAAGCAGGAAAAGTGACCCATCCCTCAGAGGAGTTATAGGTAGTTAATTGTTACAGCGGGGTGAGACATTTTCTTCAGTGGCATAGTCACTGGGAAAGTGTCCGTGCCCCCATAAATAACCCTTTATCCATACTCTCACAAGCAAATTTCATAACACTCATTGAGTCATACAGAGAGAGACAAAGACATACCCAGCATGAAAGAAATATAGACAAGCAAAATAGAACAGGGTAGGTTCAGGCAGAAAATAATGAAAATTGAATTAAAGAAACAGCTAAGCCAGGGACCCTCTGAAATACAACTTGTAAGGTCACCCACATCCTTTTTGTTGTCCCAAATAGCTCTACAAGGCCACAACAAGGGGGTAGGGGGAAGTAGCCTGAATGAGATGAGAGGGTAATGACAGAAAAGACCAGGAATATGTAGGAAAGGAAAATTCAAGTCTTTGGACCTTAAACTAAAGCTTTCAAAGAAGTGTTGAACCTTAGTTAAAAAACAGATGATAACAATTTTATTAATACCTCCCACTGGAAAACAAAAATAGGGGATTCTCATGACCCCTGGATTTGGTAAAAGATATAGAATATTAGAGCTGAAAGAGCTTGGAGACAACCATCCTCTCTGATGTGTGATGAAAACCCAAGAAATTCCTGGCCATATCTGAGTGACAGGCAGGCCTTGGAGCCTGTGTTCTAAACATCTCCATGATGCTACACGCCTCTGCTCTGAGCTGAGGTTTAGCTCCAAGCTAAACCCTTATTGCAGACACAGCTTCATGTCAATGAAATTCACTGTTGGGTTGAATTCAGCTCGGCCATGCAAGACTTTCCAGGAGGTCTCCACAAATCTATAGTCACTGTAATAAACCTCTGCCCCCAGTTCCCCCAACCCCAAGTGACCTGTGCAGCCACCTGCTGCCTTCCCAAGCAACATCTGAGAAGGAGTAATTGTTAATCTCCCGCATTACAGATGGGGGAAAGTATATTCAGAGATGAGAAAAGTCCTCATTTATAACCTTATTTTGCCCCCACAGCAAATCCACTTTTTAAAAAAGTGAGACTGAAGAAATGGCACAGAGATTAATAGCCATAACACTGCTGCTCTTCCAGAGGACCTGAGTGTGCTTCCCAGAATCAATATTTGGGAGGCTCACAGCCACCAGTAACTCCAGGTCAAAGAGATCCGATGCCCTCTTCTGACCCCTGCAGGAAAGGGCTCATACTAAGGTGCATGCACACACGCAGGCACACACACTTTATTTTTTAAAGATTATAAATATGACAGTAGAAAGAAGTGAAGAGGATACATAGAGCAGTAAATTTCTTTTGCTTTCTGGCTATTTCTCCCAAACAATTAAAACCCTATCCCTCTAGACCCACTGACTTAAGTTTCTCTGTATCCCAAAAGAAATTTAAATATAAGGATCAGTGGATTTATTTACAATCTGGCCAAACCCCTGGCAAAAAGAACCTCATTTCTTTCCAGTGTCTGTGATAGTCTTGCAACTTGTACAGATCCATGAGACCAAAAAAACCCGGAAGGTACAGATGTAGCAGTGAGACAGGTTAACTGGGCCTTTCCTGAAAGCGGGGGACTGAGTCCCAGACTGCCTGCACTCTCCATGTGAGAATCTGCTGTATAGAATATATATCTGCTATGTTATTGCAACCCTCTTCCCATCGCTTTCTCTGCCCATCCTTCATTCTTCAAGGAGTTGAGATGCCATAGTATTATTATTATTATTATTATTATTATTGTTATTATTATTATTATTATTTATTGACTGTACAGATATCCAAATATTTCTTGAAGTACCCCCCATGCTTGGAAGACCTATAATGAGCACAATGCTTGCAGAAGCCGAGCTAGTGTCAAGTAACCTCCATATAGCCCTTCACCACCTCTTGGCTTTAGTTCTTTTGGAAAAGCTGGTTTACATGGTTCCAGTCTTTGTTGGTCTCTTCATTGCTCAGGCTGGTTTTGCCTCTGGTCTTATGCAATTTTAATCCCGACTATTTCTTCCTGGCTCTGCACAGTTTTGGAAAACATCACAACTTAAAGGTCCCTTCGCCAGGATGAGAGAGGTCCCTTCGCCAGGATGAGAGAGGTCCCTTCGCCAGGATGAGAGAGGTCCCTTCGCCAGGATGAGAGTCATTTCTGGACTAGCGAGGAATGAATCTGTATCAGAAACTCAGAGAAGATGTGGCAGGCAGCACCCAGTGTCAAAAGCCCTTTTCTTGGCCAAACTCAAGCCACTGAGAGCTCAGGAAGGAAGGGTTTTTAGAGCAAGGTTGCTTGCAGTGTTTTCTTAAAATTTGAAAATTTGAGTCTAGAGTGGAGAGAATCCTATTCATTGTACACTCAGCAGAGCCATCTGCAAGCCCATTTAAGTCTCTCCTTTGACAGATTGTGGGGTGGAAGCATTTTCTCGTCTGTTTCTTTGAAGGTCAGATGTAAGCTTGGCCTCCTGTGGTGCCTGACCAACACACCAGCATTGTACTAGAAAAAGGTGAGCTTACACCCAGTGTAGTGGCATATGCCTTTAATCCCAGCACTTGGGAAGCAGAGGAAGGCAGATCTATAAGTTTGAGCCCAGACAGTGAGTTCCAGGACAGTCAGGGCTACAGAAAGAAATCCTGTCTCAAAAAAAAGAAAGAAGAAAGGAAAGGAGAGGAAAGAAAGAAAGAAAGAAAGAAAGAAAGAAAGAAAGAAAGAGAGTTTTTGACTCTCCTTTTGTAGAGAAATATCAACAGACACAGCTTTGAAAGAGAATTACAAACCACAACAGACCAAGGCTTAATGATTTATAGAATACCCTACATCTATTTTGTGTGTGCGCATACATGCATGTATTTTCCTTAAACGGCCTGCATTTAATCTTTCAGTCTGTTAGAGCGGCACAGCTTGGAATGTAAAGTGCTTGGGTACGTGTGTTCAAAATGATGGTCAAAATGACATCAGTGAATATCAATCAGGCTTTGGTGGGCAGCCTTTGGGATTTCAAGATTCTTGTGTCCTGGAACAAGGAATTGGACACAAATACAGACTAGTTGTAGATGCAGGGATGGGAGGGAGGAAGCAGACCAGAGCTCAAAAGGTTAGAAACCCATTGACAACACTGTATGAGAGACTGTACCAAAGGCTGGGACTTTGACAGGTGGTTTGCATATCGAGGGCTTTCTCGAACATTCATACAGCAGAAGCTTTCTCTCATGGGTTCTATCTGTAACACGCTGGCTTTGAGGTTCGTTTTTAGTTCTCCTTTCTTCATATGTTAATTCATAATTCATGTGCAAAGCCCTTCTGACCCCATTCTCCACCTGCTCTGCCTCAACCGTGTAACTAGCCAGGAACACAAACATGCATAGGCCCCATATAGGGTGTCGTTATTTACAATTAACAATATCAGCTCTGAAGTTGGAGAGATGACTCAGTGGTTAAGAGCACTCACTGCTCTTTCGAAGGCCCTGAGTTCAGTTCCCAGCACCCGCATGGCAGCTCACAACTATAGGATGCCTTCTTCTGGTGTTTAGATGGACAAAACAAAGTACCCATATACATAAAATACATGAGTAAATAAAATTTAAAAAACAATTTCAGCTCTGAAGACATCAGCGTAATAAGTCATTTTTAGGATTAACATTCTAGAAAAAAAAATGGATTCTGGAGGGTCATAGACTTAAAAGGAAATAAATACCACATTTACACAGAATTTCTTACTTTTGAAGCAAATCAGACTCTTTACAAATTTTACAGGCATCTTACATGTTTTGGAAAAGGTTGACTACAAATAGATGTTTTATCTGGTGCACACGTGCACCTCACGTACATGGCGGCCGTGTTTATCCGGAACTGTAAAGTGGTCATTTTAAAAGGTCCCAGCTGAAGCAAAAGTTAAGCGAGTGCTGATTCTGTTGAAAATCTGGCACAACAAACGGGGAACACAGAACATCAAATCTGTGCTTTTCAACATCGCTTTTGGAAAACATAGTAAACATAAGATATTCTAGAGAAATTTCTTTGTTTCGGATATAAAGGACTAGAAAATTTTGTAAAGAACCATTCTGATATTGCTAACCAAGTTACACACAGTTTCTTATAGCACCCTTGAAAAGCTTCTCGCAGCTGTGAAAAACTGTGTTACTTCTCTAGGTTGCTGTGTATTTATGCAGTTCTTAGCTTTGCCTTAGACAGGGATATTTCAGAAATCAGAAAGCATGTGAGTGCCGTTGGCATCCTTTAAGTCACATGACTTCCTAAGATATTTACCTTTGAATGAGGAAAAAATATATATAAAATGGGCCCTTTTTTTTTCTGGTGTTGTGGATTGAACCCTGAACCCCTGAATCCTAGGGAAGAGTTTAAGAAGTCTGATATTGTCTCAAACACACTTAATTGTGAAGTACTTTTAATTTTAGTTCATGTCTAGAGTTCATGTGTTGTTGACAGAGGTTTCTGTCCTGCCCAGTCCTGCGGCTATTCAGTCCCAAAGAAACATTGGGACTACATTAATTATAAGCTGGTTGGCCCAGTAGCTCAGGTTTCTTATTAACTCTTATAACTTGTATTAACCCATAATTCTCTTTTAGCCACATGGCTTGGTACCTTTTATCAGAGAGGCCTTCTCATCTGGCGTCCTCTGGGTAACAACTGTAAACTGAACCTTTCCTTTTCCCAGAATTCTCCTGTTCTTGTCACCCTGCCTCCTATATTTCCTGCCTGGCTACTGGCCAATCAGCATTTTATTAAAATAATACAAGTGACAGGATACAAGACCATCATCCCACGGCACTTTCCCCCCACACTTATTTTCAAAACAGGAACTTTGAATCTAATCTCCTTTGTTTAGCTTTCTTCCTGACATATCCATACAACTTGTAACCAACATTCTAAACAAAGAAAGGCCTCTGTGTGTTTCTTTGGGACTTGAACAGCCACGGGACTGGGCAGGACAGAAACCTCTATCAACAGTGTATTGTTTTTCCAACCACTTTCTAAATATTGGTTATCTCTATGGGTTGATATGCATATGGGTTTATATCTGTATTCCAGACATACCATTTGTAGCACAAGCATTTGTATATTCACAAAGACACGATGTAATCAGGGTGTAAACAATCTAAGATGTTTGTGCCCCCAAATATTTTTGCTGAATGCTCTTTAAAAACAGGAATATTTTGTCATACACAGAATTACATGTACTTGTATGCAAATATATCTGAGAAACATAAAAAGGATAAATTTCTAATGCTATTTCTATCATGGCGCTGCCATTAGACCCATTTGCACATTACATTAGAGGTAACAACTGTAACAGCTGTACAGGTAGTGTTGCATTCACCATAAGGACATTTTTGCTAAACATTTATAACCTAAAATGTGAGTCCTGTCATTAAATCAACACAGAGACTCTAAATCTAATACTGCTTTTTGTAAGCCATACCAGCATTTTCTTAATAATCTTATAGTGTACATATCTATCAATTTAGATATAAAAATATTTAATCTCATAACATTATTTATAACAAAATGCATTATATTTGTTATAGCTTAGGGCAGCAACAGGTGGGAGACCACAGCAGGACACAAGGGGTAGCCTGTCCCACCACCCAAGGCCTCTGTGTATCCCAGGTAGGTGGAAGGTGGCAAATGAGAGACCTTGGGGGTTGGCAGGGCAGCCAGTTCCATGAGGAGCCACAGTGGGTGGCTCAAGACCTGCTGCAGAGCTGCGGGGGGGGGGGGGGGGNGGGGATGGGAGACCTCGGCAGGTGAGAGACAGACACACCATGTGGAGAAAATGGGTATAGTTTATTCAGTGGGTTATGGAGAGGAGAAAAAGGGACGAAAGAGAGTACAGGCTGGAAGTGGAAGGAAGATCCACTTGCCTTGGTGGAAGGGGGAGTGGGCAGAGCTTGCCTCTTAAAAGACAGGACAAGTCAGTAGCAGGTCATAACAATATTATCTATTAATAATGAATTGGAGTTGAGGTACAGCCTATGATACCAATAGCACAACGATCTCAGTTCTACAATTGACTAAATATACATATTATATTTGCAGAAAGACCTAGAGACCATGTAAAAGTGTTTCCACACATACAGCTAGTCCTTCAATTTTCATGTCTTATCTCTTAAATTTAAGTTTTAAGAGTGCCTAGCAAAACTCAGTATAGAAATTTCTCTGAGCATTTAACAAAATCGTATCTTAACATGTTAATCACTCTCTAAATACAAGGCATTAGTTATCCCTGTGCCCGGTATGAGGTGAGGGCACAGTGATTTTTGCCTGTGACATTCAGAGTAATAGAAAGGCTTGTCTGGAAACTGAGTGTCAGTGTTCCTAGGGAGAGGTGTCTTTGCTGTACCATCACACAAAGCAAATTTAACAGAAAGATCACTGAGAAACACATACATCCATGATTTTGCATATCCTTCAGCCTTAACAAAATCTTATATTTAACAATTTTACATTTAAAAGTATTCTTAGAAAAAGGAACCCATAGAAATAATAAGACGAAAGTTTGGTTTTTGTTTTCAATGTCCCTCATTTAATATACTCAGACTTGGTCACCTCTGTTTATCAAGACAACTTCATTTTGCATGTTGCTTCCCAAATGCATTTAAAGCCATGCATTTTTATTAACATACAAAACCATTTTATGTTCTCTTGCCTTCTATTTCTCTTGACTACTCAGGGGGAAAAAAGCAAATGTAAAATTTAATTTTTAAGTATCTCTTTTGGAAGAAAATTCTTCCAAAATCTATCAAAATCTCTGTAGTCAATACAAAACTGTGTAACTTAGCAAAACTTTCATCTTAAGATTAATGAAAGCAATTTTTTATAAACATAAACTGTACTTCAAATATCTTTACCATCCTTCTGAAAAACTAAGACTAAATGTCTCTTTTTTTCCCTTTAATTGAAAATAGTTTTTTTTCTCACATAATATATCCTGATTACAGTTCCCCTCCCTCTACTCCTCCCGGTTCCTTCCCACCTCCCTCCCTTGCATCCAGATCTACTCCCTTCCTGTCTCTCATTGGAAATTAAGTGGGAATAATAATAAAGGACAAATACATCAGAATAGAACAAAGCAAACCAACAGAAGGAACGGAACCCAAGAAAAGGACAAGAAACAGATAGGTGCTGAAGAGAAATTGTTTTCACACTCAGGGAGCCCTAAAAAACATTAAACTGGAAGCCATACTATATGCTCAAAGGGCCTGTAGGCTAAAAAGAGTGTCTATATTACAATAAAAATTAAAGTTAAGATAGAATTTTTTTTTTTTTGTTTTTAAGCCCTGACATGACATTGTGACCTAAGGTTTTATCTAATCAGCTATAATTCTATCTAATAAACCTGAAGAGATAGTAGTTCAGCTGGCTGAGGAGTGAGCAAGGTAAGAGTTGGCTGAAGCTTGCTCCTTTCTCCCTCCGATATCTGGCTCCAGGTCTTCATTAATAAGGCCAATTAGAACTTGTGCAACGCAGCTGTGTGGGTGAGCAGCAGGTTTTCTTCCTTTAATGACCGAACCCAAAACTTACCGGATATTCAGTCCGCAACTCACCGCTGTCGGATCCTTCTGTTCCAAAGGAAATTGGAAAACAGAAATTGTTGAAGGAAGATGGATTGACCAAACCAGGGAGAGAAGGAATCACATTTCTCTCCCCGGGGTCTGCGGCAGTCTTACACTTCACAGCAAAGGATGTGCTAAAATTGAGACGCTAATGTAGGTTCAACCGTGACGTAGTTTAATCGGGTCTTTTCTGGCAAAAGGGTAACAGCCCCACATTGACTCCCTTGTCTCACAGCGTGGACAGTCAGTTACATTTTAATAAGTTGTGTGTGCTGCTACCTGGGGATTCCATCAACACGAATGAAAATAAAATTATTCATTTTCATTAAGCCAGCGTTGAGCTTGTTCCTTCATTTGTGAATATCGGCCTCGGCCCTTAGCAGAGAGCTACTGTCACCTGTAGAAACCACAGATAATTACATCCAAACTGCTGCGTCCTGGTTCCCGCGTTTGAAGTACTAAGTTGTTATTTGTAATCCCTTGTATCTTTACCCTTTGTGCATTTAAAAAACATTCCGAGAAAGATGACATGAACCCAAACTGATTGCCAAAAGAGCCAAGCAAGGTGACTTTCGCCATTAGTCCCAGCACTCAGGAAACAGAGGCTGGCAGATCTGTGTTCGAGACCAACCTGGTTGGTCAACATAGTGAGTTCCAGGACAGCCAAGATTACATAGTAAGATCATGTCTCAAAAGACCAACCAACCTAACCAGAGGTAGAATGGTCAGGGCTATTTTGAGTAAAGCTTATTAAAGTATTTGACTTCGTTTTTTGAGGAAAAGAAACACAAGAATTACAAAAGACCTGACTTGTAACCTTGTACGACGTCCAAAACTTGGACTAAGTAACAGCAGTAAACTCTCATTGTGAGGCAGATAGTTCTAATTTGGATTTGAGTATATAAGAAATTGAATTGATTTTCACTATCAGTAAGTGAGGGATCCTATGATATGTCTATTTATTACGTCCTGAACTATGGCTTCAAAAGATGAGGAGGAGTTTTTTTTTCTCATGTAAAATTGGTAAAACTAATTTTTTTCCCTTTCCAAACAGTCATTAAACAGACTTAGCCTAGAGTGGTGGTGCATGCCAGCACTCAAGAAATATAGGCAGACAGATCTCTGTGAGCTGGAGGCCAGCTTGGTCTATGTAGTTCCAAGCCAGCCAGGAATACACAGTAAGGCAGTGTCAAGTGTTCGGTAAATTGCATAACCTTGATACTTTTTAAAACCCAAACTGTTTTCTTCAATACTGGCCTTAGTTATTAAAAGCCTAAGTATCCGCTTCCTTGCTTTAGCATGCCAGATGGCCATTAGCCAAATACACCTACTTTTATTTAAAAAATCAGAACCAAAAACCAGTACATACCAAAACATAAATCTCAGAGAACTTGGTTATTCTCAGGTGATCGGCATGAATCAAATCCAGAGTGTACTCACTGAGACTCCCAGAATCTTGTGTCCTGAAACAATTGGACCAGGGACATATGAGTATTGATAGAAATAGAGACTTTTTATTGAGAAAAAGAAAAATACTCCTCAGAATGGGGGTGGGCCAAGCGACCAGAAAAGGTCTGAGGCTCAAAGGCCCAGGCCAAGGAGCGTCTCTATCCTCGGTAGCACATTTGCACAGCCCCAAGTGTCTCTGGCAATTGGGGATGGCAGGGCTTTTAAAATGTAGTTGTGTTATGTATAGAATACAATTGGAGGTGTTTCCGGTCTTCCCTTTGCCTCTGGAACTTCCCATCCTCCAATCTCGCTTCTCTCCATCCTCAGAGCTTCGGTCCCCAAACTCTTTGAAGAGCTAAAGGATGATATCTATTTTCCATAACTTCCATGCTAACGAGGGGTGTAATCTTTGTCAATGGGGGACCACAAAACTCTCTTCCAGTTCTATCGACTTGTTAGAGAAGAGGCTTTGGAGTTTTTATTGTCGGAGTTGACCTGAATCCCTGTATCATAATGAGTTAAGTTTAAACCTGTCATCTCCTAGGAGACACAGATTTTACTTGCTTTTGGGGGGGGGGGGGGAGAATCTGGGCTAGAAACAAACAAAGAAGAGTGAGACCATATTTCAGAAAACAAACAAACAAGAAATGCTTAAAGAAAGCTAAGGCTGTGGCTCAGTACTTCAGTGCTTCTCTGGATGCACGAGGACCTGAGCTCGTTCCCCAGCACCACCAAAAATCAAGGGATAAACCGTGGCACACGCCTGTAATCCCAGACTAGGAAGGGTGAAGCAAGAAGGCCAGGGAAATGCTGTCTCAAAAACTCATGTTTGTAAGACAGTGGTTTCTGAAGATATTATTTTGCCCCAAGACTCCAAGAATCATTTGAGGAACTTATTATTTGGAGTGGGGCCTGTGGGTCATTTGCTTAGCAAGAGCCGCAGGTGATTTGGGGACTGCCACTTATAATCAGTAAGTTTGGAAAACGCTGCCTTGGGCTGTGTCGGCTGGAAATCAATAGCCAACTTCATACCTGAAGACACTGTCTTGCTTCCCCCACCCTCCCCGTATTGCTACAGGGAATTAGCCATGTTCATTAGCAAGTGAGAGTAACACCACCTGGCTGCCTGCGATTCTGAAGTGAGTTGTTCATCAGAATTTAGGTGAAAAACATATCCCTAAAGAGCCTTAAATCAATCAGATTTTTTAAAAGTCTGCCTTAATTTCAAAATTACTTCGTTTTTTATGATCTCTCAGCACTTTGTATTTATCCCTCTGTCAGCACTTATCACTTGATATCAGTTCTTCCCTAGGAGTTCTGGTTTAGGTCCTCCATCCCTCCACACCCATTTACACATTCCTCTCCCAACTCAGGCAGGCACTATCGTCAGAGACACGGGGAACAAAACCAGGTTGAATTCATCTCAACACACCCCACCGGGCCACATGTCAAACAAGGGAGCAGTCCATCAAACAGTGACCTTCTGGGTAAATGGATGAACAAAGGTCAAAACTCCTCCGTCCAATGCTAGCAGGGTGGAACTGAACCGTGTGCTTCTGGGAAGTGTGGTGTCAAGATGAGAGTCTTTGAGGACAGGAGTCATCACAGTTGAGAGGAAGAGGTTAAAGGTCTAGCTCTTTTTGCTAGATGCGTGTTTTAAGTAAATAACCCCTCCCCTGCTCCAAGTCTCCATTTACCTACAAATTGGGCATCATAGTTGCCTGACTGAGTTGTCCTGAAATAATGTGAGCTGGTTACTTAGAATGATTTTAGCACCTTAGATTTTCATCCTTTACTGTTATTTACATAGTGTGGGAGACTGTAGTATAAACATTCACATGTGATATATATATATATACACACACACATACTTTATACACACACACACACACGTGTGTGTGTGTGTGTGTGTGTGTGTGTGTGTGTGTGTCTACCAGCTAACAATTTATTTTAATGAGTGAGCTCCCAGAAAAGTTAAGAGATGGCACCTTAGTGGGAATCACTTCAATCAGCTAATCAGGTTGTTTTCTTCTTGGCACTCGGCTGAGATCAAGGACAGAATGGGATTTCTAATAGCAGGTTCTAGAAAAGGGAAACATTCCAGGGGTACCAACTTGTGGGTTCAACAAGAAGGCACTGTGTCCTTCCACCCAGGACCCTATACAGCAGCCCCATGCTCCACCCCAAGGGGTCTTTTCCATTGCTGTTTTGCAGTCCTGGGATAGGGGCAGTCAGAAAGGTACCTGCTCCCCAGACCAAAGCCCCACCTGATTCTCTTTTTCTCTGTGTCCACTCGCTCCATCCCACAAGCTGCTCCTCCTGTGTGATTCTCTACATCAGCACTGCCTTGTCCACGTCCAGTGTCCAGTCTGCCTCTACCAACCATGTGACCTGCAACAATTGGCTTGACCTCTCTAAGATGGCTTCCTGCATAACAAAGTTATTAATGGTCCCGTCAATGCAAAAATAATAACCCTGCTTTAAAGAAAATAGTAAGAGTCCTTTACCTGAGGCAAGTGTGAGTGACCCTGTCCTCAGAACTTGGATTTGATTTGTGCCGTGGAAAAAGTGGCATGAACTTTAATAGCCAGAGAGGAGAGAAAGTCAAAACAATACATGTGAGAGATAACTTTGGTTGGGACAGCAAGTTAGGTGAGCTAGGGAGGTAGAAGCCCTTTTCTATAGTTTAAGAAAACATTTTTAGCTCTAGAGTTGGAGGTTGCTGACTTTAACAATACATTTCAAGAGGTTTATCCAACAGTCTTAGTAAAAACAAGAGAATGTGTTTATAGAGAGATGGCTCAGCAGTTAAAAACACTGGATCCAGGTTCAGTTCTCAGCACCATCAGTGGCTCACAAACATCTGTAACTACATCTGTTAGTTACATCTGTAAATTCCAGAGGATCCAATGCCCTCTTTTGGCCTTCATGGGCATCACACAAATGTAGTGCACATATATACAAGCAAACAAACACTTGATATAATTTTTTTTGAGACAAGATTTCTCTGTAGCTATCCTGGAACTAGCTCTTGTACACCAGGCTGGCCTTGAACTCACAAAAACCCATCTGCCTCTGCCTCTCAAGTGCTGGAATTAAAGGCCTGTACCACTGCCTGACTAGATTTATTCAGTCTTCTGCCTGCATGTACACCTGCAGGCCAGAAGAGGGCACCAGATCTCATTCCAGATGGTTGTGAGCCACCATGTAGTTGCTGGGAATTGAACACCAGACCTTTAGAAGAACAGGCAATGCTCTTAACCACTGAGCCTTTTCTGCAGTCCCCGAAATAAATATTTTTTAAAAAATAAATGGGTACTTTTCTACAGGCACTAAGCCTGGATAACTCTCCATCCCTCACTAATCCCAATCTTCTACTCCACCAAGGTCAAGCAACAGAGTAGAGGCCAAGGAGTTTGTGGGGTCTTTAAGACAAATAGTCCTCTGCAAAGAATCTTCAGCTTCACAGTCTTTCCCCCAGGGGATTATAATCAGCACTAAGAGGCCACGTCTGCAAAGGGCTTTGCAGGACACCGGGCACTTAGCAAGCATTCAATAAATGGCTTTTAGTATGTCGGAGAGCACTCAATCTTGACGGAGGTATCTGCATGCCTAACCTGCTCCAGGAGCCCCAGAGCAGCAGCAAGCAAGTAAATGTCTATGCCATTATCGAGCTGGTTAAGTAACAGTTGTTTAATCTCCTATCAAATTATACACGCCTCAAAAAGCTACACTAGGACATATGGGGGGGGGGGAATCCGTTTTTGAAATCTGAAATTTCAGAGTTGTAGAAACTCCTAGAATGGGTCATGTGGGTAGGCGATAATGGGAGGAGAAATCCTCAAAAAGTGTTAGTTTGTAGTAATTGTACCAGGCATTCATACCGATCTCTAGTTAGTGTGTTCAAGAACGCCTTGTCCAGGCATGGTGAGATGGTTTTCCGGGTAAAGGCGTTTGCCCCATAAGCCTGAGTTCAATTCATGGAACCCACACGAAAAAGAAAAGAGAGAAACTGACTCCCCTAAGGTTTCTTCTGACTTCCACACTCATGCCATGGCATGCATGCCCATATACATCAGGCACACATACATACACATATAATGATAAGTAATAATAATAATAATGATGAGGAATGCCTTTTTTTCTCCAGTTATAACGTAAGTCTTCAAGGATACACCCTGTAGTACATTTTACAAAACCTTTAAACAAGCATCCTATGCCTTCCTTCTGTGGACTGTTACAGCCTCACAAGTCCTTGTTTGGTAAATATATGGATGGAAAAATGAATGAATGAGTGAATGAACCACCAGAAAACACTCAGGCTGACTGCAGTCCCAACTTTTCTGTCTCCTTTAAACTTCCCACAACATGCAGACACACTCACTCAGTTATAAGGGGGGGAAAAGTAGGTTTTCCCCAAGTCACAACTCCAGTTGCTCAATAGACATATGTAGAATGAAATTAGTAACACAAGCCGGGTGGTGGTGGCACACACCTTTAATCCCAGCACTCAGGAGGCAGATACGGGCAGATCTCTATGAGTTCGAGGCCAGCCTGGTCTACAAGAGCTAGTTCCAGGGTAGGAACCAAAGCTATACAGAAACCTTGTCTCAAAAAAAAAAAAAAGAAAGAAAAGAAAAGAAGGAAGGAAGGAAAAAAGGAAAGAAGGAAGGAAGGAAGGAAGGAAGGGAGGGAGGGAGGGAGGGAGGGAGGGAGGGAGGAAGGAAGGAAGGAAGGAAGGAAGGAAGGAAGGAAGGAAGGAAGGAAGGAAGGAAAAGAAATCAGGAACACAAAATTCAGTCAGTTTGGAGCGGGGGAGCTTTCATATCATGCAATTGTCCTGTGTGATCAAAATCATCTTTCCCTGCTGGTTCTCTGGAGTCACTGTGTGGTGACTCTGTAGATGAGAATCCATAAACTCTCCTTCTGGGAAGATGTTGGTTCTCAGCATCCCTATAAATTTATGCCGGGCCTCTGTTTATACAGAGCCAAGTGATCTAGCTGGGGGAAGTAAATCAAGAACCAAGTGAACAAATATGATTACTTCACTTGGTTGAACTTTTCCAAACAAAGCATCTTTGCCAGCGCTTCTCAAAACAGCCTGAAGATGACCAAACAGAGATTAAATGGGAGACTGAGAGGGTAAAAAACTCCAGAAGGTATTAGAGAAGGAGGATGGACCCTTCAGGGCTTTAGGGACCCGACACAGGAAGTCTCACCCAACCCAGGTCTCAGATGGGAACCAGACAGAAGGCAGCTCCTCCTTCACTCATATTGGTCAGCGTCTGCGGTCTGTTTGTCTCTGTCCCGTCTCTTAGATGAGCTCATGATGGCAATCATGGCTGATTAGAAAAGACACCAAAAATGCAGCAACCAGTGACACAAACTCTCACTGGGAGCCGTGATCCCCCAGAATGACAGCCCACACACCTTAGAGCCTGTAAGTAGTGGTGTATAGCTATTCAAAAAGCTGCATTGTCCCTGATGCATCTTGCTTACTAAGTTGGGTTATATAAACATGCAAAAATAAAATATAAATATGTTACCATATAATTTGCCTTAATCCCGGATGCTTTCTGTTACTCATAGGAAGCTCTGGAGGTCGATTCCATGCGCACAGGCATCAGGTCACAGCTAGCATCACCTAGCTGAGGGATCCTCTGGGTCCAGCCTTCTCCCACCTTTTAGAGGTTGAGACAAAGTGTTGGGGGACAGGGGCAGGGTCAAAAGCAGTCTCACGGATTAGTCTTGTTCTCATAGAAGTCTTACAATGTTTCCAAGCTTTACAGTCTGAAGTCACAGAAAATTTTGCTTTGGAGTCATGTTTATGTAAAAGGTGTTCTTAGCTTATTTTCTTAGCACATGGTGAGCTCTCTGCTGGGCAGAGGGCTTCAGAGAGGCAGTTTTGGCACAAGGCTCACATTGGGCAGCCACCCAAACTCTGTTACTAACAGCTGTGCATCTATGGGATAAGATGTATCTATGTGCACACCACTTAACTCCAGGAGCACCCCTGAGGTTGAACCTCAAGTTTGACTGCCAAAACTTTGGTACAACTGGGGTGTGCTTATTTTAAGATGAATGCCCATGAGCTCCTATTCGGGGACTCTGAATCACTAGGTCTAGGGGGTATTCGTCTTTAACGAATATCCCACTGTGAGCCACTCTGAGAATCCCTGCACTAACTAATCTTGAAGATCTCTCGTAGCTCTAGCGCTCTGTCCCATCCCTTCCTTATCAATCAACCCCAGACATCCTGGCATACCCTCTGTGCCTGTTAGCCCTCTGGTACTGATGGCACCCACCGTGGGGAGCCAGGAAGGTGCATTGGCATCTATGATGAGCATCTTAGGGAAGGCAAGAGAGTTGATTGGGTTACTGTTCCTTCCTGGGGAAAACACTAACATCCTTCTTGTCTCTAATGGCCAGGTGACAGGTGGAGTCTGGAACTTCAGCCGCGTTTGCTGTGATGTTTTTGTCACCCTGGATGTCATGATGTGTACAGCCAGCATCCTGAACCTCTGTGCCATCAGCATAGACAGGTAAGGCTGGGAGTCCCCTTCCAGGCTTAGGAGACATGGGGCCATAAAGCGGTACAGAAATTACTCATTTGAGATATTGGTGTCACTTTCAAGGGAACTTTGCCACTGACGCGTTTTCTTTCTTTGTTTTTTTTTTTTCTTTTAAAATATGGTTTGCACATGGGGAGGAAAAAGACTTGTGACAGGAAATAATTTCCCTATAAGGTTTATTGGGCTTTTTACTCATCCAGTCAACCTACTCCCCCCTCCACCCCGCATCCCGGATCTGGGGGTTGTTTTCCCATTATCCTTTTAGGCTTTTGTGATTCCTAATTGGAAGGAAAAGGGAGAGAATAGAAAAAGACATAAAGTGGGTTGATTAGGAAATCCTGTAGTTGGTTTTATTGCTGACGAAGGCTGGGGAGGTCTCAGAGAGAGACAGAGCAGACAGGTGGTCGTGGCACACGCCTTTAATCCCAGCACTCGGGAGGCAGAGGCAGGCGGATCTCTGTGAGAGACAGAGCAGATTGAGATCGCTAGTCAACATTTCCAAGTTATTGTTACCTTCAGAGAAAGAATTCATAGAAAACAAAGGAAGGAATAAGGAGAAAGTGTCATTTCAGGGAAAAGTACACAAGATGAAGTGCTGTACCTACTATACTGTATAATTAATACCCAATGATAGGAGGGAGAGAGTGTGGACTCCTCAAGAGAATAATGCTGCCTGCCTGAGGTCTAGGATAGCATCTTATGGGAAAACTCTCAAGTTGGGGTCAGGGGAGTTATTATTGAGTCAAAGTTGAGAAACAAGATTTATTCCAAATTGGTTTCTTTCCCCTTTCTGTTCTTGTGTGGGGCTTTGGGATATGCTATGGTATCAGATGCATGATGGGAAGTGGAGACTTTGTGAAGGTAATGATGTGGAGGTAGCATCATGGCAAAGCAAAGTGAAGCCATCTCAGTTGGCTATGCTGGTCTTGGGCAGTTATGACGCATCTCGTTCTACACTGTTTGCAGACTTTCATGCTCTCCTGCGCCAACCTCTAGCTCCTAAGTGTCTGGCCTCTTTCTTTTTGGTTTTCATTATACTATCCCTGCCTACCTCAGTCTATCGATGGGTTGGTTGGTTGGTTTTGGAAAGGAGAGTGAAAAAGGAAAGAAAAAGGGTAAGAGAGTCAAGCATGGCTGTATTTCCCAGAAGAGAGAGAAGAAGGGATGAAAAAAAAAGGCAACTTTAGAAGCCATGTGATCTGCACATGTCCCTTATAGAGTTTTTAAAAAGAGCAAGTTGAGACTAGAGAGATGGCTCAGTTGCTAAGAGCAATCCTGCCCTTTCAAAGGACAGGAGTTCAGTTCCCAGCACTCACATTGGGCAGATCACACTCCAGGTTCAGGGAAGTCTCATGCCCTCTTCTGGCTTCCTCAGGCGCGTGCACACACACACACACACACACACACACACATGCACACACACATGCACGCCCACATGCACGCACACACACACAATCCCCAGTGCATAAGGAAGCATAATTATGTCAAAACTCAACCCAGGGCACATGTCATTTCTTCCAAGATGGATTCTGGAGATAACCTGTACTAGATTAAGCATCTGGCCTGGACTCAGTCATACAGACGGCATAGAGGGCATTTGGGCTATCAGCCACCTCTGGTCCTGGTTGTAGGAGCTTCGGGGAGAGCCTGGCTATACAGATAGTGTAAGGGTCGTTTAGACTGCCCTTTGCGAGAATTACCATTTTGAGCTAAATGACTATCCATTAACTCATTTCATCTTCCCAACTCCAAGGTGCTATTACTACCTTCATGTCCGCATACCAGATAATCTGTTAGAGTCCTACAGCTCGAATGCAGCCATGTCAGAGTTTGAACTCCCGTCTACACGACTCCAAATGAGCCACCCTAAGTTTAGTTGTGAACCTCACCAGGTTTCCAGCTGTTCCCCTCCTTCCTCCCTTAATTCTAAACAGCAAACCATCTTCACTAATAATCTCTCACTGGGGCATCTCTATCCTTAACTCTTGGATTTTCTTTGACCTGTATCTCTTCTACCTACGGCTCTCAACCAATGTACACTTACCAACTCTATTTTCATGACTTTTTTTTTCTAATTTGCCTCTGTTTGTCCTTCCTTGTCACCCTTGCTTACCTGAGGTTCCCGTGACCTCACACCGATCTTTCACAGCTCTCTGTCTGGCCCTTCAAACCCTCTGGAGAACCCATCAAAAGGAGAGCTCTGAGCGTCTCTTTGATCTATACAAGGATTCAACATGGCCACCCCCACTCTCACACTAATCCACTTTTGCTTTCTTAATTTTTTCAAGGTGACTTTTCTGTGATTGTGGCTTTGCCTGCACGTGTAGCTGTGTGGCATGTTCATGAAGTGCCCCAGCAGGCCAGAAGAAGGCATGGGACCTCCAAGGCCCTTCTCCCTCCATTAACTGACTTGATTGTATGCAAATCTTGTGGGGGTAACCAATAAGTGAGTCTCTGTGAGCAGCAGCCACACCGGGCCTAGAGAAGAGCATTTCCCAGCCCTCCTCCAGTCCTCCAGCTCCTACATTCTTTCTCCTCCTCTTCTCCAGTGTTCTCTGGGCCTTGAGGTAGGGAAGGGGGTTTGATACAGATGTCCCACCCACAGCCGAGGACTCATAGCCATTAGTTTTCAACACTTTACTCAGGAATGGGTCCCTGCACTAACCACTACTTCTCTGACTAAGGTTGAAAGCAACACTGATCTAAGGATGCAGACATGCATCTTTAGAGGGTAGTTTAACAACATCACCACTAAGAAAAACAATGTTGAGGCAGGCCTAATGGTGCACGCCTTTAATCCCAGCACTTGGGAGGCAGAGAGAAGCAGATCTCTGTGGATCTGAGGGCACCCTGGCCTACATAGTAAAGGTGTTTTATTTGTGGAAGCAACATTGGCTGCCTAAAGCCAGGGACCATTGAGTTCAGCTTAGTATTCTTGATCCAAGCTCTGTAATTGGCATGGTAGGGAAAACCAGAGGTAGTAAAGATCTAGTCCCAGTATAAATGTTCAGGCTGGGCTGCTAAAGGCAATACTTAGGCAAACCCACACTTTGATGTCTCTACAACATGAACTAAATGTCCAGAAATTATGCAATAAACTTGTATGTTAGAGCTAAAAAATACTATAAAAACTCTTACCACTTTATTTTTTAACAGTTCTGTGGAAAAATAACTCACATGGTATACAATTAATCCATTTAAAGTATACCAAAACATATTAAATTGTATACGAATAATGGGTTTGCCTTAGTAAGACAAGATAGAAAGACAGGGGAAATTAAGAAGGCACAAAATTGAAAGAGTCCCCTTCTTCTTGAATTCATTGGTTAAATTCTCAGCAGCTCAGAGTCAAGAATTTTGGCACACCTTTACCATGAAGATTGCCTACTGGCTTAGTTGGTGTTTCTGTCCTTACAATAAAACATCACAACCAAAAGCTGCTTGGAGAGAAAGGGGTTTATTTCACCTTATACTTCCAAGTAGCAGTTCATCACTGAGAGAAGTCAGAGCAAGAACTCAAACAGGGCAGGAATCTGGGGCAGGATCTGAAGCAGAGCCAGGGAGGATGCTGCTACTGGCCCACTCCTGGATTGCTCGGCCTGCTTTCTCCTTTTTTTTCTTTAAAAAATATTTTTATTAAGTTTTTACAATTTCATTAATTAGTTCATGTGTGTGTGTGTGTGTGTGTGTCTCAAATGGAGAGCAGTGAAAAACTTTTGGGGTTGATGTCTCCTTCCTCCATGTGGGTTCTAAAGAACGGATTCAGGTTGTCAGGCTTGGCAGCAAAAGCCTTTACCCACTGAGCCATATTGCCAGCCTTCTCTTTTAAAAACAGATTTTGAAATTTCTTTTTTAAAAAAAATATTTATTTATTTATTTATTTATTATGTATACAATAGTC
Organism: Alexandromys fortis; assembly: GCF_014885135.2. Taxonomy (NCBI): domain Eukaryota; kingdom Metazoa; phylum Chordata; class Mammalia; order Rodentia; family Cricetidae; genus Alexandromys; species Alexandromys fortis. Next base: position 29,631,490 of record NW_026067944.1, read on the forward strand.
TGCGTGTATGCCTGCAGGCCAGAAGAAGGCACCAGATCTCATTACAGATGGTTGTGAGCCACCATGTGGTTGCCAGGAATCAAACTTAGGACCTTTAGAAGAGCAGGCAATGCTCTTAACCGCTGAGCCATCTCTCCAGCCTGTTGAAATTTCTTTTAATGCATAAAGGTATCTTACCTGCATGTTTGTCTAAGCACCACCGTGTGTGTGTGTGTGTGTGTGTGTGTGTGTGTGTGTGTGCGCGCGCGTGCCCTTGAAGGCCAAAAAAGGGAATCATATCTATCAGAACTGAAGTTATAGACTGTTGTGAACTGCTGTGTGGGTGCTAGGAATTGAGCCCAAATCCTCTAAAAGAGCAATCAGCATTCTTAACCACTAAGCCCTCCAAAGATGCTTTCTTACAGCACCCAGGACATCAACCCAGGGTGGTACCTCCCACAATGTCTGGGTTCTCTCACATCAGCCATAATGTGAGACAGTAACCCCACAGACTTGCCTACAGGACAGTTGTCTCGTGGAAGCATTTTCTCGATTAAGATTCTCTCTTCCCAGATAAGTCTAAGTTGACAAAAACCCGCCAGTACACCTACGTAGAGATAATAATATTCCTTTTTTATAGTGCTATTTCAAATAAGAATGCTAAAGTAATAATAACCTATGCTTTAAACCAAACAAAACATATAATACCTTTGAGATTAACCTTATTCCCTCCCCAGGTATTACTGAGAATCTTTAAACAATATCATAAATCTGTTTGCAGTCAAGATGTATTTCATAACTCCCTTGTAACTTATTATTATAAGAATCCCTTTGACCCTTCTAACCTATTGTATTAGTTCCTTCTCTTGTTGCTATGGCAAAATACCAGACAAGAACAACTTAAGGAAGGTTTGTTTGGGTTCACAATCTGAGGGTACAGTCTATCATGTCAGAGAAGGCACTGCAGCAGGAGATTGAGGTGGCTAATCACGTCGCACACACAACTAGGAAGCAAAAACAGATGAATGGTGGTACGCAGCTGATTTCCTTTTGTTTTCCCCATTTTATTCAGTCCAGTACCCCAGGTCCCGGGGATAGTGCAGCCCATATTCACTGTAAGTCTTCCCTCTCTGGAAACACCTTTCCGACATGCTCAGGGGTATGCCTCCTAAGAGATTCTTAAACCATCTAAGTTGACCATTGGCTTATTTAGGATTTCTATTGCTGTTAAAAGACACCATAACCGTGGCAACTCTTATAAAGGAAAGCATTTAACTGGGGTGGGCTTACAGTTCAGAGGCTTAATCCATTATCATCATGGCAGGAAGCATGGAGGTATGCACACAGACATGGTTCTGGAGAGGTAGCTGAAAATTCTACTTCCGATTAAGCAGACAGCAGGAAGAGAGAGTGACACTGGGCCTGGCTTGAGCATCTGAAACCTCAAAGCCTGACCCCAGTGACACACTTCCTCCAACAAGGCCATACTTACTCCAACAAGTCCACTCCTAGAAGGCTGTGGCGATTGTTTTTCATTTAAACCACCATAACCATGGATATTTTAATACAATGTTTTTACTCTTTCAGAATTTCTAACAGTATATTTTGATCATATTCATTCCTATTCCTCCATTCTCCAAGACCCAGACCCAGTCCCCACCTCCTCACCCCTTCCCAACTTCATGCCCTATTTTTTCCCTTTTCTTTTTAATAACCCTCTGCGTCCAGTTTATGGTGCTCACATACTAATTAATGGGGAGTCATCCCCTAGAGTGTGGCCAACCTATAAAAACTAACTCTCTTGCCCAGAAATGATCAGTTGTCAATAGCTCCTCAGTTAGGGGTGGGGGCACATGAGCCCCTCCCCTCTTGGTGCTGTAATGTTGATAGGTCTTGCCAGCATGTTCAGGTACTAGTCTCGTCGTATCCTGAAAAGACTGCTCCAGTCTTATCCTCCCTGGCCGCCCTCTGGCTCTTATAATCTTTCTGCCCTTTCTTCTGCAATGATACTCAAGCTTCAGTGTTGAAAGAAATACAGATGTTGGGGCTGGAGAGATGGCTTAGTGGTTAAGAGCATTCCCTGTTCTTCCGAAGGTCCTGAGTTCAATTCCCAGCAACCATATGTGTAACATGAGGGGGCCAACCCATATGTGTAACATGAGGGGGCCTGCTTGTTTGTTAGGGTTTCTGTCTCGCCCTTTACCCCACAACTGTTTAGCCCCAAAGAAAATAACACATAGGTCTCCATAAATTATAAGCTGATTGGCCCATTAGCTCTAGCCTCTCACTGGCTAACTCTCACATCTTGATTAACCCATTTTTCTGATCTATGTTAGCCATGTGGCTCAGTACCTTTTTTCAGTCTCGTCATATCCTGAAAAGACTGTTCCAGTCTTATCCTCACATCCTGCTGCTTCATGGTCTGGGCAGGAGTGGGAGGAATAAACTTCCTCCTTCCCAGAATTCTCCTGTTCTCATTACATCATTTCTACTTCCTGTCTGGTTTTTCTACCTATATTTCCTGCCTGGCCAATCAGCATTTATTTATAACATGATTGACAGAATACATACAACTCTCCGGCACCACATATGGTGGCTCACAACCATCTGTAATAAAGTCTGGTGCCCTCTTGTGGCCTGTAGGCATACACACAAACAGAATACCGTATAGATAATTAATTAATTAATTAGTTAATTAATTAATTATTTTTTTAAAAAGAATATAGATGTCCCATTTGTCCTGACTTACTTGCTGCCCTTTGACCACATGTAGGTTTCTGAATTAACTACATCCACTGCACAAAGAAGCTTCTCCGATGAGGTGTAAGGGTCGCACTAATCTGTGAGTACAGACATATGACTCTAGAGGGCAGTTTGATACTGTGTCTATTTAACAGAATACTAGTAGTAGGTTTACCCCTAGGGCCTGTGCGCCTGCAGCTATGGGTCAGATTTACAGTACCAGGCATTCATTTCCTCCTGTGGAGCAGGCCTTAAATCTAATTAGAAAGCATTTGTTAGCCCCATAACATAAATACCATTATTGTATTGTATGGGCATATCTTGCCACACCTGTCATTACTGCACACATAAGGTTAAGAGTTAGGTAAGAATGTTGAAAGCTCCCCACTTCCACCTCCAGAAGCCTGCATAGCCTCTTTCTGTATTCTGAAGAGTAGCCATCAGGAAGAAAGTTTCTGAATCAGTACCTACTTGACTTCCCCATGTTCTGTGACCAAAAGTATATAGCATCTTCAGCAATGGTGTCTTACCATCAAGGGTACCAGGGCACCCTTGATCAACAACTCATGGGAGTTATCTGACACCTATGGCTTTCTGTGATAAACATTATCTTCTATGTATGGTAACTCCAATTCAACCTCTCTATATGTGACTAAATATGTAGACATATAAATATATGTGTATATGAAGCTTATAAAATAGGTTTCTATTAGATAAATTCTAATATAGATTTTTATATTAGTCAGAGGTCTCTAGAGTAATAGAACTTATAGAACGGATCTCAAGATATATCCAGAAAGAGGGTTTGTTAGAATGACTTACAGATTGTGGTCCAGCTAATCCAACAATAGCTGACCATAAACACAAAGTCCAAGAATCCAGAAGTTGTTCAGTACATGAGGCTACATGTCTCAGCTGGTCTTCAGTAGATGTTGTATTCCTGAAGAACTAGGCACTAATGCCAGTGAAGGGATGGACTTGCTAGCAAGGTGAGAGCAATCAGGCAAAGAGCAAAAGCTTCCTTCTTCAATACCATTTCGTAGACTTCCATCAGAAGGTGAAGCCCAGATTAAAGGTGTGTCTTCCTGCCTCAAGATCCAGATTAGAAGTTGGTCTTTTATGTCAAATTAAGCAAAAGTCCTTCACAGGTTGTAGAAATTAGCTCGATTCAGGAAATAACCAGGTGAGCTAGGAGATAAAACAATTATATTTTTATTTATTACAAGGGGAAAACTCATGAAAACAGGAACGAGAAGTCCAAGCTCAGCTGTGCCGCAAGGAAACCACACAGAGAGCACCTGGGCCACTTTTTCTCCAAGTCCCAGCAAGCCACACCCTAACTTGATCCCACCTCTTAAAGAAAATTGGTTAACTAAGCTTCCCCATCAACAGGTGTGCCCTCCATTTTGGGATTTTAGTTATTCCCAAACATTGTCAAACTGACAAGCAAGAATAGACACCACAATTCTCAAACATCCTTTGTGTTAGTTATCCCTCTTCACACCCCTCCTCTGCCCAACCCTCTCTTCCTCTCTCTACTTAAACCTCCCTCCCCATTATTCCCCTTTTTCTCCTTCATACCACCTGTGTTGCTAGCATGGTGGCCCATGCTGGTAAGATATGCTGAAGAGACAGAGGCAGATAGATCAAGAGTTTGGGACTAGCCTGGATGATGAATGTTGCCCCTATCCATGGTTTTATCAGCTTGTACTCCTCTCTAGTGTAGCCCAGAAAAGAGAGGAAAAGGGGAAGGGGGGTTGCTTTTAAAACCTTTAAATAATGTTCAGCAAGACCGGTTTTTTTGTTTTTGTTTTTGTTTTTCATGATTCAATGCTTTATTTCTTTTTTTAAATGTATTAAAGATTTCTGTCTCTTCCCCCACCTCCGCCTCCCCTTTCCCTCCCCCTCCCCCAACCAAGTCCCCCTCCCTCGTCAGCCCAAAGAGCAATCAGGGTTCTCTGCCCTGTGGGAAGTCCAAGGACCACCCACCTCCATCCAGGTCTAGTAAGGTGAGCATCCAAACTGCCTAGGCTCCCACAAAGCCAATACGTGCATTAGGATCAAAAACCCATTGCCATTGTTCTTGAGGTCTCAGTAGTCCTCATAAACTATGTTCAGCAAGACCGGTTTTAACCCAGGCTTTTTCAGACCAGGGAACCCTGATTGCTCTTTGGGCTGACGAGGGAGGGGGACTTGATTAGGGGAGGGGGAGGGAAAGGGGAGGCAGCGGTGGGGAAGAGACAGAAATCTTTAATAAATAAATTAAAAAAAAGAGTAAAAAAAATAAAAAAATAAAACCTTTAAACAAAGTAACTTCAGAAGCCATCCAAATCACATAAAGGCATTAACCGTGGCCCCTGAGAAGACCATTCCCATGTCTTGGGTATACACTGCCCTTTTCCTAAATCTCTCTCTCTCCCCCAGAGCCTGAATTTAAACCCGTTACTACTTTTTCCTGATGAACTCCTACTGGACTTCATACTGGCTCTACTTGAAGTTCTTTTCTGCAGAACACAGGCTGCCCCTGGGAGGAAGTCTCTGAGAAAACTCCTCAGGTCCCTGCAGGCTGCAGGGTAGAGCTGACCACTGACAAAATGAAGAGTATCCAAGTTCTAGGGAGAGTCTGGACTAGCCCCTCCCTCCTTTCCCAGCTTCTGACCCTCTGAGAGAGTCTCTGTCCCCATGAGAGTACACCTATCTGTTCAATACATTCATACACAGAGGCCAGTGAGTGACCTATATATTCAACACACACACACACACACACACACACACACACACACACACACACACACACTGGATGCTGAGTGAGGCCAAGAAGCTTGGGCCTCAAAGAAGGGATGTGGGAACAGAATGCAGCTAGTGCTTCACTGAACTGAGTTGGCCAGAAGAGGGTGTCTTTTTTTTGCAGTTTGCCTTCCAGGCAGACCCACTATTCTCCAGTTTCAGAAGGGCATCATTTTGCTGGCTACAGCCATATCAACACACACTTCACTGTTCTTTCCTTAAAACTCAACCAATAAGAATAAGCTAGCATAAACTTTGAATCGTCTTCTGGCTCATAGAAGCAAGTTCCCAGAATGCATAGCGCCCCCCTCAAAGCTGAAGGAAGAGCTGTGCCTCCAATCTCAATGGGGCAGGGGCTTACATTTCATAATGGACTGTCCTCAGCAAACCTCAAAACAGAGCTCCCCACCCCCATCCTAGGAATGCAAACGGGCTTCAGAAAAGCTGTCTCCAATCTCCTTCCCAGCAGCGTGCAATACCCAGCATTAAAATCTGTTCATGTGATGCCAGATAGCTGGTCAATTCATTAGAAATGCAGTTATTCACACGGACCTTTGGGCTTCGTACAATGGCAGCCATCAGCCTGACAAACTTGACCAAATGGATTCAGGACTTTTTTTGGTCATGAAGCCCTGGACCGTAATAGCAGGGTGGTAAGAGATAGGAAAAAAAGAGGAAATAATAAAAGGGATTTTGAAAGCAAGTAATAAATACTATTGTCATTAGATTCTTAGGCTTGGCTCTGGGTGCTTGGATTAAAGCCGCCTTTTTCCTTTTTAAAAATCAGTGTGGGGAGTCTTCAGATCACAAGCCCCCACCCCACGGCTCCTGCGTCTTCCCAGCAGGTCAGTCCCCTCCCACCGTATCCTGGGTCAGTGCTAACTCAAGGAGGCCGCTGAGAACGTGTCAGAAAAGGAGGACACAACCAAAGCGGTGAAAATTAGAGTCCTCGGAGAGGAGCCCCGGAATAATGCAACCAAATTCATTCACCAGAGAGTTCTTTAAGTGGCTCTCAAATGGCACCCAGTACACAAGCTAGCCTCCGCGCCTTTGCAGCGAGCACAATAGGTACCAGATGAGTCACAGGCACCTTGGATTTTTAGTTTGCATCTAAATAAGCACTTTATATTTGCAAAGGGCTTTCTAGTCATTTGCAAAAAGCTTTCTCCTTCAACAACTCCACCAGGGGAGTCCACAGAACTAAAGATTTATTGAGCCCCCTGTCTGACCAAATAAAAGGTGGTGAAAAGCAGCCCCTCGGAGCTCTGGGCTCATTAAAACCAGGCAGGGAGTTAGAGTCAGGCCCTCCCACCCAGGCCAGGCACCCCTTTCCTCCCGCAGTCACTGCGAGCGTTTTCATCGGTTCTACCTGCACCCCCATTTGAAGACAGCAATGGCTTTCTGGGGGACAGCCATGATATTAAGACATTGGCGAACACGCATCCGTAGACTGAGGATTGGAACGTGCTCCGTGTGTGAAGAGGTCCTGGTCCCCTCGTCACAGGTCCCAAACTGGACCCTGCTCTCCCATCTACCCCAGAGTCCTCTCTAAATGGGAAAAAATACGCCCCGTTGTTGACAAAAATTAGGAAGGGGGACCTAGGAAGGAAGCTTAGGTCACACCAGCAACCTTCCTCTAGAAGTAGAATTTCCTATGTTCTCAGTGAAACCGGGTTATGACACCTAGCAAAGACTACCAGTCAAATTGGGGATTCTCCTGCCTCCACCTTCACCCCCCCCACCACCATGAATGCTGACATTACAGGCTTGTGCCACCAAGCCTGTCCAGTTTCTCCTACAGCAAACGGCCTTGGAGCCTAACTCTGGGTCCCTAGCTGTGAAGTCACACTGCCAATTTCAACATCTAAGCGACTTTAGGCCAATCAGTCACCCTTGCCAAACCGACAGTGGGCCACACAAGAAAGTGCTCAACACTTGTCTGATCGATAAATAAATTTAATGTTCTGCCTGACAATCAGGAGGAAGAGAATGACAATCATAAAACCTAAAACCACACAGACATGAACAATCGTGGATCTCTTAGGCTAGCATAATAATGATGGTAATAACAGTAAGAACCGCCTTTTGAATTTTAAATTGTACTAAGAGAAAAAAAAAAAAAAAACACTTCACCAATGTGATCTCATTCAATAGCTGTGAACACAGTCCGGTTCGGCGGGTTAACCCTCCTGTACGGATGAGAAAATTGAGACAGAAAATTGAAGCCACCGGCCCGCTGTCAAACTGCAAAACTGGATTTCAGACCCCAGTCCTGGGCTTTACCACAGTGCACACTGTCTGCATTCGGGTCAGCTGAGTTTTCCACGGGAGAGAGGGCCCAGAGAGGTAGTTGCGGAAACACGGAGGAGGAGTGTGACGGGTAATATCCTGGCTTCTTTGGCCAAGCCAGGCCGAGCCTTTTTAGGCGCTTTGGCCTCCGCTTGCCTGCGGTTGGCCTTCAAGAATCTCTCTGAGAAAAAAACAGAAGCTAAGCAATCTCCCTGGGTGGGAATGCGGGGTCCTCGCAGGGCTCCGGGAATGAAAGGGGGGGGCGGTTTTCCCGCTCTGCCTCCCCACTGAGCCTGGAGAGCCCCCAGGTGAGCCGTGAACTTCTCACCCCGGCGGAGCTGGCTAAGTTCTTGCTGCATTTTGGTGCCCTCTAATGGTGGATTCTGGAACAACTTCGAGCTCTTAGCCACCCACCTATGACATGCTGGGGGGCCTCATTTATTCTACGGGCTTGATGGTTTAAAAAGAAGGAAGAAAGTATAATGTGACAGAGGAAGATTGTAGTCTTGTCTCTCATTTCTTCCCCAAGTGAACAAGAAGCTTTGACAGGATTCTCCCTAATGCAGGCTTTCTCAGACTTCTCTAAGAAGATATATTAGATGTTAAAAATACTCATTTCTGGCTTGCACTTTAAAAGTACCTCAGCGACACCACTACAGGCATGGCCGGGGAATGTGCATTTTCGCAGCACACCCCGCACGCGCACACACTCCCCTGAACCCTCCACAATCTCCACACCCCTGTACACTGACTGTTAGCAGAATCAAGCTCCTTGGGGGAAGTTCAGTTTCTGGGTAGCCACACTGGTCTCCACGGACGAGCCAGTGGGACCCTTTCATACCCCAAACCCTTGTCCCTGCAGGACTAAGAGAGCTACATGTCCGCTTAAGAGGGAACGGGACCCTTGTGAAAGACACTGACTGGCCCTGGAGATAGGAGAGCTGACTGACCGAAGGATCACTCCATTGGGAAACACTGGGTCCATTCTGACTTCCCTGAAGTTACAGTGCGTCTCTATAAGAACGGAGCCTTGTTCTATACACGCCCTTGCTGGCTGAACTAATGGACCCTGCACAGCTGATGAGCGTACAGCGTGATTAAGACAGTGTGAAGCTCCTGCTAGTGTGCTGGAACCGTCCGGGTGAGGGCTGATCGATCCGTAGTATCCTAGGAATTTTTTGAGTTGGTTATTGAACCTTTGGTGATGGCTTGATGTGAACAGTGGTGGGAGTATTTATGCCACAGAAATGAATGAATGTTACAAATTAGGGCTGTGTGTGTGTGGTGTGTGTGTGTGTGTGTGTGTGTGTGTGTGTGTGTTTGTAGAGAGCCAGTTGGTAGCTGCTTGTTAGCTCATATGTAACCTCTTTGGGTTCTAATCTACATCTAAGGACTAATTTTGGTGTGTGATGTTTTTCTTTATTTGCATTTTTAATAATAAAATTTATACAGTAAAAACTAAGTATGGCTAAAAAGAAGGACTGCAAGTCTGAGCCGGAGAAAGTGGTCTTATCTTTCCGTTCCCAGCCTTCAGTAGCTGTTTGTCCGTGACAGCAGCAGGATTTAAGTCTCAGCCTCTCCTCCGAGGGTCACCACAAACAAGGCCCTAGTGACCACTTTTGACTTGGAGCCCCAGCAGAAAAGACGTCCCCAGACTGAGAGGTCTGGAGGACCACCAGGTGAAGCGTGCTGTGTTCCTGCACAGCCCAGGCAGGGGCTCGTGGAAGGGCTTGTAATATGTGCTCCAGAAGAAAGGAATGGGATGCCATGGCCTCCCTTGGAATTGATAGGGACTCTTAAGAGGATTTTGCTAAATCAAGAACTCTATTTCTCCATCTTCAGAAGGAAGCCACCTTTGTCACTGTTGCATTACAAACCAAACTCGGAGTTAGCTTTTGTCTCAAAACTCACAGCAATCTCTACACTGTTCTGTTAGGAACACAGATGTCAACTCTCAAAAAATAGCTGCATAAGAGGCACAGCTGGAGTGCAGGACATGGGCACACACGAGAAGAACAGAGGCCATCGCCCAACCCCTTCTCACCCAGCATGCATCTTGCTCTTCCTCAGCTCAAGGCTTGAGATGCGCAAGACAAATTAAGGAGATTCCTGCCCTAAATCTGGCATCCTTGTTCCCTGGAAATTGAAAATACAAAAATTGTTGATCTACACTGAGACCCATACCTAAATTCCCACGGGCCTGCCTAGGATTAAAACATTCTTTTAAGAGGAAGGAAACCTCTCATGGTCCCTGAGACAGACAATAGCTTCTTACTTGCTTTGTACATGGATCTATGGGGAATATTAAGCTATGACATGCTGTGACCTAGAGGCCATCTCTCCTCAGGGGGGAGACAGGCTCCATGATGAGTCAAGACACCTCACTCAGGATGCCAATGCCATGGGTTGGCATAAGTGCAAAGTTCAAAGTTAGAAGTATCTAGCTGGAGAAGCCCAGGGAGGTTCATCCCAAGCTCAGCTGGGATGCTAGGAAGGCAAGACTGAACTCTCAGGGAGGAGGAAGGATAACGGACTAGACAAAGACTGTGGGAAAGTATCTACCAGGCCAATTTGGCTGGAGCCATGAGTTCATGCCAGGAACCAACATAAGATCATGTTCGTGGAGGGAGTCAAGCTCACGCTGAAGAAAATCAGCTTTGACCTGTGCTTACAAGAGGAGCCAGTGACAGCATATTCATTTCCTGCCGTGGTGAAGCAAATGATCGCTAGTTTAGAAATAGAAACCACACCACTTTAACAGCACGGTTTCTGTAAGTCAGAACACTGCGCTTGTCGTCGGTTTATGAGGCAGAACCCACGTTGTGCGAAGGACCGTGAATAGTCATCCTGACATGTTCTGGTTGTCAGTAGGATTCGGTTCCTTACAACTCTAGCAATGTGGTTCTTAACTGTCTTGCAACTGTCAGCCAGCGCTTCTCTAGGCATTTTGCCGTTCCATGCCAAAGAACCAAGGAGAGCAGTTTGCTCTTCGAGGCAGGATAATTTCTCATGCTTTGAAGCTCTTTGAATTCAGGAACAACTAAGTCTCTTAAGGTTCACCTTATCATCATGGTGGTGAGCATGGTGGCATGCAGGCAGACATGGCGCTGGGGACATAATTGAGAGTCCTGCATCTTGCAGACAACAGGAAATGGTCTGAGGGTCACACTGAGCAAAGCTTGAGCAGAAGAGACCTTAAAGCCCGCCCCCATAGTGACACACTTCCTCCAACAAGGTCATACCTACTTCAGCGAAGCCATACTTCCTAATAATGCCACTTCTTTATGAGATTATGGGGGCCAATTACATTCAAATGACCACACAGACCAAATATAGAAATATATTTATAGATAGACAGATATTATGAGTAATATATAATATCTGTCTATCTATAAATATACTCAGTACTTCCTGCTGGAATGTTGACATATGTGTTGGCTTGATCTTTGCAGGTCTGTGCAGGTAACCATAGCTGCAGTAAACTAATACATGCCATGGTCCTATCATGCCCAGATATCAGCATCCCATAGCACTCCTCCCCACCATCCAGCTCTTCTATTCTTCCTGCTTCGTCCTCTGGGATCAAACACTTTTCTTAACTCTCTTCAACGAACTGACTTTTCTCTTGTCATCTGCTTCGGTATGAGTCACCCCCTATGGACCTCTTTCACCTGGGGTTCCCACCCTGCCTCACCCCGTCCATACTCTTTACAGGTACACAGCAGTGGTCATGCCAGTTCACTATCAGCATGGAACCGGGCAGAGCTCATGTCGGCGTGTGGCACTCATGATTACAGCTGTGTGGGTGCTGGCCTTCGCTGTGTCCTGCCCTCTCCTCTTCGGTTTCAACACAACAGGTAAGACTGTTGGCTCCACTTCTGAACTCAAGGGGTTCGCATCATACCTGAGTGGTTGTGTGTGGTGTCCTCCCCGGTATTTCCATCCTGTTCCATGTGATGAAGTGGGTGTGCTGTAGTCTGCGCAGCACAGGCCTTTGTTGGGTATAAAGTAAGAAGAGAGCAAAACCTCACCAGCTATTGTCACGAAGGTATGGGTTTGACCCAGCTCATGAAAAGTCTGTCTCACCCCTATTTTGAAAGAAATGCCATTGTATTCATTGGAAGAAATCTCACATAAATGTAAATAAGACACAAAGCTATATTAATTATTCAAATGAAGTTTGCTAATAGAAAGATAACTACTCATAACCAACCTACCATGCAAGGTAACATATCATAAAGCCTGGAATAAGTTACATATTTCTAACTTTTTTTCCAGTAAGAATCATTTCTGACATCTGAGAACTAGTTCTGGAAATGCCTATTTTTATTTTTAATATGCAAAATTGTTGTTATGATAGCACATAGTTCATCTCCTGGATGGATGGATGAGTAATGATAATGTTTGTATCGGAGATGACTTGTATTTTAACCATAAGACATCAATCCACATTTGCACCTCACATGATCTATCTTCTGGGCTCAGGAAATCCATATGTTGATCGAAAACTATTGAAGATGTATGATGAGAGGAAAGGAAAGGGAGAAGTGATATAACTATATTATAATCTCAAAAATAAAAAAATATTTAGAAAGGAAATGTGTAGTGAGAGGAAAGAGAAGGGGAGATTTTCCAATTATAATCTCAAAATTAAACAAATAATTTTTTAAAATTTAAAAGAAAATATATAATGAATGAGCATGTTTGCTAAGAAAAAAAAACCTGAGTGAATAGTGCTCCAGAATCATGTAGAATTCTTATTTTCTCCACCTGGATTGGCTTGTTCAATTCCTACTAGACTGCAGACTGGTGAAGTCCTGATCTATATGTATTTACTCATCACAAAGCAATATGTTTATGTACATGCAGATATTATTGAGACATTGTCATGTGTAAATATAGGAACATTCCAACATGTAAACAATCTTCCAGGCATCGTGCCATGGACACCGATTTTGGAAGTCAGAGCACACTGAGGAAGGCAGGCAGAGGCTCCAGAATCAGGAAGCCCTAGGTGAACTCCAGCTGCCCTATTTACCAGCTGTGCCTCCGTCAAGCAGCTGCTGGACCCTTCTGAGCTCAGCTTCCTCACTGATTTAAGACGGTAATATAGTGGGCACAAAGGAACAACTGCAAATATATATTTAGCCAGCATATTTAGCTACAAAATTTTCAACACTTACTTTTATAAATGGCTCCCTACATTAAAAAAAAAAAAAGCCCAAAGATATCAGCTCTGGAGTTGCACGTTCCATGTGAGCTTTATAATATACGACATAGTAACATATGTATCATTATTATTACTGTTCAGAGCTACAACAAAACTGCATGTATCTTATATGTGACGCAGGGGATTTTTCAAAGCAAACTTTAGCATAGTAGAAATTGAATGAAGTAATTCAAATGGACAAAATAAGAAATCTAGACTTGGTTGGTTTTAGTACATAATTTTTTAAAATTTATGTACATAAGTGCTTTGCCTGCATGGACGTTTGGTCCTTGAACCGTGCATGTGCCTGATGCTCACAGAGGCTAGGAGAGGGCACAGGATACCCTGGAACCGTGACAGTCGTGAGCCACCATCTGAGTGGTGGGAAAGGTGTCCAGGTCCTCTGGAAAGCTCTCTTCAGCCCACAGATATTTCTTATTGTATATGTTAACTCTAAGCTCTGATCCTACATCTTCTGTAACTCCTTCAACAGGAATTGGGATAACATGTGTAGATGTGTCGTGCACACACTACCTTCTCAAGGACAGTCTTCTTTCTCTGACACATTAAAAGTTAAGAAACCAAGTTATCAACAAATGCTGTCATATTTGGTCTGTGTGGTCATTTGAATGCAACTGGCCCCCATAATCTCATAAAGAAATGGCATTATTAGCAGGTATGGCTTCACTGAAGTAGGTGTGACCTTGTTGGAGGAAGTGGGTCACTATGGGGGCAGGCCTTGAGGTCTCTTCTGCTCAAGCTTTGCTCTGCTCAGTGTGACCTTCAGACCACTTCCTGTTGCCTGCAAGACGTAGGACTCTCAACTACGTCCCCAGCACCGTGTCTGCCTGCATGCCACCATGCTCGCCATCATGATGATAATGGACTGAACCTCTAAACTGTAAGCCAGCCACCCTCAATTAAATGTTTTCTGAGTTGCCATGGTCATGGTGTCTCTTCACAGCAATAGAAACCCTAACTAAGACAGTCTGTTCCCATTTTATTCCTGTGTGCCACTTCTTAACAGAGTCGCTGATCATCTGCTGGCCTTCAGCCCATGTCACCATTTGCTGTGACGAGTGTAGTTCCCCGGGCTAAACTTGGTTCCCCTACATGTTCTGGGATGTGGGTGGAGGAGGTCCTACTCCCTCTCCCGGGCACACACACATCCTGAGAATAGCTGAAACCATCTCCAGATCTGACAGTAGACAGAGTTCCCAGCTGATGTCAACAGCGCAGGTGAAGAATGATGAGCTAATTGCAGCATGTTGGCGCCAGTGACATCATTATTGTTCTAGAAACAAAACCCAGGAAAATCGTCCCAGGATTGTCAAATTGAGAATCAAAAAAAGACTTTTGACCTAGCTTGTGTGTCGTATAAGACCCCACTGCTTCTCTCGGGGTCTCTCTCTTACTTTGTGTTTTATGTTGTTATGTGTGTGATGGTTGGTTGGTTTTACATTTGGAGGTCATCTTGTCTGTCTGTTTTTGAGATAGAAGCTCACACAGTTGCCCAGGAAGGCCTTGAATTTATAATCCATCTGCCGTAGTCTCCTGGGTATCTGAAATTATACACTGCTGCCACCAAGCCAGGCTTTCTCTTACGCCTAAGTTTTTTAGCAATACTGTACTAAACCCTCTAATTATTCTCATATTTGTCAAATGCAAGGTCCATTATAAGGGCCCAATAGGTATTAGCTGGTGTCACTGCTGTGATTGTATAATAGAAAGGTTTCTGTGCCTTAAACTGCAACTAACCAGAGAAGATATAAACAATGAAGGTTCTCTGGGTAGTCCCTGGGAAGCCCAGCTGTCCCTTCCTAGAACACAGTTGAGGGTATTCTTGAGCAGAGCCCAGGCATAAAGAATCTAAGCCTTGGTCTCTGACACAATCTGACCCACGTGATGTACCTTCATTATCCTGATAGATGTGGCCTGTCTTGGTCAGTATTTTATTACTGTGAAGAGACACCCATGACCATGGCACCTATTATAAAAGAAAGCATTTAATTGGGGCTGGCTTCCAATTTCAGAGATTTAGTACATTATCATCCCAGTGGGAAGCACCAGGCAGGTGTGGTGCTGGAGAAGAAGCTAAGAGCTACATCCTGATCTGTAGGCAGAGAGCTACACACTGGGCCTCGCGTGGGCATTTGAAACCTCAGAGGCTTCCCCCAGGGACGGACTTCCTCCAACAAGGCCACACCTCCTAATCTTTTCAAACAGTGACCGAGCATTCAGATATGAGCCTATGTGATGATCATTTAGAGCATCACAGGGCCCTTCCAGCAACTTCCCCGTTGACAGGTTCATCCAAAAGCCCACTACAAATGACTCTCCTCTGCCAGTTTGTTGACATTCTCTGACAAGTAGAGGCAGAAAGGGCCTCAGGTGTTTCAGTTCCACCTGATTTTGAGCACAGCCTGACTTCAGGAACTGTAGCAAGGGCGTTTCATTTAAGGCTATGGCTGCCCCTTGAAGTGCTGACCTAGAGACCACAGAGGCAAGCTGGACTTCAGAGTTCTCTGAGAGCTGCTCCTGATCTTTGAACAAGGGGCAGCAGGAGGCAGGATCTTGGGTGGGAGAGAGTTCCAGAACTGCAGGGCCTGGCTGACTGGTAGTGCCCCAGCTCCACCAGAGGCCTAGAAGTTCAGTCAATCAAATCAACAGCCCCTAACGATGCAGAGGAAGGTGTGTGTTGGAGCAAGAGGACAACCCTAAAGATCTCCAAATGAGCTCAAGCAAGTCCTTTCATTTCACAGATAAGAAAAACAGTATTTGAATTTCTGTTAAATCAGATACCATTGTGTGGTTTTCAAAAGAGAGTTCTAGAATGAATAAGCAATAACCAGTGATCAGATTTAAGAATTCTTCTGGGTAAGGGACTCAGAGTTAAGAAAATCTTATCAACTGGCTTGATTTTCCTTTAGAAAGGAAGAAAATTGTTATTTATTTGATTTTAGCAATAGAAATGTCACTTAGCTTTCAGAACACTGGAGACAGGGGAACGTGGCTGCTCAAAAGTTAGGAAGAAGAATAAAAGCACAGTGTTTGAAGGAGAGTGACTCATGCTAAATCAGACTCATCAGCTTCTCCTGTCTTCGCAATTGAAGTGAGGTCAAATTCTTCAACAAGTCTAAAGTTCATCAGTCTTTCAAGTCAACCTTCTCTCGACCTTGCTGTTCACATTACAGCAAGTGCTCAGCCTGGCTCACAGAGGCCTCCAGAGCTCAGCCTGGCTCACAGAGGCCTCCAGAGCTCAGCCTGGCTCACAGAGGCCTCCAAGCCCCCTTGTTATAGCTGTTTGTTGCTTTGTGTGTGTATGTAGTATGTGTGTATATGTGTGATGTATGTGTATGTGGTGTGGTGTGTATATGTGTATATGGGATGTGTATATGTGCATGGTGTGATGTGTGTGTGTGTGGTGTGTGTGTTATGCATGGTATATGTGTGGTATATGGTGTGGTGTGTATATGTATGGTATGTGTGTATATGTAGTATGTGTGTATGTGTATGTGGCATGTATGTGTGCGGTATATGGTTTGCAGTGTGTGTGTATATAGGTGGCATGTGTGTGTATGGTTTGTGGTATGGTGTGTGTATGTGTGTGTCACACGTGTGTATAAAGGGCTGACGTTTAATTCAGGGTCTTCCTGTGTTGCTGTCCACCTTCTTTTTTGAGTCAGGAGCTCTCATTGAATCTGGAGCTCCCTGAATTGGCTAGACCAGGTGGACAGTGAGTCTCAGAGATCCCCCATGCACACCCCCACTCCCTCCGCAAGTACTGGGGAAACAGGCATGCTTGTCTTCATGCATGTATGTTGGGGATCCAGATTCACATCCATGTGCTTACACAGCGACACTCCACCCACTCAGCCATCTTCCCAGCGCCCTCTTTAGTACCTTACTGCCCAGCACAGGAACTCCGAACCTAGCAGGTCCTCCATGAAGCTGAGCGAGTAGATGTGCCTTTGTCCTCACCCCGCCCCTTTTCTTTCTCTAATTTTAGAAGGTGATATTAGAGCCTCCCCATGCCTATCTGGCCTTGCCCCAGCATCCTATAGTCATGGATGCTTAGGTGCCGGGATAAAATGCTCCTTTGTACATTTTCCTTATTTGTTTCCCTCATTCGCATCACCATCCAGAATCTACCATGCTCCCACACAGCACTGATTTAGATCAATCATCCGACAAAGGAGCCCGCCGTGTCTCCCGAGGGGGCCTCAGCTGCCCACAGCACCTCCTGAGGACTCAACAGAGAAGCCTTCAGGCCTGCTGTGGCAGGAGGCCTCCCACTGCCCTGATGACTGGATGCCCACTCCCAGCACGCATCGGCAGCTGACTCCAGCGTCTCCCTGCCCACTGTGCAGCCGGGGGACCACATAGCACGGTGGGAGGGCTTCTGGCAGAGGCTGCAAAGCTTGGTCAGAGTGTAGGCAGCTGTAGACTTCAGCGGAAGTCATGACAGCAGAAGGGATGCCGAGGCAAGTTCAGCGACTGAAAGTGAGGCCCTCAAGGCCAATGACCCTGAAATAGCTCCTGGCTCCAGCTTCATTCTCTCTTTCCTCCACATACACAGTTGCAATGTTTTTAATGGAAAAATAAATGCTTGCATGTGATAAAACATTCATAAGGTGTAATGAGATACACACAGACTTCCATCTGTGTCAGAGTGCCTCCTACCCCAGATTGTCAGGGCCTCCACCACCTCCCCTGCAGCAAACACTAATATTCTGAAGGACATTGCTTATAACAAGTACACCTATATATATGTGTGTGTGAGAGAGAGAGAGAGAGAGAGAGAGAGAGAGAGAGAGAGAGAGAGAGAGAAACATACTATAGCTCCTTTTGACTCTGTTATTTTCAAGAATAGTTCATTCTCCTGGTAGCAAGGAACATGGAAAAAGGGGAGAGACTGTGTGCGTGGGGACAAGCAAGAAACTCTGCTCACCAAGGCCAGCAGTGAGCTAAATCTTGGGAAAGTAAGTCCTCTGGCCCTGCTTACTAACAAATGTTGAGACTCCTCCTCACCACAGGTGGCACAGAGATCTGGGCCAGCCAGTGACAGCAGGCGAGCTGACTTCGATGGCAGGGCTGATCACGACTATGTGGCTCCCTAGAGACTGGGAAGGCCCACCAGCTGCCACCCCATGCCTGCCCCCAACTTCATTGTCCCCAGAACAGAAGATGTCGGTTGGGTGATCCCTACTCAGGGCCGTATGTGCTGATTGCGAAGGGATGCTGATGCAAAGTCTGATAAGATAGCATCAATTTCATCCATCTCCAACAGAAGGAGAGGATTGGGAGCGGTCTGTGAGCATTCTGGGCCAGGCTGTTACTGAAATGCCTCCCTGTCAGAGACCAGGTTCGACAGAAATACCACTTACCAGGGTAAGGGCATAGAGATTAGAAAAATAAGTAAAGTGTACGAAGATGTGAGTAAAAATAATAAGACAGAAACATAGGATAGTACCAGGAGGGAGTTCCAGTGAATACTGAAATCCCTGCATTTAATTTTCCATGCACTTTAAAACCCAATACAAAAGGGGAAGAAGGCAACAAGAGACTTCTTTAACATGATGCAAAGGACAACTCGAACAGCTAATTGCTTCAACACTTTGAGGCATCAAGTCATTAGCATTCTAGTGTGTAGGCAGCAAAGCCACCCTAGACCAGGTATCCTACAGGCAGCCACTCCCCAGGTTAAACCTCCTAATACAAAAGAAGGAGCAGAAATATTCTTGCATATGCTGACCATCTGTCAGGATGGAGTGGAGCTACCTGTACGGGCCATCTTAATGTCAAAAGAACCAAGTAACCACATCCTGAGTCAAGATGTGTAGCCCTGGTTGTTGTCAACAATTTTGAGCAACCTCAAATTCTCTGACCTTCAGACAAGGTGGAAATAGGTTTACATTTTTGGGCCTCCATGCCTCCCTGGTTCCTCTCTCTTTTCATTTGGTTCTCTCTTCCCTTCCCCACAAATGCTGTCTTTCTCCAGACTTTTATTTCAATCGATACTTCTTGTCTTAGGTCCAAAAAACTCAGAAGTAAACAACAATGATATAACAATTAAAAAAATTATAATAATCATAGCAATCATTATCCCCATTATTTCTCATTGCTATTATGCACGCAATACTTTTATCCTTTTGCGGATGATGAAGCTAAAGCTGGGTGCCTCTGGCGACAATGCCAAGAGCACATGGCTAATAAGCAGCCGCTCCGTGTCTTGCACCAGGCCATTTCAGACGACCAAGAGGCAGAGCACCAAGTAGCTAGCAACTGCCCTCTCTGCCATCTCACGGCTCAGGCCTTGTCTCCCAAGGTCAGATTTGGGCCTGCGTTGCCACTCTTGTGTGAAGACTGGAACAGTTGTGCCAACAGCTATTGCAAATAATGTAGATTGAGGCACAAAAGTGCCCTGTCCTGGGAGTAGAAGGAGGTGGAAAGTAGAAGTTACTGAAGGAAGGTTGGTTTGGGGTCAGGCTGGCTAGAGAAAAGTATGTTTCGGGCTTTGTTGCCTTAGACCACTTAGTAAACCTTCCTGAACTCAGTCTGTGTATCTAAGGATAGAGATAGTAATGTCCCCTCCAATTGTGCCTGGGTAAGATCATGTTTATGAAGCCTTTGGTCTATTGCCTGAAAGATGTTAGCTTGCTTCCCTTCTCCGTTTCAGGATGGAGCAAATCTCTGGCCTGAGTCTGGGTACTGGATGACTCTCCACATCTTCTAGTGAAGAAGGCAAAACCATAGGGCTTTCCAAAAAGAAGTCCAAGTGGCACTCTGGTCCAAAAATTAGGAGCAAGAACTCTTTATTTTTATCTTTATGTGTATGTATGAGCACCAGCATGTATGTATCTGCATAGTATGAGTCACAAAGACCAGGAAAAAAGTGTTGGATTCCA
This sequence comes from Alexandromys fortis, assembly GCF_014885135.2. NCBI lineage: Eukaryota > Metazoa > Chordata > Mammalia > Rodentia > Cricetidae > Alexandromys > Alexandromys fortis. The sequence goes on from NW_026067944.1 coordinate 29,651,404, forward strand.
TAGAACTGGAGTTACAGGTGGTGGTGAGCTGCCATGTGGGTGCTCAAAAATGAACCCGAATCCTTTTAGAAGCGGCAAAAGCTCCTAACAACTGAGCCATCTCACAGCTCAGGGGAATAGGAACCCTTTTGAGTTCAGTCTCCTTCCCAGCTCTCTTTCCTTTCAAGGCTGGGATTACCTGATTCCTGTCTTCTCTTCCATCACCACCTACCCCACACCTTGGATTCAGAAGAAGCGTTTCCCTGTCATTGCGTTTGGCCATCTGTTCTTGCCTCCACACCAGCCACCAGCCAACTCTTTGCTAGGTGTGCCTCCCAGAAGCCTCTGCTCTCCTGTTCTGTGGTCCTCTTTATCTCCCAGGCTACATTCCTGTGAGTTACAGCTGACCATTTGCATGGAAGAGATCGTCTGTCTAGCTAGACTATTTGATCCTTCAAGGGCGGACACCATGTCTTATCCATCATCACAGCCTCCATTCAGGTCAGTGTCTGGAATATAATCACTGGGAAATTTTCTTCTGAAGCCAACTGTGAGAAGTCCGAAGATGAATTAGCTTTCTTCCTTCAGAATACTGAAACACTGACAGCAGGCGTGCCTGAAACCATGCCTTCCTATCCACACCCCCACATCACATCACGCTCAGCACCCCATACTGTGGACGAACACTTGGATAACGGTGTCCACTTCTCCCCTTCTCTCACCCGCAGGGGACCCCAGCATCTGCTCCATCTCCAACCCTGATTTTGTCATCTACTCTTCAGTGGTGTCCTTCTACGTTCCCTTTGGGGTGACCGTCCTGGTCTACGCCAGGATCTACATGGTGCTGAGACAGAGGAGACGGAAACGGATCCTCACTCGACAGAACAGTCAGTGCATCAGCATCAGGCCTGGATTACCGCAGCAGGTAAGCACCTGGCAGGAACTAGCGGACAGCACACCAGCTCCCAGCTTCTAGTCGCATGCCCATCCATGCAGGCGGTGCCAGGATCAACACATAGGAGACAGATTCATATCACCTTCTACTCAGCTGGTGTTCTCTGTGCTTGATGGGCAGGAGAGCCAATATTGAGCGATCTCACTTACTTGGTAAGCTGACAGCATACTTTCTAGATTGGTCCACTTCTCTCTGTGGTGGTAGAGCAGCAGCAGTTCAGATGTCCTACAAGGTTTGATTTTACTGAACTGGGATGGGGGCAGGGTAGCATTTCACTGTAAGTACCATGCACTGTTTGCCCAGAGCTTTTTTGCTTTCCTCCTGAAACCACTCATTCCAAGAATTGTCCACTGATGCTTATCTTCCTGGTCGGTCCCTGTGTCGAGGCGCTGAGCAGCTGGTGGGTCTCTCTAGACTCTACAAAGGATGTAGAGTACCTCAGCACTGATCTTTAGTCCCCATGCTTTAGATTTTGCTCACATTACTGCCTGGAATATGGTGGCCTCCCTGCCATGAATACCAATCTCTTCCAACCAACTAGCATAAGGACCATTATATCAAATGGCCACTATTTTCATGGAACTTGGAATCTGGACATGAAAATAGACCTCACCTCCACTCAAAAAGCAACGAAACACTCTGAACTGACTAGGATGTTTGCCAGATGTGATGTGAAAGCAAAGAAGTGCCAAATAGAAAGTAAAATGGACATTAAAAAAAATGACCAATATGCACGAGACAGGGTTTCCTGGGGAGAGAAGGAACTGGGTTTACTCTTAAAGACAGAACTAGTTTGGGTGTTTAGTGCTGTCTCTGGTGACCTGTGTAGAGGTCAGACTCTCAAAGTCCTAGGACTTAAAAAGAAAAAGGTTATTGGTTTCCATGAAATAGGAGACCGTGACCTAAGGCTTAAGATACAAGCATAATGCATTCCAAGTATTGCCATGCTACATAATTGTATATGATATGGTTCGGTTTTATAGAGATTATCCCACAACTGATTGTTTCTTCTCCAAACACCCCAGTCTTCCTGTCTGCGGCTTCATCCCATTCGGCAGTTTTCAATAAGGGCCAGGTTTCTGTCAGATGCCACGGGACAAATGGTAAGTCGGCCTTGTCTTGGAGCAAGGGAAAAGAGTGAGAGATCTTTTCACTAAGATGTTGTTTTGTCTGGATCTCATTCCTACCACAAGGTGGAATGTCTCACTGACCTCACACATGTATTTGTAATACATGCCAAGACCCCAGAGTCTGTGTGATTAAGGTCTCGGAATGGGTTCCATCCAGTGACATTCAGAAATCATGGAACTAGTGGCACAGATCTCAGTGACTAGCATCGATAGCTTTCAGATGTGGTGTGAGGATGCCATCTAGAGACACCTGCAGTAGAGGGAACCAGGTGTCAGTGAAATGGACACATAGGAAGAGCCAGAGAAAGAAAAGTTTCAAGTTACTGACTGTGTACAAAACTGTGACAATTTCATGGTCCCCCTAAGCCTTGTATTTCCAATTCAAGTCAATTCTTGGCATGGCTCAGTAGCATGGTGCGGAGAAGAACCTAAAGGTGTCAACTACAAGACCAGGGTTCCTCTGCCTGAACTCACATTCGAAACTAAACTTGAAAAACAGATAATGATGAAGAGTTGAGTCTTGTCCAGTCTCTCTCTAATTAATTAACAGCTCTGTGCACAGGCCTGATGTAGCAATTAGAGACTCTTGCTGAAAATGAGAACAGATAGAGAAGCAGTTTAAAATCGACATGACAGATTCGTGGTCTGAGGAGAAGCCAAGGCTGAAGGAGAAGTGTTGACTTCACAGGAAGGATTGGAGAGTCATGAGGCTGCATTGCCAAGAGTGTGGAGAACTAGGTTCTGTCCTACCATCTGGGAATGGAAGTCTCCCTGCCAGCCAGCCATCTACACAGAAATCCGTGTTTCCCACATCAGCTATGGAGGTAGGGCTAAAGATTTACAGAAAAAAAAAAAAACCTGAAAAACACCGTCACCCGCATAGAATCTTGGAAGAGTCACTTTCTTCCTGTAGGACAGAATATTCACATTGGTGACATGGAAGTGGGATGTTCTTCAGTTCTATAGACACTGCCAAGATCTAATCCCCCCAATCCCAACTAGAATACCAACAAGTAACTTTCAGAAGAAATGCACTAGAGGTTAAATAGTGTGATTTTCAGATAATAGGTGCCAGTTTAATCATAAATATTGTCTTGATTATAGATTGACTTCATATAATATAGTCATATTAATTAGGAAATTAATTAGGAAATTTTATCAAAATAAAAAACCAACTGTTCTGAAATCTCCAACTTGAAGACTTATGTGTGAATCTCCCCTTGTCTGGGCTTGGTTCACATACCAATGCTGCTAGTTTAGTGGAGCGATGGGAGAGAGGAAGGGTAGAGAAGGAATAGCTGGCTTTATGACCTTTGTAGTAGGAGTTGCGGAATCCTATTTCCTACTGAAGAATGACACAAGTGTCTAATCTTTCAAATATGGAAAGTTCAAATGTCAAACACATACATTTTGACCCCCTTCTCCAGGCAAAAATATCACACACAAAAAAAAAATCACATTCTATTTTTTCCTAGGTTTTTCTTTTCTATCTTACATTGAAGCTTAGAGACAGTTAGCTAACATCCTGAAGGGTAACATTTACTAAGTTGAAAAGTTATGATACAAATCTTTGGGGTTCCCCCCTTTTAAATATTGATATTTAAACTTCCAAAAATAAAAGTATGGCACATACCTATAACCCAAGTATTTGGGAGCTGGAGACAGGAACTTCATGGCAAATTCAATGCCAGCTTGGGCTATATGATACCCAATCTTAGAACAAAGTGGTATTAAATATTAAAAAAAATTGTTTAAATGAAAAGCCAAAAAAAACCAGAGTCAGCATCAGCTAGCTTCAGCAGTTATCAATTTGTGACCAACCTTATTTCATCTGTGCTCCAACCTACAAACACACACACCCTAAGAGTCAAATCCCCAGACTAGAAAGATGGCTCAGTGGTTAAGACCCTGGTTCAACTCCCAGCATCCACATGGCAGCTCACAACTGTCTGTAACTCCAGTTCCAGAGTGTCTGCTCACACAGAGAACATACAGGCAAAACACCAGTTCACAGTAAATACATACATACATACATACATACATACATACATACATACATACATACATAATACATACATACATAAATCTTTTTTAAAAAGAATCAAATCCCAGCCGGGCGGTGGTGGCGCACGCCTTTAATCCCAGCACTTGGGAGGCAGAGGCAGGCAGATCTCTGTGAGTTCAAGGCCAGCCTGATCTACAAGAGCTAGTTCCAGTACAGGTTCCAAAGCTACAGAGAAACCCTGTCTTGAAAAAAAAAACAAACAAAAAACAAAAAAAAAAAAATCAAATTCCAAGTATATAACATACACTTACATCTCATGGGTGCCTCTTACTGTAATTTGTTTGTTTAAGAACTCGAAGCATTTGTCTTGTAGGGTTCCCCACGTTCCAGATTTTGCTGACTACATCCCAGTGATGATGGCAGTTAATATGTTAATTGCTATAGCCAGGTCTTTCAGACTCAGAAAGGCAAAACTACAGTGCTAGGGTGCCTTCCTCATGGGTTGCTATGGTGATGGAATATGTCCTGTGGGGTTGCTGCTTTCCAGTTGTAAAGTCAGAAATGGATTTCATGTCCCTAACTTCCCATGGTCCTGCCCTGCCCCCTGTAGGTTGTACACAAGGAGGGTATCCTCTTTTTTCTTTTCATTATCTTCCCGTTTCAGGAACACATAGAAGACAAACAATATCCCCAGAAATGCCAGGACCCTCTCTTGTCACACTTGCAGCCCCTATCTCCCGGCCAGACACACGGCGAGCTGAAGCGTTACTACAGCATCTGCCAAGACACTGCCTTGAGGCACCCGGGCTTTCAAGAAGGAGGAGGAGGGATGAGCCAGGTGGAGAGGACTCGGAACTCCTTGAGCCCCACCATGGCACCCAAGCTCAGCTTAGAGGTTCGAAAACTCAGCAATGGCAGGTTATCCACATCCCTGAAGCTGGGGCCCCTGCAGCCTAGGGGAGTGCCACTTCGAGAGAAGAAGGCCACCCAGATGGTGGCCATTGTGCTCGGTAAGTCCGAGTTGCTAATTTGGGTCAGGTTAGATGGTTCGTTGAAGCTAGTGCTGGATGCTGCAGTGGGGCAATCATAGCTGCATTTTAAAAATTAAAAACATTGAAAATTCAAGTGTAAATATCTATATCACAACTGAAAAGGTTTCTGTATGAATATTAACTCTTATGAAAACTCAAAAGACCAAAATGAAATTTATGAAGTCACTTAATTTAGGTTATCATATAGAATAAGAATGTATAAATTGAGTGATAATGGTTCAACGAAAGTGTCTGGCATGCATTGGGTATTTAATAAATATTTCCTTATTTTAAAATATAAATGAGAAAATAAGAAGGCAAAACTCGTCTGTCATATGATATGATGATACCTAGATCATCTTAGATAAGGAAGAAAAGAACAAAATAGATCCATCAAGATGTCAAAAGTGATTATCTTTAAGTAGTGGGTGGTTCTTTCCTTTCTGTGTTCCTGTATTTATCAAGTTTTCTACTATGTATATGGCCTGTTTTCAATTTTATAGTAAAAAAGCCTTAAATTCTAACATCTAATTAATTAATGTTTGGTAAATCACAGATGCCACATAGCATTAGTGAAAGAAAAGGCAAATCAATGAATGGAAGCCAAGCTAAGCAAACAGAAAGTAGATGGCATATAGAATTCCCAGCATGGTGCCCAGTAGCACCCAAAGATGGCTTACGGGCTATTTTCATACGGAGGAAAGTGGCAAGCAAACCCTTCACCCACATTTTCTTTCTTTGCTACCCAGGAGCCTTCATTATCTGCTGGCTGCCCTTCTTCCTGACTCATGTTCTCATTACTCACTGCCAGGCATGCCATGTGTCTCCGGCGCTTTACAGAGCCACAACATGGCTAGGCTATGTGAACAGTGCCCTTAACCCTGTCATCTATACCACCTTCAACGTGGAGTTCCGCAAAGCCTTCCTCAAGATCCTGTCCTGCTGAGGGAGGAGAAGAGGCCACACTCCCTTTACCCACTTCCAGATGCCAGGAGGATTGGATCCCTGCCCACCAGGGTCTGCCTGTCCAGACGCCAGGAGGATTGGATCCCTGCCCACCAGGGTCTGCCTGAAATGACTACACTGTGTTCTGGCGTGTGTGGTATGAAGATTCGGGAAGCAGGACAGCCCTGGTTAGGAATGACCAACTGTTTATTCCACAATAGAATGGTCTACCTCCCCACCTTACATCTGACTTCATTCTGCCAGGCTTCAGATTGCTAAGTGCTGGGTAATAACTCAGAGAGATGTTGGTAAGAAGTGTATGGGACACACACAGAGAATTGTCACTGGAGACATGATGCATTGGAGTGAAAGAAAAATGAACAGGTCTCAGCAGCCTCACCCTGCCAGGGGTCCTTGAAATCACAGCCAGGAAGCCAGCCGTCTCGTAGACAGTCGGTTTTTCTTCTTTCAGACCCGTAATTAACTGTCAGCACAGTTAACCCTGCGCATCCGCGGGACCCATTCGCTGTTTTCCTTCACTCTATCCTGAAACACGAAAGACAAGGCCAATGTTTAAACCTTTCTGTAGGATGGAATTGGCTGCATTTGGCGAGGGTCTGCTCATCCCAGAGCAGACACTGTCCCACATTGGGACTCGGGTTTGTTTCCACCCTTACATATTAGCTCTGGCTTGGGGTGGGGGTCCTATGCTTTATTCCCTGACTAGCTCAAGACAATTGTAGTGGCTTGATTTCTGGACTCATTCAAGACGAGACGGTTAAAGAAGGTAAGTCAGTTTCCTCTGCAGTGTCATGGCTGCGCTTTGTGGTCTAGAAAGTGCCTTCTGTATGCTATCCATCACTAGGTTTTCCTAGCCAGAAACTTCCATCTGCTGGACAGAGGCCCAAAGCCTTCAGGTGTTGATAGCCACCATGTGTGCGGAAAGTGCTTGCCGCCTCCCAGGTTCTGAATAGATGACTATGACCGAGGCAGTCTCTTCTCAAAGACTTTACTCTCCCCTGGCCAGATGTTTGCCCATGTGTGGTATTCACTTGCCTAGACTTGAGAAGGCCCTCGGAACTGAGGGTGCTAGGGGACAGCCACCCCAAGTCATCACATCATGATCTATAAAACCCAAGTCAGATCCTAGCCACGACTCCAACAACTGTGTTCAGAGCATAACAGAAACCGGGTGTGGCGACTCAAGGAACGAAACCACCAGAAATAATAGGTAAATGGCATTCAAAATTGCATTTAGATGGAGCTATGATATATACATCATTTACCTTCGCACCTACAGAACCTTTTATTGGTTTCAGAATCAAGGTCAGATTAATAGATAATTTATGAAATGCCGTCGGCCTGAACTTCAATAAATTTACCTTTCAGAGCATTAGTATATAGCATGATAGATAGCGGCTGGATGACGTGCTGTTAGAACTTTAAAGAGCCCAAGAACTTCACAGAGGATTCAAGGCCTCACCCTCCCCAGCCTTATTTGTCTGACCCTAATGAGTTAGTTGCCTGATAGTGGTGAATGCTTTGGTGCCAGCACTTCAAAGTCTTATTAGCTATAATATTTGCTATTGTGGCACAGTATGAGAACCCAAATCCTCTCTGGCCACTGCCTCTTATATTGAGTGCCGTGAAGTATGATTGGTTTTTCTTACAGACAAAGCCGATTCCTGGACACTTAAATCGGCAAAAAATAAAGGTTGATGATTTCTAAATTTCCCCATTCAAAATAAATAAAAACAGATGAGCCTGTGGGGTAAAATACTATAGAGTTCTATGTAAAAATAATCAGAGGCCGAAATATAAGCATTGGTATCGATATCCTTGTGAGGAAGAATGACAGCAGTTAATTTTTTTATTCCATTTCATTTTATTTTTCGCATATAAGAGTTTTGCCTGCCTGTATGTATGTGTGCCACATGCAAGCCTGGTGTCTGCAGAGGTCAGAAGAGGTCCTTGGATCACCTGGAACTGGAGCTGCCATTTTGGAACTAGGAACTAAACCCAGGTCTTCTGGAAGAGGGGCAAGTGCTCTTAATCACTGAGCGATCCCCCCAGTCCCTTTTACCTTTTCTTGGTATCAGATAACTAACCTTTACAATAACCTTAGGTAAGATGTCTTTATTTTATAGATGAAGATACTGAGACAGAGGAAGGTTAAACACTTGCCCGCAGGTCATACACTGTCAATAAGTGGCAGGGATTTGAATGCGCATACCTGATTCCCATGCTGGGACACAGCTTCCTGCCGAAGAGGAGAGATGGAAGAGATCCTAAGATGAACTTAACCCTACCCCACCAACTGTATCCAAATAACTTTCCTACATTTTAAAACTGTCTCAACTCCGACAGTATTTGTCCATGAAACCATCTCAAAGCTGAATTGGGGGCTATTAAACATTATGAGTCATATTTTTTATAGACAACGAGCAGGTATAAGCACTGTGCATATAAATTATCTCCCTAGTAGTCTATAAGCTTTTGGTGGGACATAGAGCACTTAGCCAAGTACCTCAACTTTCCGAAATCCAGACCAAGATATTGGTTTCATTCTCCTACCATGTTTAAGTCTTAAAGCAGTAACATAGGCAATCCACACTCTCTAGAGAGTGATTGGTTCTGCATTCTCCTTCACGTAGATAAAAAAGAACCAAGGCTTGGAACTGTGGCCCCAGTTGGTTAATGAGAGCCAGTTGTACTGAATCCCAGCTCATTGTTCATTCCACTTTTCCACATCCCAGAAAGCTCCATATGGATACAATGTAAAGTTATACTGTTACTTGTAAGAACTTTTAGCTCTGTATAGATACAATGTAAAGTTATACTGTCTTGTCTACCATTAAGCTATAAAGCTCCTATTGGCACCACAGTCTCTGTACAATTGACTCTATTGGTCTGTACAGTGTCTATGTCCCAGAATTTTTTGGTCTGGTCCAGGAAGAACTTCCAAGAGAAATCCCAAGCATACCTCCAAAGTCCTCACTGTATCCTCTTCATTGTAAGACCCTCTTGCTGCCCCTCTCTTCCTTCCCACCATGAGCCAACACCTTCAATCTTAGGGCTTATTATTTTTATTGCCAACATGGCCACAAGACTCAGAAGAATGTTGAACTGAACAAATCAGGGCATAGTTCTTGGGAAAACCTCTTCCAGAACCCAAAGAAATAGCATTCTTTCCCAGACTGTTTGAGTAAACTGCAGACAGCACAGAAATCTTAGCATATTCCAGTCAAATTCAACTCAGGGCCATAAGCAAACAGTTCCCTATTCTAGAGCATCACCCTTTAGTATTTCATTACTCATTTTCTTAAATCAACCACTTATTAGATAAGTACAAGTTTTCACCTTATGTATCAGGCACTGGACTGGGCACCAAGAAACACGGTACAGGAAGGCATAGTCATTGCCCCACCTCCTCAAGAAGCCTCTAGTCTAGTAAGGAGGCTATTTATGTACACGGTGCTTACCTGCTTATTGTCTATTTAAAAAAAAAAAAAACAAGATTCTAGGTGTTTAGTAACTCCAAATTCAGTTTTGAGATGACTTCCTTGACAAATTCTATCAGAATAGAGATGATTTCAAAATGTAGAAAAGGTATTTCAGAAAGAGTAGTCCCCCAGAACACTAAAAATCAGAACAAGCCAAGATCATTGAAGCAATCAGAAATAACGATGTCTGACTACAGAAATGACGCAGTAGGGATGGGATGTGTCCCTCCATCATTTCTCAGTATCTCTTGTAGCTCTGGATCAAGCAGCAGCCGAGCTGATGGTACCACTTGCCACAGAATACATCTAGAACTTGGACCCTAGATCCGCATGTGTGCCACACACCCTGTGAAGAGTCCACCACTGATTTGGGTGCCTATTCCCTCTGTGTTTCAGCAAATGCAGGTTTTAATCTGAATTCTTGTATCTTCACTCTGAAGGAGAGGGGATGCCTAGTTGAATGGACTTGATATCAGAAAGGGTTCCCATTAGGCAACTCAGAGGCTGGATCGGAAATCAAGGGAGGTCAGTCAAAGAGATTTGTTTTTGTGAATGCTTGGGTCAGAAACACACGGAGAGGCAGAGAGGTTAAGAGTGTCATTTACAAATAGTGATTTGCTGGAGATCCTGGCTCCCAGGTCTGTGCTCTTCATTTGGTATCTGGTGACATTAGACGACTGGAAAGGCTTAATTTGAATCAATACACAGGGAGCACAGAAGAGATGACAGGCAATTAACTTGATTCCTCCATTCTACCTAATTGTCTACTCATCGGCTGAGGAAGCAAGTGAGTTGCCATGACTACCTCCTGACACAAAGACTCAGTGCAGGTGATGCCATTGTCAGCTCATCTCTGTGGCACATGTTGGCAGAGGCAGAACCCGAGAGTCCAGGCCAAGCGCAAGACCTAGGACCACTCGTTTCCTCAAGCCTCACCTCAATTAATCGTCTGTCCCCACCACTGCGCAAAGAGTTTCTACTTTGTGGAGAGTCTGGCTCCTGGCAGGAGAAGCTGCAGACTTCTGAGGATGTCAGTGCCCCCAGGTGGAAGCAGAGATGACTCCATGTTGGCTCTAACCCTCTCATGGGAAACAGTGTTCAGACACGAGTCGCAGGCTGAAGTTCTAGGGCTAGCATGGACACGTAGCTTCAGGCAAGTGCTTTAACCTCTGAGCTTTACTCATGAGAAAAATGGAGACCTGAAGTCCTAGTCTTTTTTAGGAAACCATATGAAGATAAAATCAGCAGCTTGTAGTTCCCTTTGTCTATGCCTGTTGCTATAGCAAAAACCTGCAGACAGGATCATTTACAAATGATAGAAATTTATCTTCCCACAGTTCCTAAGGTTGGAATATCTAAGATCAAGGCACCAGCAAATTTGTTGTCTGGGTGGGCTCAGTATCTGTGTTTAAGATAGTGTGTCTAAGGTGTGGTGGGGAAGGGCCACTCTAGTTCCCTCTGGTCTGTTTGTAAGATATTAATTCCGTTTGTAGGGGCAGAACCCTCGTGGCCTCGTTACCTTTTGAACACCTTACTACTATTACTGGTTAGGAATGACCAACTGTTTATTCCGCAATAAACAGCAAGCTACCTCCCCAGCTTACATCTGACTTCATTCTGCCAGGCTTCAGATTGCTAAGTGCTGGGTAATAACTCAGAGAGATGTTGATAAGAAGTGTATGGGACACACACAGAGAATTGTCACTGGAGACATGAAGCATTGGAGTGAAAGAAAAATGAACAGGTCTCGGTAGTAGCAGAAAGGCTTCATCAACTATAAGGCCCTAACAAATGCCGAAAGGTCACTCTCATCCTTTGTTTTGTCATTACTGTTTACTCCTCAGCTGTCGTACCTAACTGGCTCATCTCCTTTCCAGATCCTCTTCCTCAAGTTATTTGGTGTAATCTTTCCAACTTCCCCTGACCACGACCACACAAGCTGATTTTCCTTGTCTTTTTACTCCCTTAATGTACCCAGGACACCTGGCTGTCTTTGTAGTCTGACAGCTGGACAAATGTGTAGCACCTAGCAGGGCCCCTTTCCTGCTCAGATGGCCACCTGCTCCAGTAGGCTGTGACCTAACACCCAAGGTGACGATGCCAGAAACTTACTTGCTAAGTCTGCTTTGTGTTCCTGTTCCTCTCCTAATCATGGATGGGGAGCAGACACGTCTGTCCCTCAAAGCTGCCTGGCTTTGTCTCACGGAGCCCAGTTCTGTCACCCCATCTTCTCCGTCTCTTCCAGCCTGGCAGAAGTGCCCTGGGTATGGAACACTGATGTTCAGGGCTCCTGCAACAGGGAGCCACATATGGGACAGTTGAAAACAAGTGCTCATGGTTCAGAAGTATGGGGTCAGGGCACTTAGAGGGTTGTGCTCTCTCTGAGGACCCCAGGGACAGATCCTGACTATAGCCATTACTAGCAACCCCCTCGACGTGTTCCTTAGCTTCTGGCAACCTAACTCCAGTTCCCATCAGCACGTTCTTGTAGCACTGTGTCTGGGGCTAAATTTTCCGTCTATAAATCATTGGATTAGGGCTGCCTTCACACAGTATAACTGTATCTTAACTTGATTACACCTGCAAAGACTCTTATTTCAAAATCAAATCATTTATAGGTCCCACGGTTTAGGACTTTAGCTTTGTTTGTTTGTTTTGTGTGTCTGTGAGCCTGTGTCTGTGTGTCTGGGTAAAATGCAATTCAACCCATAAAATATGATGAGAGTGGTCTGGGAGGAAGAAGATGGGATGTCGATAAATTTGGGTATAGGTGTGAAAGTTGAATTTCATCCCTGGCACACGATCCCTTCGTGAACTGGGTCAACTCGGTAAACTCCCTCAAGTTCCGCTTTATTTTTTAGTAAAAATGTCTAGCCTGAATTCCTAGGTGATGCTAATACAAGCTAAAGTTATTTGTAGCAGAATATAAACTATCTGTTGAGCCCTTAAAACTTGTAAACATGCATATTAATAAAAGTCAGAGCTAATTCAAAGTCAACCATTTGTTTCTCTGTGTCTTCAAAGGGGGAACTGAACAGCAAACTCATTGTAGGAGAGGACAACACATGACAATGTCCTGTTTCTGTCCTGTGCCATGCCATGTCACTCTAGACAGACTGAAAGTGCTTCAGAGAAACACTGAGCCAACCCCTCTAAGAAACACTGACCACACTGAGTCTTGCATTACAATTGAGCAGATTCCATACGTCTCCACATTAAGGCCCTTAAAAAGCTTATAATTTATCACAAGCTATAACCATGAGTTTTGAGAACTGAAAAGGACTGTATCTCAGTTCTTAGTGTAGAAATCCTCTCTTGAACATGTCGGATCTGTCATCATCCACTTATAGTAAGGAGCTGGCTCAATACTTCCCAAGACATGTGACAAGTTGTCCTTTAAACAAAATCCTGCCAGGTCTGGAGATGTAAACTGTGTGTTTGGCTGCGGCATGCCAGGAGCCACCTTGTTGGTGACTTTTACCGGGCTCCTAGCCACAGCGGGTTTGCACATTCCATGGCAGGGGCATGAGGATTGGAAAAGTTAGGTAGGAGGAACAGAGATGAGAAAGTGTAACAGAGACACAGGAGAGTACGCAACTAAAGAGGATCCTGAATGCTGAATCCTTCTAAATTCTCAGTTCTGAGTTCCAAGTCTGTCCACATTTATTTTTCCATACACTTTTATACCTCGATACAAAAAAGGAGAAAAAGGCAGAAGGCTGGTTTCACATGACCCAAAGGACAACCAGAACAGTTACTTGTCCAATACTTTGAGACACTGAGTCATTAATTCTTGAGAAGAGCTTTTTCTTGTTTAAGCAGTGAACCCACTCTAGACCAAGTATCCTCAAGGCAACCACTCTATAGGTCAAACCTCTTAATTCAAAAGAAGGAACAGAAGTATGCTTGAAACCTCTGACCTTTGCTCAGGGTGGAGTGGATCCACCTCTATGGGCAATCTTAATGTCCAGAACACCAGGTAACCACATCCTAGGGCAGGGTGTGTAGACACACTTGTTGTCAACAACTTTGACAGATAAGAATTCTTGCTTCCTTTCCAGAAGACCAAAGTTTGACTCTCAGCATCCACACAGATGCTCAGCATCATCTTAACTCTAGTTCCAGGGGACGCGACATCTTCTTTTGACCTCCACAGGTATCAGACATGCAACTCATACACAGACACACAGGCAAACACAGACAAGCATCCAAACACACAAAATAAAATGAAACCATGTTCTTAAGTTATAAAAAAGATCCTGATATTATTCAACCCAAATCTGCCTCTTTTTAAAGCCAGTCTTTAGGTTCAACTTCCATGTGTGAGGTTAAGACAGTCCTCAAAGTTTCAATTACGCCATCTCTGATTCAAGAAGCATTCTTTTGCACTACCTATCTTGGTTGATTTCCTCCGAATATAGACATTTCATTAGTTTCTCTTAAACTACAGGACCTCAATAGGTTATGATCCTTTAAATGTTGTTGAATCAGCTCAGAGGGCCATAGATTCATTATTTCCCATGATTGGAATATTCAATTTTTAATGACCCAACTCAAATTGCATTGACTTTGTAGGGCTCATATTGAAATTCTAAAAAGGAAATTTGCATAGAGAATGGAGATGTTTAATGGGCTATGACTTAGGGATCAACACATCCAAGGGGGATGGAGGAAGCAGGAGTAAGTGCAGAGTATAGCAACACAGAGAAGAGTCCCTCTGGAACTACCATGTAGGTAGACCATTTTGGTCCCAGCCAGTCACTGGATGAGAACCACCTCTGGGGAGGAGGCATGACTTAAGCAAAGGCTCTCTTCAGTTGAAAGCTTTTATTCCATTCTTAACAACTACAAGAATATATCCCCCGATGAGATCTAGGGGGCACATCCCAGTATCTACTACAATCTACCCTCTGTGATACTTTTTCTACCTTCTTCTAGAAACAGCAACAACAGGAATCTCACTGGTGTCTCTTCCTATGGTAGCTTAGTAGGATGGTCTATAATCTCTAGCTGGTTGCAAAGTAATTTTCATCTTTTCAGTACAAAGGAATAAAATATTGGTTCACAGTACAATATGAATGAACACATTACACTAATGCAAGAAGCCAGACACACAAATCACATCTATTATGATTTTATTCTTATGAAATATTCAGAATAGATATATTCACAGCGATAAAAGAAGATTGTTTATTCCCAAAAATGGGAAAAAAGGGGGAACGGAGGCTAACTGCTTGATGGTGCCAGGTTTTCTCCTATGATAATGAAAATGGAACCATCTAGAGGGAGTGCCTGCACAATATTGTAAGTTACTAAATACCATTCAGTTATTCATTTCCAAATGACTAATTTTATATCAACTAAAACTTTTAATTATGAAAAATTAACAAATCAAAAAGGACATGTCATATCCTCAGACGGGAAGACTCGATATGCTAAGATGACAGTTTTCTCCAAGTTGGTATGTACACTTATGCGCTATCTCTCCAAATTCCAGGAGGCTTTTTCTTCCTTTAAAAAACAAAATCTCACGAGCAGATTGTAAATTTATATAGAAATGCAAAAATCCCAGACTAACCAAAGCACATTTTAAAAAGAAGAACTATCCAGAATAGGTAAACCCATAGAGACAGAAAGAAATTAATCATTTCCAAAAATGGGGGAAGGGGCAAGGGCTAGAGAATTCCCACTCCCTGATTTCAAAACTTACTGTAAGTTATTAGCCAGACGGGCGGTACATGCCTGGAAACCCAAAGGCTGGGGATGTATGCTATGTGGTCATAGAATGCTTTGCTAGTAGACACAAGGCCCTGGGGTTCAATCTGGACACAGTAAAAATAATAAAACTACCAGACAGATGGTATTTGCATACAGATATAACAACTGAAAAAAAAAAGTGTCAGCTGATTTCAACAAGGACAACTTACAGGTAAAAGAGTGTTTTAAACATACAGCTCTGAGATAACCCGATGCAGGATGATAGACTTTCACTGAGTGGGAGAAAGAAGACGCAAGAACGCGCAGGTGCTAGACTTGGCAGAAAGAGCTTGGAATCCCAGCACTCAGGAGATCGAGACAGACGGTCGGTCATATGCTTGAGAACAGCCTGGGCTACATAATAAGCTCAAGACTAGCCTCTGCCACATAGTAAGACCTTGTCTCAAAACAACAAACAACAAAAAAGAAAAAGAAAACCCAAGAGCTGGGGACATAGTTCAATGGTAGAGTGCTTGCCTGCTATGCAGGAGGCAATGACTTCCCCTAGCAGAAGCCTAATTACACAATCTCATTTGTATGACATGTACCAAAACCAAAAATCTATAGAGACAAACAATGTAGTAGTGGTTGTTAATTTGGGCATAAAGTAGAAACTGAATTAACCATTAATGACTATAGAGGAATATGCTAGAAACTCAATTGTGTCTCCCCAAAATTCATATTTTAAGCCCTTACCAAAAATCTAACCAAGCCTGGATATAGGACCTATATGGACATAATTGCCATTAAGTGAGGTCATAATAATGAGGTTCTGATATAATAATGTTAGTGTCCTTAAGAGAATGCTTTTGTGGCCAAGAAGTGTATAGCAGGGTCAGATTCCCTGCAGGAAGCCCCTGAAAAGCTGGCACAATAAGTTACCAGTGTAAAGCTTAAGTTGTAATGGAAATTGGAGGATTTTAGAGATTCTAAAAATCTCATGATATTTACTAAAGAAAGCTATAGTTACTGAGAGAACCTAACCTAGGTGAAAGGTTATGTATGTTACCGGTAGGAGGGCCATAGAAGGGGTACCCTAGTCTATTGGAGCCCACTTAATAACATCCTGTTCCCTAGATGCTAAACATGGAGACACAGCTGCTGATGTTTGCTCTTGGAGGTGTCTGTCTTGCTTTGTTCTAATTTTCCTCTATTTAGAATGGGAATGCTTGCTCCATTTGTACATCATTGTATGTTGGAATCACGTAAGTTCTCTTTTTATGATATTGGGACTCACAGAAGTGTGCCTTGTTGGGGCTGGAGGGATAGGCTCGGCAGTTGAAGGCACTTGTTGCTCTTACAGAGGACCTGAATTTATAACTTCCCTTCCAATGGATCTGATGTCCTCTTCTGACCTCCATGTGGAACACATGTGGTACACATTTATACAAGCAGACCAAACACTCATCCACATTAAAAAAAAAAAATCTTTTAAGTGTTGCTGGGACCGTTTAGGTGGGGCAATCCTGAAGTTGGTAAATGCTTGTTGAGTTATGAGATGGTGGCCATTCTTGGTAACCAGGAGTGGACCACTGCAGTTTGGAACTTAAGATGACCTCCACCAACTCCTGACGTGAATGCTTGCTCATCAGTGGGCGGTGCAGTTTTAGGAAGCTGTAAGATCTGTAGGATAGGATGTGAGCCTATTTGCTATAGGTGGACACTAGGGGTAGGCCTTTGAAGGCTATCATCTTCCACCCGGCTCCAGCCCAACTCTTCCTCCATGGTTCACTATCACGGGAGAAACCTTTGCCATGGGCTCCCATCATGCTTTCTCCACCATGATGAACTGAGACCTTCTGAAACCGTGAGCTAAAATCAATCGTTCCTTGTTTGCATCTAAAAGCTGTGCGAGTCTCCGTAACACGAGGGTAACTAAGAGGTGCATCTTCAATCTCGTGGTCCCTTGTGTCCCTTCGCTCTGGGTACTGCCTCAGAGACTTGGTTTACATCTTTCCCAGGTTCCCTAAGGAAGCTGAGCTTAGTTCCTTCCACTCCCAAAGAAATCCACTTGCACCAAGCTACTGATAATAAGATTTAGCGGAATCATCTAAGCTGTGAGAAGAGAGACAAAGAGGGAAGAGCTGCGGGTCACCGTATCCCACATTCTCTATTTTGTGACTGCCCTTCACCACCTGCACCCTGGGCTTGGTCTGGTAACACCCAACTTTCTATCTTGCATGATTAAATTCCAAGGACTTTTATGTAGTGACATTTCATTTGTATTTTAATGAATAAAGCTTGCCTGAAGATCAGAGAGTAAAAGAGCTACACTGATCAGCCTTACAGACCAGGCAGTGGTGACACACACCTTTAATCCCAGTAGCCACACACTGCCATAGAAACAAGGCGGTAGTGGTGCACGCCTTTAATCCCAGCCCTAGACAGGAATATATGATAGGAGGAGACAATTCTCACAGACAGTCTCATTCTGAGATTCCTGGAGGCAGGATCACCATTTAGGACTGAGGTAGAGGTAAGAGCCAGTGGCTGGTTCTTTGCTTTTCTGACCTTCAGGTTGAACCCCAAGTTCTGTCTCTGAGCTTTTATTAATCGTGCTACACTCCAATCCCTTTTCCGACTGAGTTCATATCAATGTATGCCATCTGCATGAAGACAGTCCCTCTAAAAGAAATTCCATCTTCGCCATTTTGTTAAAGCCATCTTTCGCACCTTGGAGTATTCATAAGCAAAATAAACAAATGAAAATGTACAAACTCTTACAGCCTATTGACAATAGCCTACTTATTCAAAATGTGAGTCACTCCATGTTTGGGCTCTACTTCTCCCTGAGCGAAGCAGCTGTGTTCTTAGGACTCCCTAACTTTGCCCTCCTTCATTCTGCTCTTGAAGGTACACGATAGGTTTTTGTGTTGAGGCTTCTCTATAATCGCCCCCATCCCACCTTTTGTTCACGTCTGTTTCAAAGCCCACGCTCTGCAGAGAACTCCCTGCACTAGCCCGTCTTTCTTTATGAATGCTCCCCTTTATCACTGGAATTACTTCCTATTATATTATAACCAGGGGTTTATTGTTTAAATCTCCCACCTCTCCCAACTCCCATTCTTGTCTAAAAGTCTCACATCACAGAGTCACACCTGTGGTAAGTACTCTTTTGAAGTGAAAAGTTAATTTGTAATGCAAATAATTACTTCTTCAGTTATCTCATTTTCAAGTGAGTATTTTCACATAGCATATTTTCATAAAGATAAATTGGGGGCAAATGATTTCACACTTTTTCCTTCTCTGTCTCTCCTTCCTTCTCCCTCCCATCTCCTTGCTGTCCTACTCATCTCTGGTTGTCTCCAGCCTCTCCTGGGACGGGTGAAAAACCCTGGCTTTTTCTCCCAGGCTCTGTTTTTCTTAAGTGAGAAACTCTCCGCTCATGTGTCTTAGTTAGGGTTTCTATTGGTGCAAGGAAAACCATGGCCAAAAGGCAAGTTGGAGAGGAAAGAGTGTATTTGGCTTACACTTCCACATAACTGTTTATCATCGAGGAAAGTCGGGGCAGGAACTCAAACACGGCAGGAACATGGAGACAGGAGCTGATGCAGAGGCCATGGAAGGATGAGGCTTATTGGCTTGCTCAACCTGCTTTCTTATAGAACACAGGACTACCAGGCCAGAGATGGTACACCACCCATAATGAACCGGGACCTCCCCCATAAAGCTAATTTAGAAAACGCTCTACAGACTTGCCTACAGCCCCATCTTAGGGAGGCATTCTCTTGACTCCTCAAATGACTTTAGCTTGCGTCCAGTTGACGTAAAACTATCCATCATACCATGTATTGGAGCAAATCTTTGTTGTACAAGAAAACCTCCCTCAAACCCCATCTTCTTCCAGGGAAATTCCTGTGCAGAACCAGATGAAGAAGGTTCTTTTGCATGGGATTGTCTGTGCCTGAGACCATGGCGGCTTAAAACTTCCCTTTGCTGACTGTTCTGTTTCTATTAACTTCAATTAAAGTCTTCCTTTTGTAGCTGAAAAACTCCAAGAAGTGGATGTCTTTATACCATGGTCTCTGCAGGAGTAAATGAGGGCAGTAATTTCTGTTCCATCCTATAAAGTCGTCGGAGCGGGGGAGAATGTGGAAGATAATGTAGACTGCAAAGCATGACTCACATATAAAAGAATATAGGCTCTTTATATTTAATCATAGGTCTGTTTGTTGGAAATATCAAGGGTAGAACTTTTGAGCCTGGAACTGGGAAGAAATGAAAGGCACAGGGAAGACAGCGAGCTAGGAACACTGAGTCTTTCCCATCAAGAATTGCCTGTTCCACCCACATGGACACGAGAGTGCTTTAAAGAGGACAATGCTATTGTACTGTGAGCTGAATTGTTTCTCATTTGAAAATATGATAAGGATAAAGCTGCTCAGAACGGGGATAGAGGAGAGTGGGAACAAGAGCAACCCTGCTCAGAATTACCAGGCAGAGGTCAAGTGAGGGAGCAGAGACTCTGTTTCTGTGCCAAGTAAATTTCTACATGAAATTCTACACATAGAGCAGAACAGGGGGGCAGAAAACTTTTACAACTGAGAGGATATTTTAAAAATATCCTCAAAAACAGGACTGAGAAGGTGTAAGGTTCCAGTCCTTTCTCACTAATGTGGCAAAAGATTCAGGAAAAACACTTGAAAGAATTAATATTTTCAATCATATAAACACCGTCGGTAACTCCATCCCACAAATCTCACCATCTCCCTATCCACTCTTGACCATAGAAAACGTGTCTTAACTTCTCTCATTAAATATAGTGTGTTCTGGTAAGTTTCTGTGAAAAAACAAACCAGAGTTACCCGAGAAGAGGGCTCCTCAGTGGGGGGATTTCCGTTCATTGGCCTGTAGGCATTTCTATGGCGCATTTTCTTGACAGATGTGGAAGGGTGCAGACCAGTATGGGTTGTGCCAGCCTGGGAAGGTGGACCTGGATTGTGTAAGAATCTTACTACCTTGAGTTCCTGCCTTGGTTTACTTCGATGACGGACTATAACCTGCAAACCCTTTCTCCTCCAGGGGCTTTTGGTTGTGACGTTTATCAAAGCAAACTAGTAGATTGTAGGACCTTTCAAACAGCCATTCTCTTGCTTATGCAGCCATGACCTCAACCGAACTTCCAAGGAAGAGATAAAGAACCAAGAAAATTGAAGTGTCCAATGGCAGAAATGCTACTTTCTGCAAGCTTGAATGTGACCTATGTTATTTAAAAAATTAGCCTTTCTAGATGATTTTTTTTTCATGTTGAAAATATATCAAACACTCAGAATACTTTAAAAATAATATAACTGTGTAACAGCTTTATCAAACATTGACATTTTCTCATACTCATTTCAAATCATGTACAAGAATGAAATATATATTTCCTTATATGTATTTCCATATATATATATACATATATATGTATGTATATCCACAAAGGCCCTCCTTGTGTCATTTTGCTCCTCTATGCCCAGAAGGAATCAGCTGCTGGTATTCAGTGTTTAGCACTTTCCTCTGCAATGCTTTGTTACATATGCATGTGGCTACACAGCACTGGAGTACAGGCTGTCAAAATGTTCATTAAACACTATTCTCTGATACTTTCTTTCCTACAGAAACTGAAGTTTGTAGATTTAGTTCATTCGTTCGTTCTAATTGCTGTGTACACATACCATTCTCCCGCCAATAATCATTTCCTTTGCTCTCAAATCTTTATGCTGTAAGAAGATGCAGCAGCGAACACTTTCATGCGTGTACCCTTGAGCATGTCTACTAATTTTTCTCTTGAACGTCAACCTCCAAGAGAAATCCCTGGTAGTGACACTTGCACATCTTCCTCTACAGCAAATACTATCAAATTGTTTTCCAAAACAGTTGTGTGCATTTGTTTTCTCATCCCTAGTTTACGGAAGTTTCTTCTTATGTTCATTTTCGGTTCCTTTGAGCTATTCACTACTGACGGCTGGTCCCCAACTAACAAAAATTCTAGTTGTGATTTCCCAGCTTCACAATAGTATGAACGCGGTGTGCCTTCAGTAGAAACCGTACTTTGCGTGTTGATCTTTACCTGGTCTAGCACTAAGCAATACACAGCACAGCACTCTCTTGAGGTGCTGGTAGCAGCAAGAAGCCATGCATCTAGGATCCGTACTACTGAGAGAGCATGCAACCAGTGTTCTTCGGTGTACTGCATTATTAAGCCATGATGTTTGTATATGGAATGTATTTTCAGTCTACAGTATTTTCATCTTCACAGTGGGTTGACTGGAATATAAAGTAATATGATATTCCTCATAGTAAGTTGAAGAATATCAGTCTTAATTTTGCTGGTCTAATGGGTATTATTTTTCCTCAACTCTTTATAATTTTATAGCCATTGTTGTATTATGATCTTTTCCAATGCCTATTTATTTATTTATTTATTTATTATGTATATAATATTCTGTGTGTATGCCTGCAGGCCAGAAGAGGACACCAGACCCCATTACAGATGGTTGTGAGCCACCATGTGGTTGCTGGGAATTGAACTCAGGACCTTTGGAAGAGCAGGCAATGCTCTTAACCCCTGAGCCATCTCTCCAGCCCCCCAATGCCCATTTCTTGAATGTAAAGATGTGATTGATTTTTATATTGATGTTGTATCCAGCAGCATTGAAGGTCTCTAATGAAGGAGGCCTGTGGTTGCTAGATTCTCTTAAACTTCCTGTGTACTCAAATATGTTGACTGAAAACAAGATTTGTTTTGGAACTTTTAGTTTTTCTAACTTCTATTCTTTTTTCATCTTATTGAATTGTCTAGGATGTTCAATAGATGATAGGTAGTATGAAATAGCATTGTAGTTTAATAAAAATTCAGCATTATGGGGAAGTTAGGGGGAGGAAAGGGAAGGGAGAAAGGATGTAATTATATTATAAACTCAAAAAATTCATCATTAATTTTCTGATTTTTTGGTAGATACATCCTCTCAGCAATTTAGAATATTACCTTCTATACACAGATTTTATGAGCTTTATTTCTGTTTATTTTTTTAAAATAAAATCCAACATCTGTATCTTTAACATTCCCCCAAATATCAGCATGCCTGGCTTCTTCCCTTCCTTTCCCTCCTTTATTCAAATGTTATATATGATATGTGCAACTTTTATATATAAAACAGCAGCTTTCTATACCTAAATGTGCTCTGCAAATTCCTTTTTCTTAAATGAATGATTATGATAATGTTTGAATGTTTATCAAAAGTGCCTTTTCTGGATCTAAATTAATCACTTTCCCTTCTTATTGGTTGTGTGGATTTTCCAATTGGAAATAATTTTTGTATTTTTGAAGCAATTAATATTTTACTCTTGACGTAATAAAGAAAGAGAAATGAGGAAGAGAGGGAGAGAGAGTCAGGGAGGGAAGAATGGAGGGAGGGAGGGAGGGAGGGAGGGAGGGAGGAAACTTCCTCAGAGAAAACTAAATTTCCATTTGCAAGTGGTTATCAGTTGGAGCTAGCGTCTGTGTTAGAGACAGGAACATGTGTCCATTTCTCCTCCTGACTCAAGGACCCCATCGGGTGCTCACCCATGCCGGCCTGGGCATGCGGCCTCCATCTCTGTGAGTTCACATGTGCAGGAGTCCCGCTGTGTTTAGAAGGCTTTGTTTCTTTGGTGTTCTCCATTCCCTCTGGCTCTTACTCCTCTCTGCCTTCTCTTCTGAGCTCTGAGGGGAAATATTTGATGGAGACATCACATTTAGGGCTGCGTGGTCTGAGGGCTCTTACTCTTCGTATGTTGTCTAAATGCAGGTCCCATCTGCTGCAGGAGGAAGCTTCTCTGATGATGGCTGAGCAAGGCACTGCTCTCTGAGTATAGCAGACTTTTGTTAGGCCCTCCTAGCGATCCATTATTATTTTATTATAATTAATATTATAATTATTATTATACATTTATTGCTACATTCCTTTGGTAGAACAGTAGTATTTTGTTTTTCCATTGGCTATCTAGTCTCAAGTTCTTAGTCACCCAAGCACAGGTAGGTATGGACTCTATCTCAAGAAATGGTGAACTCAGATGCTGGTTTGATTACTCCCTCAAGATCTGCACCTCCGTTCCACTAGCATATCGTGCAGGCAGAGCACACTGCAGGGTTGTAGCTGTGTAGGTGTCTACATTTCTCCTTCGGTAAGGTGCAGAGTACCTTGCAGCACCAAGAGTGGAGCTAGTAGGGGTACAGGCTCTGTGAAGGCACATGCTTGACTTCTCCATAGTCAATGAGTTGTGTGGTTGTGGTCTTTGGCAATAGGACCCTGCTGTCAGTTTGTGGAGAGCAACTTATAGCCTTAGCAATTGCCTGGGTTCTTTGAGGATTTCCATGAGACCCCTTTAGCCAACAACTCAATTAGATGTAACTCATTCCTCGTTCTGAAACTTCATTTGCTGTTGAGAGATGTTCAGTGGGGGCTTTGTCTCCCTTGCCCAGTTATTTGGGGATCTAACTTAGACCATTTTCATATATTGTATATAATTAGGAAGCATATATAGGTTTCCATATGGCCCCAAAATGGCCCTTAATTTTAGCTGTCCCTCTCTATATTCCCTCCCTTCTCGCCTCTTCCCTCTCCCTTGCCATTTGATCCTCCCACTCCAGTCCCATCCCATCCATCCATAACTATCTACTTTATTTCCCTTTCTGGGGAGATCTGTACCCTCCTGCCTAGTTCTGTACACCCATCCACTGTGGTCTACAGATTGTGGCTTCCTTATCTTTGACTTAACAGCTAACATCCACATATAGGCAAATACATATCACGTTTGTCTTTCTGGGTCTGAGTTACATCACCCAGGATGATTTTTTTTCTAGTTCTCTTTACCTGCTAATATCATGATTTCATTTTTTGAAAAGAGTAATAAATATTACCCTGTGTAAAACTGTACCACATTTACTTTATCTATTCATCCATTAGCAGACACTAGGCTGTTTCCAGCTTCTGGCTATTGTGAAAATAGCAGCAATGAACATTTAGCATCTATAGTAGGATAAAGTGTCCTTTGTGTGTATGCCCAAGTGATACAACCAAATCTTGAGGTAAATCGATTCCCATCTTCTAGGGAACTACCACACTGGTTTCCATAGAGGCTGTATGAGTTACACTCCCACCAACAATGAATGGGTGTTCCCTTATTCCACATCCTCACCAGCATGAGCTGTCATTTGTTTTACAGATCATGGCCATCTGACAGGTAAAAGATGAAATCTCAAATTAGATTTGCATTGCATATCCCTGATGGCTAAGGATATTGAAGATTTCTTTGTTTCTTAATCGTTTGGGTTTCCTCTAGTAACAGCTCTCTGTTTAGATCTGTACCTCATTTTTAATTGGACTATTTGTTTTCTTGATATCTATATTTTAGTTCTGTATATATTTTGAATATTATCCCTCTGTCAGATTTGTAGTTGGTAAAATCTTTTCCCATTCTTTAGTCAGTCACTTTGTCCAAGTGATGGTATCCTTTGCCATGAAACTTTCCTATCTCATGAGGTCCTATTTATTAGTGCCTGTGCTAATGGTGTTTTGTTCAGAAAGGCTTCTTCTGCACCACCAAGTTCAAGGCTATTTCACACTTTCTCTTCTAACAAGTTTAATGTGCCTGATCTTAGGTTGATGTCTGTGATTCATTTGGAGTTGAATTTTAAGAATGGTGATAGGTATGATATATTTTTTTTAACATGCAACCATTCAGTTTGACCAGCATCATTTGTTAAAAATGCTGTCATTTTTCCAGTATGTTTTCTGGCTTCTTTATTAAGAACCAGGTGTTCATAGGTATATGGATTTATGTCTAAATCTTCAGTTTGAGTCCATTGATCAACCTGTCTGTCTTTGTGCCAATACTATGCTGTTTTTATTACTGTAGTTCTGTGGTACAACTTAAAATCAGGGATGGTGAGGCTTCCAGCAGTTCTTTGGTTTTTCATGACTGGTTAGCAATCCTGAGGGTTTTTTGTATGTGTTTTCATATGAAGCTGAATATTGTCATTTCAAGATTTGTGAAGAACTGTGCTGGAATTTTGATGGAGATTACACTGAATCTGTAGATTGTTTTTGCTTGGGTAGTCATTTTTACTAAATTAATCCTGGCAATCCATGTGCATGGCATGGGAGAGCTTTTCATCTTCTGAAACTTGGACATGATGTATCTTCGATTTCTTTCATCAGTATCTTAAAGCTTGTTTTTTGTTGTTGTTTTTTTATCATACAAGTCGTTCATTTGCTTGGTTGGGGTTAATCCAAGATATTTTTTACATTTTTGAGGTGATTGTGAAAACCACAGCTGACATCGACTTG
Source organism: Alexandromys fortis (assembly GCF_014885135.2). Taxonomy (NCBI): domain Eukaryota; kingdom Metazoa; phylum Chordata; class Mammalia; order Rodentia; family Cricetidae; genus Alexandromys; species Alexandromys fortis. The sequence continues at coordinate 29,677,022 of NW_026067944.1, forward strand.
CCTTGAGCTGAGAGGCTGGATCCATAAATTGGTGAACACCCTCAAGTGATAATTTTAACAGTTGGAGGCTGGAAATGGGCTAGTGTGAATGTGAGAGTATCTTAGGGTCAGTCCCTTGGGGTTGGGGGCTGAAGAACCAGGAAAGTGTCCCTCTATCAGAGGGAGGGAAAATATAACCATCTTACCAAATTCAAAGTGTTCTCCACTGCAAAGACCTGCATTGGAAAGACTACCTCACGCTCCCCCTCAGGGGAAGGACTTTTACCCAGATCCAGTTTTGTATCCCTCTTCTGTCTGATCTAAGAACGAGTGCAGGTAGAAGCCAAGAAACACCTGGGAAAGTAATGATTCAGAAACAGCCACACTGAAAGGCTGAGATTTAACAATAATACTATAGAACCCCTACACACACCACTTCAGCAGGGCTCCAGGAAAATTATTATGGATTATAGTAGGAGGACGCAGACTCCACTCAAAAAGAAAATTTTAAGAAAATCCAAAACACTGCTAGCACTGCCGGAATTTGAAGACTCCAAGGACTAGGACTAAAGCTCAACTACTGGATTCGGACACAATTTCACAATAAACACAAGATACATCATGTCCAAGTTTCAACAAAGGTCATAAAAACACACAAAAGCACAAGAGAAAAGAAACAGTCTAAAGTGGCAAAGGAAAGAGAATATGGGTTCTGGAAAAAGCGCATAATGGTCAAGAATAGATGCAATGTGTAATAAGAGGCAGAATGAAAGGACAATGCTGGAGCTAAACAGTGCCGAGCAGAAATGAAGAATACCTTTGTAACGAGTTCATCATGGGCTGGACACAACCAGGGAAAGAATCATGGGAGCTGAAGATGTCAGTAAGCATCCAAGCTGTAATACAAAGAGAAAAGGAACAAAATTTAGGGGGAAATGGAGGGGCTGGAAAGATGGCTCAGTGGTGAAGAGTGCTTGCTGCTCTTGTAGAGGACCGTGGCTCAGTTCTGAGCACCAGCATGGAGGTTCCCAACCATCTATATAACTCTGGTTCCATGTGATAAGACACGCTCTTTTGGCCTCCATGGACGCTAGGCAGGAACATGGTGCACGCACACACACACACACACACACACACACACACACACACATATACATTCATACATAAAAGAAAGTAGAACAGAATAACCAAAAAGTGCAGGACAAAAATCTTGGTTGTTTTTTTTTTTTTTTTAAGCTGTAACTGTGAAAGATTGGAATAAAAAAAGGAAAGGGAAGAGAAAATGGAGTCGAAATATTTGAAGTAATAATGACCAAGATTTTTCCAAAGTAACCGTAACAACTAAGCCAGAGATCCAGAAAGTTCAAAGAAAGCCAACCATCCTAATTATCTGTATCTAGAAATACATTAATTCTACAAATAAACATATGTAAAATACCAAAAATATCATTTGGAGGCATATCATTCAAACTAAAGGAAATCAAAGAACTAGGAAAGGTAAGGGGAGCCCTCCATATAGAAGACAATGACATGTCTGAATTAAATCCAACTTCTCTTCAGGAGCCGCCCAAACAAGAAGAAAAAAGTGAAATATTGAAAGCGCTGAAGTAAATACCCACTCGCCCTTACCTGAATTAAATATTCATGATAACAAGCAACCCTTAAAAATCAGAAGCAGAATGAAATGAATGAGCCTTGTGAATAGAGTTGATGGCTTAATCACACAGCAAGAAATCATTTCAAGTGATATTAAAAACACAGTAATTTCCACATCATCTCTGAGATGCGCACATCTCCCAAAGCAGACGGATTATAAAGAACCTCTAAACTGTTATGAGATACTGCACTGTTCCTCACAAAATTCGCTTTGTTATTGGAACACTACCACATATGTCTTCCTGCATGGGAGAAAGAAAACAAGCAAAGATGCTGATGTCATTAGGAAGAAAGGTTTTCAGTTAAAAATAAGATACAAGTGTGAAACCAAAAAAGCCATTAAAAAATATCCTTCCCTCTAAACTCTATTTTGAATTTGCAATGTATTTTCTTTTCTCGGGATGTGCAATTTTTTTGTCCTGCTCACTAAAAGGAAAAAAAAAACAAAAGAAAGAAAAGGGAAAGATCTGGAAACAACATCAGTAAATACAGTAATAAAAACTCTTAGAACTAAGCATGCCATCTCTAAAAGACATTCCCCAATTTAAAGTAAATGAGAAGCTCTTAGGGAAATGGTTGGTTCCAGATTGGAGACAGAGATATAAAATATGACCCTGGAACATAGTATTCTAGAAAGAAAGCAACAACAAAAACCATGGGAATATATCAAAGGGGCTCAGAAGTCAGCAATGGGATTCACAACTGGGCAAAGTTGGACAATATGAGGATCACAAAAGATAAACATAATAGTTTTTAAATGCTAAGTAGGGGCCTGGAGAGATGGCTCAATCGTTGTCAAGAGTATTTACTGCTCTTGCAGAAGATCCAAGTTCAGTTCCCATCACCCATGGCATATAATGTAATTTATAGTGGCCAGTAATTCCAGTTCCATGGGATCTGATGCCCTCCTCTGGTCTCCATAGGTACTACACCTACATAACCCCCCCATACATGTAATTTAAAATAACATAAAAAACCCTAAAGATGCAAAATAGCTTAAAATACTTAAAATGCAACGTACAAACTCGGTTATTTTTAGAGGATGCTAAGGAATCAATTTATTCCTTGGAAAACTGGGAAATATAAGAATCAAGGATCCATCCTGTACAAGTTGAACCTCAGTATTCAAAGATCATTGACAAGGGAATGATTTTTTCTTCCTTCAGAAATATCCCTACTAAAAATTCAAAAGGAAGAATGTTTTATCACCCAGAAGACCCACCAGAGCCATCTAAAACTGGAGTAACAGGACACTTGAGACAGTGGCTTGAACATTGCTTTTTCACACTTCTGAGAGTTAGGGGGGCCAAGATCAAGATCAGGAAGTCTGCAAACCCCGCGGTTGATGAGCGCACCTCACTGTTCTGCAGAGGGTCCCTGCACTAGTTAGTTCTCCTCTACTTATTCGTGCACATGAATGCCTTGCAAGAATGTACGGATGGGCACCTCATTCATGGCTGGCGCCCACAGAGGTCAGAAAAGAGCACTAGATCCTCCGGAACTAGGCTTATAAATGAGCCATCGAGAGGGTGCTGGGAACGGAACCAGAGCCTCATAGGGCGACCCGTGCCCTTCACTGCGAGCCTCCTCTCCAGCCCCGCTTACTTTTCTTCTTACTGTGATGAAATACTCAACAAAAGCAACTTGGGGAAAAAAAAGGCAACTTTTCTTTTTAGGAAGGAAGGGCTTCTTTTGGACTCAAATCCAAAAGCACAATACACCCCCGTGAGGAAGTCATGACAGCAGGAACTTACGACAGCTGGAGACATTGTCTCCAAAGTCAGGAAGTTGCTAGAGACGAATGCTTTACTTGGCGCTCTTTTTCGTTCAGTGAAGAGTCTGGACCATGGAATGGTGCTATACACATTCAACGTTTTCTTTCTGCCTCAACTAACCCTACTGAGAAACTGTCTCACAGACATACCTAGGGAGAAGCTTGTTTCCATGGTGACTATAACGCCTATCAGGTTGACAATCAAGATTAAACATTGCAGCCACCTTCTCGCTAGACCCTCCTAAGACAGAGAGCAAGTAGCCAGCACTGTGTGCTCTCAGAAACACAACCGTTCCATCAGGAGGGCACCATCCGCACAAACTCACCGATACCCACTCACCCTCTGAAGGTCCCACCCCTTAGTACCTCAGTATTGGTGTTAGAGTTTCCTTTTGATTCCCACGATCACTGCTGCTGAACCCTTTTTCTTTCTAACGACCCCTTCTTATATCCATGATTTTTGTTTGCTTGTGATCTGTCTAACTTTATTAAGGGTTGTTTGCCTGACTATACGTGGGAGTTAGTTACCTGAGTGTGGGCAGCTTATCAATAGGTATGCTACCGAGGGAAATGACCAACGCCCATTAAGTTCCAATAGCACCCCAGGGAATAGGACCTCATGAGCCCCTCCCCTGCCAATGAGAGAATGTTGGTGAGTTCGCGAGTACAACCGCCATCTCATGTCCAGAAGACAGAAGACAGCATTTCACACCAGCCCTCCCATCTTCTGGCTCTTCTCTCCCTCCTTCACGATGTTCCCAGAGGCTATATAGGTATCCAGTATGGAGACGCACGCTCGGTTAGTTATACTCATCACTTTGACCAAGTAGGAGTCTCTGCAGTAACCATCGCCCACTACAAACCAAAGAAGAAGCTTCTCTAACCAAGGCTGAGAGCGGAACTAGTACCTGGGATAAGCATAAATATTTAGAGAGCAGTATGAAAACATGCCCATTTAGTAAAAACAAACAAACAACAACAGAAAAAAGCAAAACAAAAAACAGTTCTCAGTTTCCCCTGGGGCCTATGACCTCCCTAGCCAGTTGCTTTTGGCTGGTGTGCAGTAGCAGGCGTGAATTCCCACCTGTGGAATGGGCCTCACATCGCTCAGAAAGCAGTTGGTTACAACCATAACAGTCATGCCAGCGTTGCACCAGAAGTCATAGCTTGCCTGGCAGGTTGGTGGTGTAGTTTCCAGAGCTCCCAGCTGGGTACGACTGTTGATGATGTCTCTCTCCGTTACTATGGAAACTAGCCAGCAACAGGGAGGCTTTTGCTCTGTTCCTGCTCGATTTCTCTATATCCTGCAACGGAAGCATGTGGTGTGTCTTTAGCAGTAACTTCTGATGGGCAATCACAAGCAACAACAACTAGGTTGATGTGTAATAAAATTTTTTTTAAAATCACCACTTAGCTGATATTAAAAGCAAAAACCCTGATATTGTCACCTTTGAATTTTACCCATTCTGAAAATATGGGGCATAGTAAGAGGTAAATGTTTGAGGAATAAGTCAGCAAGTGTTAACAGCATCAAATGACAACTTAAAAAAAAATCATTCTTGTCTCCAAATGGACACTCTAAACATGGCTTCTTAGCTAGTATGCTTTCCTTGCCTTAAAAAAAATCACACCAAAACAAAACAAAACACACAACCAAAAACAATAAATTAGGGGCTAGAGACATGGCTCAGTGGTTAAGAGCACTGGCCCACTCTTCCAGAGGACCCTGGTTCAGTTCCCAGCACCAACACGATGCTCACCATTATTTGCAGCGCCGGTTCTGGCAGACATTATTCCTTCCATCTCCTGACTTGTACAGGTCCAGAAGGACATAGGGTGCACAGGCATATATGCAGGCAAAACACCCATACACATAAAAGATTTAAATAAATTATATTACAGCTACTCTAATCTATGCCTGAGTCTCTGAAAATTTTATTCACAGTACTAATTAGCTCAATCCTCCTTAGACATTTTAAGAAATTGTTTTGTTTGGTGTTTGGAATTGAATTCAAGGCCTTGTCATTGTTATGTATGTACCCTATTACTGAGCTAAAACTTCCAGTCTGAGATAGATTATCAGTCTGTCTGTCTATCATCTATCTATCTATCTATCTATCTATCTATCTATCTATCTATCAAAAATCTATCTATCTATCTATCATCTATCTATCTATCTAATCCTTCCATCGGTGTCCACGTGCATTCCACAGTGCTTTTGCAGAGGTCAGAGGACATCTTTCGGGCGTCTGTTCTCACCCTCTGCCTTGCTGAGGCAGGGTCTCTTCTTACTTCCACTGTGCAGCACACTGGCTACTTGGCCTAGGAGCTTCTAAGCGGTTCTCTCGTCTTTGCCTGCCATCTCACAGCAGAAGCGTTGGGACTGCAGGTGAGCACCGTGGCCTCTGGCTTGTTAACATAGGTTCTGTGGATTAAACTCAGGTCTTTAGGGGTAGGCAGCAAGTGTTTTTATGCAATGATCTCTCTCCCTGGTCCTAGATATATTTTAAAGATTTTTATTAGCACATATTAATTACGTGTGACAAATACTTTCATTAGGACAGTCTTGCATATAAAATGTGTTTTGATCCTATTTGATTCTCTCCCTTACACTCCCTTGTCCCCTGTTGGTCCCACTGAGTCCATCTTTCCCCCCAACAGCTGTCCCTTCTACGGTCATGTCTTTAACATGCCTACAGTGCGGGTCTTTCCAGTCCCTGACAATGACTAGACAGAGATAGCTAAACCACACTAAGAGAAACGTTTGGATTGTCTTTATCTATAAACTGGAGTCTAGACATGTCATTATGATCTGCTAGGTCAGATGAGTGGATCGAAGCTCTCTAACTCTAGGCAAAACACGCAGGGTTTTAGAGGTCCGTATGGTCTGTAAGTCCTAGAAAGGCGAATGTGTTCTGTACAGTTTTTGTCATTTAATCCCGAGTGTCTGGACAATGCCTGACACTTTGTTGGACATCATCAGGGCCTGAATATGAAAATGCCATCCCTACCCCCATCGGGCTCAGATGTTTGAATCCTCAGTCACCAGCTGGGTGGTGCTATTTTGGGAGGTCGTGGAAAATTCTTGGAGGGTGGGCCAGTTGAGAGTCACTGGATGCCAGCCTTTGAAGAAAACACTTGGCTCCTGGTTCCTGCCTAGCACTCTGAACCTCCATCACAAGATCCTGCTGCACGATATCCTGCCTCTTAACACTCTTGGAAACGCGAAACCAAGTGACCAGGAATGGAATCCCTCTGAAATTTTAAATCCCCCAAAAACATCTCTTTGCCTTTACATTGTCTACAGGTCTTTTGGTCACAGTGACACAAAAGCTGATACAGACATGAGAGAGTTTCTCATGACTGGGCAAATGAAAGAATGAGGATTACAAGGGGTGTATGAATACGCTGTAAACCTGTGCAAAGGTAGTGGGACCTCCCTGAGTCAAAACCTCCCCGTTATGACTGATTAACGGGGGCAAATTCAAAATATCACCAAGACTCTATGAAAAAATTTTTTTAAAAAAGATTCATCTGGCCGGGCGATGGTGGCACACGCCTTTAACCCCAGCACTCGGGAGGCAGAGGCAGGCGGATCTCTGTGAGTTCGAGGCCAGCCTGGTCTACAGAGCTAGGGCCAGGACAGGCTCCAAAGCCACAGAGAAACCCTGTCTCGAAAAAAAAAAAAAAAAAAAAAAAAAAAAAAAAAAAATTCATCTGATGGGATCTAATGTTATTCCTTCCTGTCTCCTGAGAAGAGCCAGAAACTCACCAAAAGTATGAAGAAATCATAAGAGGGGGAGGGACTGAGCTGGGAAGAATTCATAAGTCGTATAATGCATGGGAAAGGGATTGGTCTCCATGGTCTTCGTAGGGTAAACTTTGAGGGTCATGTCAAATCCCATGAAGACTATAGCTTTAATCTGAGACTTCCTAAAAGGTATCTACAACAGAACAGTCCCTGCATTTAAAAATCAGTGTTCCCCGGGGCGTAGGGTAGGCTACGAAACTGCTACAGCGGCACCAGGGACCATGGGAGCCACCTAGTGCGTGACAAAGGAGTTTTGGTTTAAAGAACATGGGCTGCATGGGGGCAGAAGAGACAGGATGTGCAGAAGGGCTGAGGCAGAGATGGAAACCCTGGGCGCTTCTTCTGCCCCTGTCTCTCATTTCCTGCTGGAGCTTGGGTGGGTCACCCTCTGGGCCTGATTCTGCCTCGTTTAGGAGGGGGATCGTGTTTGATGGTCAGTAACATTTCTTCCGCTTCTAAGAGCACATTCTGTGTGTTGCCAAAGAAGCCTTATTTTGATGAGGAAAACTACCCCTTTTCCCCCTTTCTACAATCTAAATGTCCCCTTGCCTTTCATTTATATGTAAATACATGAGCTTTTGACCAAAATAAAATTATCATCTCTGGGTCGTGTGAAGTCCTTTCATTATTAAAATGCAGTGCAGGTTTCTGAGGCTAAATAGGGATGAGGGGACAGTTAATAAACCACCCTGACCTCTTCACTGCCTCTGGCCTCTGTTCTCTAGAGAGTGCAAGCTCTGTCTGCATACACACAGTTTAGGGATGCCAAGGAGTGAAACGGGGAAAATCTGAGCTTCTGCATTATGGCATTGAGTGCAAATCTGAGTTCCATTTTGTATCCTGGAGCAAGTCACTACAACTCTGTAAGCCTCAGCTCCTCTTCCACGTATTGGAAAAGATACTCTTGATCTGGAGCCGTGGTTCTCAATCTGGCTAACGCTGGGACCCTTTCATCCAGTTCTGCATGTGTGGCGAGCCCCAACCATAAAATTATTTTTGTTACTACTTCGCAACTGCAGTAAGCTACTGTTATGAATTGTAAATATCTGTTTTTCCATGGTCTCAGGCAACTCCTGTGAAAGGTTGGTTTGACCCCCGCCCCTGAAGAGGTCACAGCCCACAGGTTGAGAACCACTGCTCTAGATGGCTAAATAAAGTACATAATGTGCTAATGTTTAGGAAGCAGTGAAGCAGGTTTAATGAAAGGGAAATGTGGAGAGCAATGAGTTAAGAATGGAGAATATAGACAGGAGGAAAAAGGAAATTAGTCAGATATTTCCAGTCTATTTTAGTGGACAGTATATTACAAGCAGCAAGCATTTTGGAGGTGGGGAGCTAGGAAGTAGAAAATATCCAGGAATTCTTTTTTTTTTTTTTTCCTCATAGAGCTGGCAGTCATTTTGGGAGGCCAAGCACAGAGCTGAAGTCTGAGCATGTGTCATGTGACAAGTGGCTGGTACCTGTAGCACACAAGGAAAGCCAGGAGAGAAGCCTCCCCTTTCTGAGTCTGGACTCCGTGAAAAGGAGGGTTCTAGGGGAGGTCTGCTCTTGGGCTGGCCACTGAGGAGTGGAAAGGAAGGGTAAGAAAGAGGGAGAGAGGAAACGTCTGTGGCAAATGGGTGAAACCGGATTACGGGAGGCCCAGAAACTGAGCCTCCTGTCTTAACTCTGGTCTGGGTGGCACTGGGAGCCGTTGAAGGCTTCTCGTGGGGGACAGCTCGGTGAAGACAGCTGTGAAAGCTGAGTCTAGGAGCGGAGACTGAGACAGGAAGAGAATGAGGGCAGGACGGATGGAATCCTGACTGCATTTCCTCTCCCAACACACCCGGATTGAGAAAGCAATTTAAGGGAGAAAGAGTTTCTTCTGGCTCACGGTTCAAGTCCCTCATGGAGGAGGAGTCAGAGCGTCAGGAGTGAGTCAGCCCACCATACCACACCCAATCAAGAGCTGCGCATGCTTGTGTTGGTCTCATTCTTCTCAGCCCAGGGGATGGTGCCACCATCTAGGGGATAACTTTTCCATCCGGACTTGACTGGAAGACAGGAGCTATGCACGTGGGCCAGGAGCCTTGTGTGAGCGGAGGGACACAGACATGGAGTCTGGCTTTGGGCACGCTGGATCTGTGGAACAGAGGAGGGATATTCCAGCGCAAAATTAAAGCAAAACCGATCTGTTTCTACATGACTGGAAGAGACTTTTTAGAAAACAGCGAGAAATTGGAGAGTCTAACCAAAATCAGATAAAGAGTTTAGTAAAGACAAAAAAAAAAAAAATGGAGCGTACTGCCACTCTCTTCTTGTTTGATGTCTAATTACTATGTGGGAACAGAGTTGATTTGCGTCGCTTGTATTTTCTTCAGCTGGCATCGTGGGGAACAATAAATGATATTGTGATGGAAATGTTATTTAAGTTTGCTAAATGAAAATAAAAATAAATGAGCAGGGGATAGAAAATGCTAGGAAATATGGGTAAATATTTCAGCTGTGGTGGGGGACGCGATGCACGAAACTCTTATCTATCATGCAATTGTATTCCGTGGAAGGATTTACGGCCAACATGAAGGATGCTGGGAGGATTCTAAGACAGGATTTTAATTATTTGGAAGGAAAACAGGTCCTCAGAGGAGAGACCACCTTCCTCTCCACCCATAAAAGTTAAAGGAAAGCTTCACCAGACCACCAAGCTTGCAATTCATAGGCTTGAAGACTAAGGTCCCCTGGATTCCTTCACAGAGGCGTCCAGAAGACGCTGGCCCGGTTTCTCAATTAGTGGAGAAGCCCTCACCTCTTCGGCTTTTATTTTATTTTTTCCCTCCCTTTGCTTCTTTTATCTCCTCTTGTGTTTTTTTTTTATTTTTTTGATAGCAACTATAAAGCCACGGTTATGAAATGGCTATAAAACTTTATTTGAAGCAGAGATGATTGTGTGGTTTGGGGGAGGGGGGAGACTAAATATAAAGAAGTGACTCTAAGCTGTTAAAAAACGAGAAGACCGTTAATGGCAACATCTTGATTCTGTTAAGAGATGAGCCGAAGCCATTCGAAGCAGGCAGGGAACAAGGTGATAATAGGAGAAAATGTGTTTCACAGACAAAGGAACAGCCAGCAGGGGAGAAGAGCTCGGGGAAAGAGGCGAGCTTCTGGAAGGGGTGCGGGAAGAATGGTTAATCCCTCTGAATCCTACCGGCGAGAGCACGGGGGCCATTTGAACTCCTTGGCAACTTCAGCCGGGCCTCAAAAGTGGATCGCGAGGAAGGAGAACAAAAGAAAAGTTCACTGTGCGCTCCTCTTGCCAGAGCGGGGTAAAATTGCTTTGAGGTCAGCTCTAAAAGGTGGTAATGATAGGAAGTAGAACTGAGGAGCAGAAAGAAACTAATAATGAGCCAGGTCACCGGGAGCTAGCCTAGCACAAAGTGAGAGAAAACCACCACTGCGTTCAGGTCCTAGCAGTCACTGTCGTGCAAGTTACTCCTGAGCAGTGCAGCGGGCTAAACTCTCAAGAGAAGGCCTTGACTAGCCTGAGATGTTTGCTCCCTCGATAAATAGTAATTGGTTCTCAGTGTGCCTGCTGGGCCACTGTGATGTCGGAAGGTGTAGCTGGATGCCTAATGTTCTTGGACCAGCTGGTTTTGTAAGGCCAGAAAGGATCGCTGGGAAATGAGTCCTACCTAGGAAATGGATGCTTCCCTAGAAGGGCACAGGCCCAACCCAAACCGGGGGTTTTGATGCAAGAAAGTCCACACGACAACTAGAAAGAATGCACGCACTGTTCAGTCCCCACGGGCGGGACACCTGAATCACCCCTTAGAAAACCCAGAGGAGAATCCTCATCAGAACCAACTATGTTGCTCACTGATCTCAGAGACTTCAGGCCTCTGAACCACGAGAAAGAAATTGCGACTGTCTCTGGTTCTTTGTTACAGCTACCAGAGTAGACAAAGCTGCTTAAAAAGAAAGAACACCAGTTGCCAGATTTTCTTTTTTCTTTCTTTCTTTTTTGTTTTTTGTTTTTGTTTTTGCTTTTTGAGTCAGGATTTCTCTATAGCTATAGAGCCTGTTGGAACTAGCTCTTCTAGACCAGGCTGGCCTTGCACTCACAAAGATCTGCCTGCCTCTGCCTCCCAAGTGCTGGGATTAAAGGTGTGTGCCACCACACCTTTAAGATTTTCATCCTTAAGTCCTAAAACTTACCAACGACAAAATCGGTTGGGCAAGATGATTTGTAGCTTTCTGGTGGAGATCATTGCCTGAGTGCCCTTCTGCACTCTGAGAAGACACGGTTTCATTTACTTCAGACTGGCCTAGAATTCACCACGTAGCTAAAGATGACCTTGAACTACTGATATTCATTTTCACCTTTCAAATACTGGAATTACAGGAGTATGCCACCGTGCCCCGCTTTTCAGGGTGCAGTCAGGGCCTCATGCATGTTAGGCAAACACTCTATTAAGCGAACATCTCCAGCTCCTCATATAAAGGTTAATCTCTCTTTTTTTTAAAGTGCGTGCATGTATGTGCATGTGTGTGTGTGTGTGTGTGTGTGTGTGTGTGTGTGTGCATTGTTGGGTATGGGAATGCTAGTGTGTAGAGATTGAAGGGCAACTTTGTGGGGTTGGGTCTCTCCTTTCAACTTTATGTGAGTTCTGGGAATTGAATTTCAGATGCCAAGCTTTGTGCGGTAAGTGAAACCCGTAAGCGTTTTGTCAGATTCCTGTGCCATGCACGCACACACACACACACACACAAACACACACACACATGCACGCACGCACACACGCAAGCATGTATGCACGCACACACACATGCACGCATGCACACACTCACACACAGATACCAAAGCCACTCTTGTAGATTTGAAGCCATGGCTTGCAAATTAGGCACTCCTAAATTAAGTTCAGAGAGCAAAGTATTTTTTTAATTGCTGCAACATTTAAACAGTGTGAGGACCCAGATTTTTGGCTTCTCTTGAAAGACTGGAATATGTGCAGCGCTGGACTCAGCAGCAATTAGCAAGAAGTGGGTAGCAGCTGCGCTGCTTAGATGGCCACCTGCTCCCCAGCTTGGTCACCTCTACCACTCTCATTTGGGTGAGCATATAACTTGTCCAAATAGGGCACTTTTGAGGGTGAAAAAGGTGCCATTTGTAATTACCTGGACCACAGGCATAAACCAGGGCTGTTGTGTCCAACAAGGACATATTACTTCCCTGTCACTTGCTTCATCTTTCTTTGTGTCCTTTTATTTAGGATTTGTCTCTTAAAATCTGGTAGCCTCATGAAGAGAGAAACATATAAAATGAGAAATTGAAGTTTGAAAAGAAACCAAAGCTATTCCAAACAATATTTCAAATAAGCTGCAGGGCTGGTGAGATGGCTCGGGGGCTGCAGATGTGCAGGCTGGTGAGATGGCTCGGGGGCTGCAGATGTGCGGAACTAGTGAGATGGCTCGGGGGCTGCAGATGTGCAGGGCTGGTGAGATGGCTCAGGAGCTGCAGATGTGCAGGCTGGTGAGATGGCTCGGGGGCTGCAGATGTGCAGGGCTGGTGAGATGGCTCAGGAGCTGCAGATGTGCAGGCTGGTGAGATGGCCGGGGGCTGCAGATGTGCAGGTTGATGAGGTGACTCAGGGGCTGCAGATGTGCAGGGCTGGTGAGATGGTTCAGGGGCTGCAGATGTGCGGGGCTGGTGAGATGGCTCAGGAGCTGCAGATGTGCAGGCTGGTGAGATGGCTCAGGGGGCTGCAGATGTGCAGGCTGGTGAGATGGCTCAGGGGGCTGCAGATGTGCAGGCTGGTGAGATGGCTCAGGGGGCTGCAGATGTGCAGGGCTGGTGAGATGGCCGGGGGCTGCAGAGGCTTGCTACCAAATCTGATGATCTGAGTTTGAGCCCTGGAACCCATGTAGTGGAAGCAGCGAGCCAACTCCACTAGCTAGCTGTTCCCTGTGACCTGCACACTCCCACTGTGTGGGTCTGTGTATGTGCAGCACACACCCACATTAAAATAGCTAAATGAAATGAACACCAATTCCACCAAACCTATGAAGTATAGCTTTCCTCACTCAGAGCTGCTCCGTGTTAAATGTGACCTGCTAGGCTCCCTATGTATAGGTCAGGGACGCACGCAGCACTGCCAGTTTTAATAAGCTGAAAGCCCATAGTGACAAGCACGACTAATCAAACTGCAGAGAACAGCCTGTTTCTAATCAGGGAAGCACAGGATGGACACTCAAATGCGTTTCTCAGTTTGCTTCATGTTGCCTCCATGGGGGTAAAATCCCTGATAAGACAGTTGCTTCACATTCTAGCCTTTGATGGTCTTTGAACTTTTTATTAAATGTCTTTAATTATATTTAATATCTGCTTTAAAATGTTTTCTCTTTACTTAGCTAGAAAATAACAAAATATCCCTGTCCCCTCCCCAAATGTACAAGAAACCTCAGCTCCCATTGATCACTTGCCTTAGTCAGGGTTACTGTTGCTGTGATGAAACACCGGGGAGGAAAAGGTCTATTAGGCTAACACTTCCGCAGCACTTCTCACCACTGAAGGAAGTCAGGACCGGAAAACTCAAATGGGAGAATCCTAGAGGCAGGAGCTGACACAGACATCTGCCAGGCCACCTGTAGGCATCACATGGTACTGTGGGACACATCTGCCAGGCCACCTGTAGGCATCACATGGTACTGTGGACACATCTGCAGGGCACCTGTAGGCATCACATGGTACTGTGGACACATCTGCCAGGCCACCTGTAGGCATCACATGGTACTGTGGACACATCTGCAGGGCACCTGTAGGCATGGCGTGGTACTATGGACACATCTGCCAGGCCACCTGTAGGCATGGCGTGGTACTGTGGACACATTTGCCAGGCCAACTCTCCCACTGCGATAGTTCCATCGCTTCTTTTGTTGACTCGCTCAGTATCCTCAACTCCGAAACCAGTCAAAATAAAATGGAGGAAGGGATGGAGAGAAAGATATTGAGACAGGGTCTTGCTATGTGGGTCAGGTTGGCCTTGAACTCAGTCTTCCTTCCCTGTCTCCGAAGTGTTGGACTCAGGCAGGTGCCAGTACTCAGAACTAAGAATTTGCGACAAAGGTGAATAGTTGTGCTTTACTCTGGGAAGCGAGACTTTAACCCGGCAGTTGAGAAGCGACAATTTCTGGAAGACTTTCAGGCAAGCCCAAACCACCCTTCTACTGAACCTCGGTTTACAACATGGGGAGAACAGGCCCACCCAGGCATACTTGTAGGGTCACCAAGCTACACAATGCTCCAAAGGGGGCCACTACTGTGACTCAGGGAGTAAAGGCACTTGCCCAAGTCTGAGTGAGTCCTAGAATCTACATGGTGGAAGGAGAGCGCCTGAGAGCTGTCCTCGCCACATGAGTTAGGACATTATTTGTAAACACACACACAGGCAGGTGTTAACAACTGCTCCAGAGACTGTGCTGAACATCCGTTACTGTGTGAAGTAGCATGGCCTGAGAGCCACTAGTCATGTAACGTAGAGAGGCCGGTAAAGTATATTGAGTAATATTCCTTCAAATCCAACATGGAAATTTCTTTAGATACTAAATGATAAAATCTGGAGCAAGTTTTTTCCCACGAGAAAACTTTAGGACAGTACCTGTACCATGGAAATTTAATACTTTAGTAAATTTACTCCCACTAACAAAAAAATCAACACACAGTGGAGGCTTTTTGTTTTTTTTTTAATTAAAAATGTTTATTGGCTATTGCCCTTAATACATTTAAAACATAAAAGAATTTTTTCAAATGTGCTAATAAGAAAAAGACCCAGGGACCTGAACAATGTTTAACAAAATTTTCAGTGTTTTGGGCATAAATAAAACTCATAAATTGATATGGATTCTTGGATATTTACTAGTAATCCTTCAATAACGGGTTTGGTATTGACCAAGAATACAAACACATAAACAAGTACAAAATACATTCAACAGAGATCACTGAGAACACAAACTGTCTCCATAGTATCCTTTGCATTCATGAGAAGTCATCATACCACTAATGGAAAAACCAAGTTGAGTTTCTAACACATAAGAATACAATTAACTACATAATTGTTACATAGAATGTTCAGTAATGCCCATTATAAAATTGAAGCCAATAAAATTTAAGAAATACATTTCTTGTATCTTCGAAAAAGATTTTAAATTGTTATTTTTATAAAAATTACATGTATATACATGTTTTGAGTATTCTATAGAAAAACTGATAAATATAGAAAAGCACACACACACAACAACAACAACAAAAAAACAAAAACCCTGTCATGATACCAACAAAACTATAGAATCAAGAGAACCCAGGAAGGACAACCAGACTCAGATCCTGCAGCTGCCAACCACCAACTCTGCAAACCACAGACCAAACTTCCTGATGCATTAAAAAAACAAACAAACAACAACAACAACAACAACAAAAAACTCCAGTCACTTCCCACCCAGCATGCCTTGGTGCAGGGGCTCCAAGACTGCCAGCCTAAGGAAAGATTTCATCT
This sequence comes from Alexandromys fortis, assembly GCF_014885135.2. NCBI lineage: Eukaryota > Metazoa > Chordata > Mammalia > Rodentia > Cricetidae > Alexandromys > Alexandromys fortis. The sequence goes on from NW_026067944.1 coordinate 29,692,767, forward strand.
GGGAAACAGAGCAAGTACTTGGAAAATGAGCATCAATGTTGACCAGGAGAAGGGCTAAGCAAAGCTGGTTCCATCTGTAGGAGAAATCACTCTGGGAGAGAAGACTAGGAAGTCAATGTGAAACAGTCAACTGAGAAGAAGAGAGGCTCTGTGGACTCTGCTGAATTCTGGAGGGGGCATGGTCAAGGCTTGCAGTAAGAATTCAAATTACAGCTTCCCCAGAGATGGATAGGACTAGATTTGGAAAATTCCTTTTATGATATCCTTCCATTTCCTCAGAAATACCCAAACTACATGCAGAACGAAGGCTACTTTCAATGTTTGTGAACCAGTGCTGGTCCTCAAAGTCATGAAGAATTCCAAACAGAGATCATGTCAAGACAAATTCTGCCTTGATTATTTGACTCTGATGATTTACAACCAGAATGTCTTGCCATGTTTTTTAACAAGGAAAAGTTGACCCTGGAGGAAACATTCTGCTTTACTAAATCAAAACATGCTGAAGTTAAATTGAACCCTAAAAAGAAGATTCTAGAGATTCTCCCTAAAACCGTGTCTGCATTTGCCCAAAAGTCCCTGAGAGCATGAGGAGAAACAAAAACCCCTGTTCGAATCAGTCAGGTTTCTCTCCAGGCCCCAGCTGTGCCTCTCCCCCACCAATCTCAGCAGTTCCTAGACCCTCACCATCCTTTCAAAACTCTCTCACATCTAATGCTTTGTCTTCAACTAAACGAACCTCTATCTACTTGTGGAATAAGCCGAGAAAGTTTTAAAGTCATGGTTCATATCATTATGGTCCATTGAGGTCTCCAGCAGGCCTTCCTCCGCACCGCCATGGGCAGTCCGAGGCAGGTGCTCTTCACTCCTGCCATCAACACTGAAAGCTCAGGTCTTGGATTCTTTTCCCATTCTCAAGACATCTGTCGGCGGATAAGTTCTTTCAACTGTGCCAGAGTGTCACTTTTTAGTGCTTCCCGGATGGAGCAGAAAAATCTGAAGTAGTGTTCAAAGTTGTGCATCATGAGCAGGACGCCGGCCAGGAGCTCGTTGGTCACCAGCAGATGGTGGATGTATGCGCGAGTGTGATTCTTACAGCAGTAACAGGAGCACCCGCTCACGAGCGGGCTGAAGTCTTCCTGGTACCTGAGAAAGACAGAATCCAGAAGTGAAGAGACTAAGAAATTGACAACTAAGGTCTGGGTAGCCAGGGATACACAGAGAAAGCATGTCTCAAAACAAACAAACAAACAAACAAACAAAAAAAGGAAATCTACAACCCAGGCTACTTACTCCACTGGAGAGATGGCTAAGGTAAGAAGAGCCTTGCTGGGTACCCGCTCAAGGCGTGCTCTGACAGACACAACCTTACAAGTCTGCAGCCTGAGCCAGTCACAATGGTCACTCATCAGTGCAAAGGCACGTGGTGTGGGGCAGAGGATGCTCTCTTCCGCTCACGGGCACTAGTGTCAGCAGCCACCACATCCACCGGTTTAGCCAGTCTCTGCCTCTTCTCTTGGCAATGACCATTCTGACTCCCGTTTTACAGATGCAGACAACTGCTGCGTATTTAGAAGGAGGGCTCTGGTGGAATCCCTTGCCTAAGGGCTTGAGTCTGGGCTCTATAACTCAACTGGGCATGCTGTTTACTATCCAGCTATGCACGTATTTCTCATTCATTAACCAAAGATACTAACAGTCCACCTCCTGGAACTGTGAGGTTATTAAAGGAGCTAATACAGCAAAAAGGATCTAACCCTGATATTACACTTGTGTTACCTAAATATTATACTTAGGTAACACTAAATATTAGACTTGTGTTACCTTTCATTGCCTACTAAGGTATGTGACTTTTCCAAGATAATATAATCAAATGCATTAGTAGGTATTTGTCCCCAAAACTTTAACCTAGCACTGAGAATAAGCATATATATTACCCTAACATTTATATGAAAGACAATAATTTTGGCTACTTTAAAGAAAATATTAAAAGATATAGATGTTATCACTTCAGACCCACAATCATGAAATAGGATATAAACAGGATGTACGAATTTTACAATCTTTCATAAACATCTTATATAAATCAAACACACTAGTGCTATAGAGCAAACAACGCTCTGAGGCTGGTGACTACCACTTTTAGTCAAATGTAAAGTTACAAGACAACTCAATTCATTCCTTTTGTTTTTAAGACAAGATTTCCTACGTAGTTCCAGCTGGCCCAGAATTTGCTCAATAGATCAAGGCTGGTCTCAAACTTAGAGCTCCATCTGCCTCTTCCAACATGCTGGATTAGAGGTGAACCCACCATGACCCTCCTCGGTTCATTCTTCACTGATGGCTGATTTAGAACCTGTATATAGTCAAGGGGACTTGAGCTCTTTCCAATGTACAAGCTACACTGTGTCTTACTCTCAGTCCTCATTTTGCTCTGCTGTTACTTAAAGTAATCAGAATAGAAAAAAAAAAAAATCAAGCAACGGATTCAGCCTCTTTCAGACAGCTTTTCTAAAGCAATAGTTATCTAGCTTAGTGTTCTGACAAGACAAAGTACCCGAAGTCATCTGCAGAGGAAAAAAGGTTTTCTGGAACCATATTTGAGAAGGCCTAAGTAATGTCCAACTATAAATATTTTACGAAGTCATAAACTGAAAAGGGAACAGTTACATAAACTTAAGACTGTCCGAAATTAAAAAGTCAGAAATCAAAACCTAAACTTCAAAAAATTTCTTACTTTTTCTCTTTCAGATTAATTTCAAATGATGTCATTTCTTGGTTGCACCCAGCTGCTTCAATTTTCTTTATTTGATCCAAGCATTTTATTTCTTCTTGGATTCCATTCTGCTGCAATACTGAAGGGAAACCAATAAAAAGTCTTGAACGATCAGATAAGAAGTGCACACTGGAAAAATTTTAATCTAGTTATAATTTCACAACCTTTGACCCTATAACTCCATTCTTAGAATTATCCTAAGGAAATCACCTAAGAAAAAACAAACAGCAGTACATTCCTGGATGGCTGTTATCTACACCATCAAGACAACGAAGATATCTTAAAAGTCCAAGCTAATCATGGATCCAAGTATGTGATATATAATCTTGTCATAAAGGAATGATTTTAAAAAGAAAAACGGTGTGTGTGAGGGGGGTGTGTCCCTGACTTATCACGATGGATTTGTGACAGCAGACAGTCCAAGCAGGTTAACGTAGGACACGGCTTTAGTTTACCTCTTCTGTTTGGGACCTCTGGCTTTCCAAGGAACCCACAGTACCCTTGAGCTCCTTGCTTAATGGAGAAGCATGTCCTTCAACTACAACAGAAATCCAGCTCGCTCCAACACAGGAAGCAGAGAAGAGGAAAGCAATGAAAGCAATCCGTGCGGGTCCAGACAGCCAGATGGTTCTAGAATAATTTTAGTAAACCGACACGAGCACTGAACACAAAAATGCTATGGGATGGGATTGTTCACACGAACTGTGTGCTGAGATGGGAACACAATAAAGCTCTGGCATTTTGGAAAATCCTGGTCACTTAGGGGAAGAGCTGGCAACTTTCTTTAAACTCTTCGCTAGGTAAAATTCCACAGATTTTATAGTACGCGCAGACACAAATACGATTAAAGGGCTGAAAATAAAGGAAGAGGGAGAAAAGGAAGCCTTCCCGACAAGCTGGAGGGGACTGTGCAGGCCACTCATCCCTGAAGACAAGCTTCACACGGCCTGTGACTGGGTGGGTCCTCTTCCCTACCATGTGCATCAGGATCTGAAATTGCTTGTCTTGACTTTGAAATAACAATAAAAGAAAATGGCAGCACTTCAAAGTAGTATGAGCAGAAGAAAGCAGCTTTCAGATCTCAGAGAAGCAAAGGTGACATGAGCAGCCCATGACAGGGAGATCCCTGGGAGTTAATTGCATGGGGCTTGCAGGAGGGAGACAAGAAATCTTTTGTGGATAAAAAAATAAATTAACTTTTACTAAGCTGCTCAAAGGTTTCCTTTCCTTAGATTTTCATTACGATTTACTCTGAATTTTTCCCCCCCCGAGCTGTGAACAAAGGAGGTCTTGTTTTTGCAGACCACAAAAGTCCCATCTATATCGATGAACTACACATGTAGTATTAAGTGCCTTGCCCTAGGTGCCAATATTTCAGGGAACACAAGAAAAAAAAAACCAAGATGGACCTTTATGAAAGGCTGGAGCTACGTGTACATATTTGTGACTTGGGCCAAAAAGTCATGGGAAATGGGAGAAAGCTAAGAGTGAGGTGAATGTCAAAGACCCACATGTCTCTTCAGGATTCAGCTGGCAATCAAAGGTGAAAGTCAGGGCACAGCCCCGCTCAGTCACTTGATATGGGAAAAAACTCTCAAACAGGTCCACTCCTCTTTCAATACAATCGAGCACTTCGTCGGGCCGGCTGACTCCGCAGATGAGCCTGGAAAGACAGTCAGGACAACAAGGTAAGTCAATGGCCACGAAGAAATCAGAGAACGCTACCACATCAACGGGGCATATGAAAAACAGCAGCCAAACTCAAGCGCAGGGTGGCAGGGAAATGGCTGTGTTGCTTTAGGCAGTTCCTTTACACCCTGTTCTCTGGCTCTTCACTATAAAGAGCTCCACGAAACCATCATGAGGCCCAAGGAGGCAGTGGAAAAGCAAACAGTATCATTTCTAACTCTTTCCATTCGTCTTTCTGGTCCACCTCCCTGGCCACAGACTGAACTTTACACCCCATCTAAACACTGCATAGATACTTTTAAAAGAATATAATTTGCTTTATTTCTCCATTTTTGAGTGTATTTTACAGATTCATTTAACAGCTCCTCTTGTTCTCAGAATTTCAGCACTCACACAAGGATCTAAGACTTTCTTCGTATTTTCTTTGCTAATGAAAAGTCCACACTGGGAAATGAAATGGTATCTTCTAAGGGAAGGGCTATGGCAGTTTGGGAGCATGAATAATTTTCAAGAGGGTTTGGACAGGAAGGCAAGGCTCGGAGAAGCGACTGGCTAGCTGCAACTACTCCTCCTGTTAAAGTTTGGTTTTCTGCCCACAGACCTTTCCATGAATCAGGGCAGAAAAGCTTTCAGACTTTCTGATTTCTTAGAAGAGTTTTAACAATGCGTTTATGTAATACTAAGCAAGCAGAACCCTTCTATGTATGCCAGCTTTCCTGAATACAGCCTCCTTCCAGTCCTGTGAGGCTTTAGAACTCCACTCCAACTGAAGCTGGCATTTTACACACTTACAGAAAAACAATCCCAGCTTTCAAATTCAGAAAGAGACATCTGTGAACACTTAGCACAAAAAAGTCCAGAAAATGACTAGAAAAGCTCACGCTGAGCTATTCATCTGCAGCAGGGAAGGGGGTGATGCTAAAAACTGGTGCGCGCATGTGTGTGTGTGCCTGAATGTGTGTGTGTCTGTGTATGCACGTGATGGCTGTGAGAACGTGTTCTAGGGAATCTTCACACCCAAGTACACAGGTATGAGTCACTAAGCTGTCTCTATGATGCAGGCACACAATTATATTCAGCTCTCAAAAAGTACTAAGATTACACATGTCCTGTTTAATAGCCCTTGAAAATTAAATAGCATCTCAGAGCCAAATTTCCCAATATATCACTGGTTAAAAGGCAAGAATATTCAAATTAAGGATATAAGACTAAACAGAAAACTTTTTAAAACTGACATATAAAATTGTATATATTTTTCACAAACAATGTATTTTGGAATTTGCAGACATGAAATGGGTCAATCTAGCCAAATAACAAATCTCATACAATTACTGTTTTCCTGGTGACAATAATTCCCATTCTGCTCAGTTTTCAATAAATATTATCATCAGACTACACAACAAACCCATGGCATTTACCCCTCTGATTTAGCTGGAAGGACACATCCTTTGAGCAGCATCTTACCCACCTCCATGCTCCTGCTCACCCCAACCTCTGATAGCTCAACTTCAAGGAGAGGGACATTTTCAGACCCAACAAGAGTGAGGTCACACACAGGTGCCCTCTTTCTGAGCCTGCTTTATTTCATCCAATGTCATGACCTTTAGGGTCACCTACGGTTTTTGGTTTTGGCGTCTGTATATTTAATAAAGCAGGAAAAATGCAGGCTATAGCTCAGCTGGTCAAGTGCTTGGCTAACATTCACAAAGCTCTGGGCTCCATCCCCAGCGCCGGAGCAATGGCACACGCCTGTAATCCCAGCACTTGGGATGCAGAGGTCAGAAGATTCATAGCAAGTTTGAGGCCAGCCTGGACTACACAAGATTCCACAGAAGTAAAAAATAAATACATTAAGAAAATTTAGGTACTAGTATGGCATCAGCTGCTCTGAAATCCAGACTAGCCTCTCATCTCTATTACCACTGCAGTATTCAAAAGAACCAACCCTACGAGCTTCATCAATTCAAAAAACAAAACACCACCACTCACTGCTTACCACAAAAGCAGAAACTTCTCGAAGGTCCTTACTAACAGAGCATATCCTCATGCGACTAAGCACGCGGACTTCAACATGCCTTGACTTAAACGAGAATGGCACATGACTTTACACCTGTCTCCAGGTACCATGTCACAACAAATAAAAAGGAGTGTCTGTATTTGCCTCAAGGATGAGAGGACACATAATGAGAGACACATTTGTCCTCGGTTATAATAATCAAACTCATCTCATGCCGATTCTCCCCCTCTACATTCTGAAACCAGGAGAGCAGCCTAGAAGGAAACTGCCCAGCTGGCCGAGAATAAGACAGGAAGAACCAAGATATGGAAAGCACCCTGTGTAGACCGCATCACACCGTCACCAGCACCCCTGCCACCTCTCACGAGGCTGGCCTGCATCCTAACCCAGCACTGGCCTTGGTTTGTCCTCTGGCAGCTCTGCAGTGACTGACGAGAGCAAATGCAGCCTGGTTTCTGTGACTGTTGGATTTCCTTGAAAGCCGTCCAGAAGGAAGCCCCCCACAGGCCGCTTGGCTGTCTCTCGTGCGGACCTCAACCTCTCTTCCATCACATCTCCACCTTCAATCACTCCAATGATCATACTTTTCTGAAGGACCTAAGAGAAGAAAGAATTGAACGCCTTTAACCATTACAAGAACCCAAGACCTGTTTGCATGAACTTTTCATCGAAGTCCAACAGACAGAAGAAAGAGGTCTTTGAAAGTACTATAGATGTGCACTCCAAGAACCTTTCAAGCTCTAATGAACACACTGTAAAAAGAGGTTTTGCCTAGCAGCCAGGCAACAGCTAAGAGTCCTGTGGGAAGGCTGCTCTACCACTGCCGCCACCATTGGACACTATAACCTATAAGACCCACTCTGCTGCCCAAACCCACCCAGCCCATCATCACCTGGACAACCACCTCCCACCAAGATCAGCAGCCCCTAAAGGCACAAGCACCACCCATATCAATTGGAAGAAAAGCAGTCTACCTGCAAACAGCCCTCTCCAGCAACATCAGCAGACCCTATTAGCACACGTGCCACCCACACCAGATAGAACAGGCACAGGCAAAACCCACACCAGTTGGAAGAACAGACCCCATAGGCACAAGTAAAGTCCACACTAGCCAGAAGAACTGAAATATATGCTACAACTAGGCATCCAAACCCTCACAAACCTCAGCTGAGACAACCTACTCAACCGGACAATTAGCCAATTACCAGAACCCATGGCCATTCAGTAAAAAGACAATAAAGGAAACACACAATAAAGAACAAAAGACACATCTAATAAAGACATCATAAGAATCAACACCCATACCTATAATTATCCCAAAACCAGATGGGTTAACAGCAGTGTAAGAATACATCCAATAACAACAAGAGCAAAACGGCACTATCAGAACCTAGTGGTTCAACAACAGCAGGACCTGAACATCCCAATGCAGATGAAGCAGAAAATGACCTTAAAAATAGCTTTATGAGATGATAGAGGCCCTTAAAAGGAAATGAAAAGTTCCCTTAAAGAAGCGGGAGGAAAAGACTAAAAAAAATTGTAAATTGGTAAATCCTTTAAGAAACCCAAAAAAACAAAAAAAACAAAGAAACAAACAAGTGAAGGAAGCAGTTCAAAACTTGAAACTTGAAATAGAGGCAATCAAGAAGACACAAACCGAGGGAATTCTGGAAATGGAAAATCTGAGTAAGAGAACAGGACCTAGAGATGCAAACATAACCAACAGAATACAAGAAGTGGAAGAGAGGAACTCAGGGTTGAAGATACAAGAGAAAATCTTAAATTCAACAAATTCTTAACATAAATCTGGAACACCATGAAAAGAACAAACCTAAGAATAATAGGGACAGAAGAAGGAGACAAAGTCCAGCTCAAAGACACAGAAAATATATTTAACACATCATAGAAGAAAACTTTCCCAACCTAAAGGACATGCCTATAAAGATACAAGAAGCTTACAGAATACCAAATAGACTGAACAACGACAAAAAAGTCCCCTTGCCACAGAATAATCAAAACACTAAACATGCAGAATAAAGAAAGAATACTAAGTGCTATAAAGGAAAAATGCCAAGTAACATATAAACACAGACCTATCAGAATTAGACCCAACTTATCAATGGAGACCGAAAGCCAGAAGGTCCTAGAGAGATGTTTTGCAGACACTAAGAGACCACAGATGCCATTCCAGACTACTACAGCCAGCAAAACTTTCAATCACCATAGATGGAGAAAAGAAGATTCTGCCAGACAAAAAATTAACAGAGAAGTAAGGGATCTAATGGATGTTATGACTCAAATGGACTTAACAGACATCTAAAGACCACTTCGCCCAAACACAAAAGAATATACGGCACCTCAGGGAACTGTCTCTAAAATTAACCACAGAAGCCAGGCAATGGTGGCACACGCCTTTAATCCCAGCACTCGGGAGGCAGAGGCAGGCAGATCTCTGTGAGTTTGAGGCCAGCCTGGTCTACAAGAGCTAGTTCCAGGACAGGAACCAAAAACTATGGAGAAACCCTGTCTCGAAAAATCCAAAATAAAATAAAATAAAATAAAATAAACCACAGAGTCGGTCACAAAGCAAATCTCAACAAATACAAAATAATCCCCTGTATCTTATTGGATTACCAAGGTTTAAAGTTAGAATGCAATAGCAACATTAATTGCAGAAAGCCTACAAACTCATGTGGTGCGGGACAATTCTGTATTCTGTCAATTATGTCTTAAATAAATGCTGATTGGCCAGTAGCCAGGCAGGAAGTTTAGGTGGGACAACCAGACAGGAAGTAGAGGTGGGGCAATGAGAACAGGAGAATTCTGGGAAGGAGGAAGCCCTTTCTTCCCAAGTCCTGTCCAGACACTGAAGAAGCAGGATGTGACCTACCCCACTGAAAAAGGTACCGAGCCATGTGGCTAACATAGATAAGAATAATGGGTTAATATAAGTTATAAGAGCTAATAAGAAGCCTGAGCTAATGGGCCAATCAGTTTATAACTTATATAGACTTCTGTGTAATTTCTTTGGGGCTTACCGGCTGTGGGAACTGGGCAGGACAGAAACCACAACAACTCATGGAAACTGAAAAACACTCAACTGAATCACCACTGGGTCAAGGAAGAAATAAAGAAAGAAACCAAAGACTTCCTATAATTCAACAAAATTGAAGGCACAATATACCCAAACTTATGGGACACTATGAAAGCAGTGTTAAGAAGGAAGCTCATAGCACTAAGTGCCACATAAATAAGCTGGAGAAATCTCATACTATTGGCTTAGCAGTCACCTGAAAGCTCTAGAACAAAAAGAAGCAGACTCACCCAGGAGGAGCAGACGACAGGAAACAAACTGAGGGCAGAAATCAACAAAATAGAAACAAAGAACAATACAAATAATCAATGAAACAGAGTCGGTTCTTTGCGAAAAATCACCAAGACAGACAAACCCTTGTGCAAACTAACCAAAAGGCAGAGAATATCCAAATTAACAAAACAAAAAATCAGAAATGAAAATGGGGACATAACAGACATTGTAGAAATCCAGAGAATCATTAGGTCATACTTAAAAACCCCGTACTTACAAAATTGGACAATTTTCTAGATACCACATACCAAAATTAAATCAAGACCAGATAAACAATTTAAGTAGACCTATAACTCCTAAGGAAATAGAAAGTTATTTAAAAAAAAGTCTCCTAATCAAAAAGAGCCAGTGATGGAGGTGGGTCTTTATCTATCTGTTGCTTTCATTGGTTAATTAATAAAAAAACTGCTTGGCCCTGATAGGACAGAAAATTAGGTAGGCGGAGTAGACGGAACAGAATTCTGGGAGAAAGAAGCCGAGTCAGGCAGTCGCCATGATTCTCCCACCAGACACAGATGCAGGTTAAGATCTTCACTGGTAACCCACCTCGTGGGCTACACAGATTATTAGAAATGGGTTAGAACAATATGTAAGAGCTAGCCAATAAGAGGCTAAAACAGTGTTTAAAAAAATACAGTTTCCGTGTAATTATTTTGGTAAAGCTAGCCGGGTGGCGGGATGTAGTCCACTGCCCCCATACAACAAGCCCGATTAATTCAGATGCTGGGCAGGATTGTCACCACTTCCTTTTTCCACTTCCATAGCAGACACAGCTAAAAGACAACTCCCTTCCTGTAGCCCTGGCACAAATCCAAGCACTGGGACAAAACCAACCTAGGTTTTATTTATTTTACTATACTCAACGTAGGTATTATCTGAGAAATAAAAAAATGGCCAAAACAGAACGTGGGAGAGCCTCAGTACTGAATGGTATAAAAAAGAAGCTTCATAGCCAGGTGGTGGTGGCACACACCTTTAATCCCAAGCATTTGGGAAGCAGAGGCAGGCGGGTCTCTGAGTTCAAAGTCAGCCTGGTTTACAGAACATGTTCCAGGATAGTCAGGGCTACACAGAGAAACCTTATCTCAAAAAACAAAAAGAAACAAAAAATAAGCAAGCTAATAACCACCACCACCAACAACAACAAAAGAGCATGATCCAGAAAGGAATCCCAGGAAAACATGTTTGCATGCACAGAGCAGACGGTGGACAGGCCTGCCCCTTCACAGCACTACCACAGTTTTGTGTAGGAATCTCCTGTTCATGGACATGAGCAGTTTGGCTGTGTACTTACTGCACTGTTTAAAATGGAACACTTAAGAAAGGAGGCACTATTAGCAATGTCAAGACACGAGCACTCAGAATACAGAAAGGTACCCAACACTTACTGGCCCTGACTGCTTCAGCCTCATGTCCCACGTGCTGAGTGCTGGCATCAGGAATGAGCACCAAGTCTGCCTCATCAGCCCTTTGCTTCCCTGCCTCCTGTGCTCTCACTAACTGTGCTCGCAAATGCTACAATTTGCTGGTACAGCCTCATCTTTATCAGCTCGTCACAACACTTCACTACGGCTCACAGTATGTCAGACGCTCTGTGATACGATACAGATACAAATCCAGCACGCAAAAGCAGAGTTTATGGAGACTATAGCTTAATAAAAGCAAATGCGTAAAGAAACTGGTGTGGTATGGTATGGCTGGGCTACAGCACACGTGTATTAAAGGAGTAACAAAGGATGATGGGTTCCCAGAAGAGTCAGGGAAGTTCCATAAATTGGCGAGTGAATAAATGGACCCGGTGGAAGCCAGAGAGGGACTATGCCTGGAGATGAAAGGAAAATCCAGGGGAAGATAGGTGGCCCAAAGTGAAACCGAGAATGCTTCAAGGAACTGAAGTCATTCCGAGAGAGCCGACGGCAATCACAGGGTATGCAGTCCATGATGAGCAGACGGTGAGAAGTGAAGAAACACTGGATTCCTTAGCAAAGGAGGCAGTGGCTCATCCATGCTTTACACAGGCATCTTCTGGAAAGCAAAGATGAAGACCAGACAGAAACGAGAGCGGAGGCAGCTAAAACAGCTCAACGGTAACCACCAGCCCAAGAGACAGGCACAACAGCAGTGTGAGAAGGGACAGATCTGAGGCGTGTTTACAGAGACAGGAGGAAGGAGGTAGACAACCGGTCAGTAACGTGCATGATCAGTAAATCTAAAGTGTAAACTCCTGGGCCGAGGAACTTGGTGAATGCCATAGGCCAAGGTAAGTATTGAGGGTGACTAGGCTTGAGGAAACGAGACCAGGAGTCCAGCTGCCCGGACCTGAGCCTTCTAAGGCCAAACTCGGCTACAGTCCAGGATGTACGGAGTTATAACTCTCACGGCGAGTAGAAGGAAACTGACAGTGTATACATTTCCAAAACTCTTCACCAAATAATGAAAACCAAGGGAAGGCAGATTGGGGACAGCGCACGGCACAGTGAAAAGAACCCACCATGGAATCCTGGAGAAGGAAAGGAAGACAGGAAAGAGACAAAGAAGTGAGCAGGGAAGCAGGCGGAGAACAGCTAAGGCGCAAAGATGCGGAAGGGAGGCGAGCGTTTCCAGAGCGGCTAGTGGGCGGCCTCACCTCAGACTCTTCCTGTAGTCGCAAACAGCTGTCCAGGAACTGAAGGGACCGGTCCACAGACTTCCTGGCCCTCTTTATGGAAGTTGCTTCTGCACAAGATGCCTCGCCATCTGAGAGGCACTGGAACCAGTCCGGCTGCAGGGCCTCCTGAATGGCCATGAACTTGGAAACGGTCATTTCCACTCGACCTCCAAAACCCCACACAGACACAGACTGCGTGGAGCAAGAGATGAGGAATTACCAAGAGTAACATGAACATAAAAAGGAACCAGGAAAGTGGGACATGGCGATTCCTAACAGCTGCAGAGAGGAGACAACTCAGGACCCTGGATAGGTAAGAGATTCACCACACTTTTTCTAGGAACCTATGGCCCCGACAATATCTTTCAGTGGCTATGCAGTCCAACGCCTGAACTATCCCCAGAGAATTCTTCACCACGCCTCTCTGGTGCAGTTCTCCCTGTCTCCTCCCCCGACTCAAGCCCACGGATCGAGACTCTGAGGCCTTCCGACCTCCCACCCCAGTCTATTTTAGCTTCCTAGCTTCCTCCTACCTCCCTGTCTGGCTAAGATACTCCGTATGCATCCTTGAGGGAACAAAGTTTACATATTCCCTCTGCTAATGCCCGCACTTTAGATGTCCTGGACACAATTCATGGTTCCCTCCTCTAAGCTCCTGCAGTAATTTATATCTACACGAATAAAACATACCATTTTAAACAAGTTCTAATTAAAAATCAGAAGCTCAATTGAAAACAATATTCATGCCAAGTGGTAGTGGCAACACACTTTAACCTCCGTACTTGGGAGGCAGAGGCAGGCAGATCTCTGAAGTATTAATTTAATTAATCTTATCAATAAAAGCCAGGAGTCAGAAATTAGAATTAAAAACCTTAAAGATCAGAGAGGCAGATGAACAGCCACCAGCTACTTCCTATCTCTTGTTTCTCATCCAAAAGGGCCGAGATCGTGTCTCTCTCTATAGTCCTCCAAACCTCTACAGTCGGCTGGAGGCTGGCTCCACCCTCTGACTCTAAGCAAATGTTATGTGTCAGAATACAATCAAAATATCACAATAGATCTCTGTGAGTTCAAGGCCAGTCTGGTCTACACACAGCCTAAGATAGAGAGAAACCCTGTCTCAGAAAGAAAAAGAAAAACAAATCACACCAAACCAAAAGCCAGCCTTGAAAAAGAAAATACATCAGGAGGAAGTGACTGTGGTTGCCAGGCAGTGGTGAGCACTGAGCAGATGCTGTATGAAGGGGTGGGGCAAACAGAGCCTGGCTCAGGTGAAACTTTTAACAGAGCTTCCGATACCATCCTCCACTCGCTACAACCTGACTAGAGGTCCAGCCTTCCAATCCTGATCTACCAGCAGCAGTACCGACCGAGGCTCCACGCTACAGGGTACACCTTCATAACTCACCAGCAACTCTCCTGCTCTTCCCGGTGAAAGAATCACACGCACAACGCCACGCCCAAAGACTGCATTACTCTCCTCTCAGCAATTCCCATTGGGCAGGTACCTGACCTTCTCTACTCTCTAAGCCCATGGTTCTCAACCTTCCTAATGCTGTAACGCTTTCATACGGTTCCCATGTTAATAGTGTCCCCCAACCATAAAATTATTTTTGTTGCTACTTCGTGTCATTTTGCTACTGTTATGAATCGTAATGCAGATATCTGATATGCGACCCCTGTGGAAGGGTTGTTTGAGGCCCACAGGCTGAGGACCGCTGCTCTCAGTGTTCCCAACACAGAAATGCTGAGGATCTGCTGCCCAACTTAACTCATCTTCAAGCAGCCCTCCTCAGTCTTCTACACCCTCACTCTGTTAAATCCTGACCACAAACAGAGGGCATCAAGGAATCGTGCAGCATTTGAGGGTCCTGGGGACCAGGCTGAGAACGTACCTTATTTGTTACATAACCAGATGGGCCGGGGCTGACTGGATCGTGCAGGGAGCAGTAGAAGAGAGATTCTGGCATGCCTGTGTAGACACAAAAAGAACCGTTAAGAGTGCTATGGGAAAAAGCTTTCCGGCATGCCAGCACGTGCTGGTAGATGAAGCAACTCTAATCTCAGCAAACAGTTGGAACCTCATCTTGGATTTATAGAAGGCCTGTGAAAGGAAGGAAATTATTTGAGACCTTCCAACACAAAAGAATTAAATGTAAAGATTCACACAATACAAACATGACACAAACCTAGACATACAGAAGAGGGAATTCAATTGAGAAATGGCTTCCATGACACTGGAATGTGGACAAGCCTGTGTGGCATTTTCCTGATCACTGACTGATGATGGAGCACCCAGCTCACTGTGGCAGTGCCATCCCTGGCTTGCTGGTCCAGTGTTGTATACTAAAGCAGGCTAAACGAGTCATGCAGATCAAGCAAGCAGTGTGCCATCTGGGGCCTCTGCTTAAGTTTTTGTCTTGATACGTTAAGTATCTAAATAAACCCTTCCCACCCCAAATTGCTTTTGGTCACAATATCTTTATCAGAGCAGTAGAAACACTAACACAGAAACTGGTGTCCGGTTCAGGGGAAACTACTTTGATGACCAGGTTATTTTGGACAGCCCTGTGGAAAGAAAGACTTGGAACTTTGGATTCTATCGAGTGCTTGGAGTTTACTGAGCTGTTGTGGGAGCCTGGAAGGAAATGTGGAAACCGATGCAGACAGTTGCAGGCCTGGTTTGTGAAGTCCCACGAAGGCTATCAGGGATAGTCTTATGATATTTTGAATTGAGAATCTACGGTTCTGATCAGCTGGAGCTGAAGTATGAGCTGTGATTAAAACGACACCTGAACCACTCAAGAGAAACCTTTGCTTTACTGGGACAATCTATGCTGGTTAGGGGGAACTGAAAAACCAGCAGTGATTAAGATCAGCATCAGAGGTGCAGTGGTCTCTAGAGAGGGTCAAGACAGCATCTCATGCTAACACCTCAACTTTATAAGATTTTCCCATGTGGCACTGGTTTCGAAGGCACGAAGAGGTCATGGAGAGCAGCTGAGGCTTGGCACTATGAGAGCCCAGGAAAGACTTGTGGTGACGGAGAAGGCTCAACTGTGTAGAAACCCCAGGACTTTAGGGTTAGGAAGAGAAGCTCAGGACTGGTACCATGGGCCAGACAGTTGGAGTGCTTGAAGAGAGGCCAAGCCATTGGTGAAGGTGCAGCTTGAGGAGATGCCAGGACCATGAGACATCTGACAAGGACTGCAGACCTGTGGGATGGAGCTAGACAAGCCTATTAAATAAGCTGTGTGTGCCGGGTTGCACAGGCACCTGATGTGGGATTCCCCTCTGTATGCTATGAATACCATTGGTTAACAAAGGCCTGTGATAGGGTAGAGTAGAGCTAGGCAGGGAAAACTAAACTGAATGTTGGAAGAAAGGAGGCAGAGTCGGGGGAAGCCATAGAGCCGCCGCCAGAGACAGACATGCTGAAACCTTCCCGGTAGGCCACGATCCTCGTGGTAAAATATAAAATGGAGAAGGGTTAATTCTAGATGTAAGAGCAGCTAGCAATAAGCTTAAGTAATTGGCCAAGTAGTAATCAATTAATACAGTTTCTGTGTGGTTATTTTGGGAGTCTGGGAACACACAAGCGGCCTCATACAACAGCCACCTGTAACTCAGGTTCCAAGGGATCTAACATGGTCTTCTGACTTCTAGGGGCAGCAAGCATGCACGTGGTGCACACACATACATGCAGACAAAATATCCAGACACATAAAATATTTTAAAAAATGATTAGTAAACCACAGATACTTAAATTCATATGGTACTCCACATTTCCCATAGATTTCACTTTAAAAAGGAGAAGGAAACAAATTTAAAAAGTTAACAGCCCCGGTGGTTCTACCTTATTTGCTAAACTTCAGTCATTACAATGATCTCTGGCAAGTGCATGCGAGCCATAGGCAGTAGACTCTGAAGCTTGCTGTTGTTTTTGCTCTTTACTCCTGGCTCTTTTGGGGGGCCCATCACTCAGCTCCCACATAATCACAGAGTCTTATTCTTACTTACAAATGCCCAGCCTTTGCTTGGCTTGTTTCTAACAAGATTCTCTTATATCTTAAATTATCCCATCTAGCTTTTGCCTCTGGGCTTTTATCTTTCTCTATTTCTGTACACCTTACTTTCACTCATACTCCATGGCTGGCTGGGTTGCTGGCTACTGACATTTTCTCTCCTTATTCTCTTGCTGCTCCTTCTTCCAGATTATTCCTATTTGTTCTCTGCCTGCCAGCCCCGCCTCACTGTTGGCCATTCAGCTCTTTATTAGACCATCAGGTGTTTTAGACAGGCAAAGAATCACTGCTTCACAGAGTTAAACAAAAGCTGGTGATTGCAATTGTTCTCAGCTTATGGAGCCTGAGATTTCAGAACCCCCTCTTCTGAACAAGCAAGGCATCATGAAACTTCCTTCTAAAGAGAAGATGGATGACCAAGGATACAGGAGCCATTTACTTAACAAAGCCTAGATGTTGGAATTGAGGAGAAAGTGGTCTGATGTGGGAAGGTCATTTGTCAATCTGTTGTTTCATTGGTAATCAATAAAGAAAACTGCTTGGTCTGATAGGTCAGAAAATTAGGTAGGCAGAGTAGACAGAACAGAATGCTGGGAAGAAGGGAAGTGAGCCAGACGCCATGCCTCTCCTCTCTGGTCAGTTGCAATGGAGCTCAAGCCCAAGATGGATCTAGGTTAGAATCTTTCCGGTAAGCTTGGGGTGCTACACACATTAATAGAAATGGGTAATCAAGATGTGAGAATTAGCCAATAAGAGGCTAGAGCTAATGGGCCAAGCAGTGTTTATATGAATACAGTTTGTGTGTTGTTATTTCGGGGCATAAGCTAGCCAGGCGGCCGGGAGCTGGGTGGCAGGAAAGCGGCCCGCAGCTCCTCACTACAGTGGTCCACAGATGACCCAGTTCCACAGCTGCTACAACTAAGGTTTTCCTCCAACTAAATAAAAGGGCACACACATCTGCACATAAAGTTCTACTTCCAGAACAAAAGATACTAACCCATCAGAACACATGAATGAGGCTCATGCACGAGCTCTGGAGTGTATGTATCCTATGGTCTTTGGAGCATTGGCCCCACCCATTTACCGTAACTACTGGCTAACACCTAATCCAACCAGACACCCCCTAATCTTCTTCAAGAATTCTTTATTCTGACCCCTTTCATATGTACCCAGAGCAGGTTATATGCCCCCTGTGGTCTGTCATATATATGTATATAAACCTGACTCTACAAAGCAGTAAGAATCGTGTGTTTCTCACTGAACCTCCAATCGCCAATGCTTCGCTCTTAGATGCCCTAAAGACAATTATTTAAAAAGAAGAAATAAATGTATGAATCACAGTTAGGTCAGCAGGACCAACAAACTCCAAACTGACACATCACAAATCACATATACACGTAATTTAAATAGTCGTTACCTATAAAACTTCCAACTCCTTTTTTATACTCTGCCAAGACTTCATGATGTTCTGCTCTGTAAGAAAAACAGAAAAAAGCACAGCATAGCAATGGAAATGGATCACTCTTTAGCTACTCTGTACAGCACCAGAAACCCTTCTCCTCACGCAAATAAACCACACGACAGTTAATGCAACCCTCAACAACAAAACACTTCGCTTTTCAATATGTGCAACCAGCAGGGCTGGGTTCATTAGTTAAAATGAAGGCATATAATATACCAGTAGTGCAAAAGAAACATAGACAAACACCTGGATTTCCTTCCATTTTCTTGTCCTTTTAAAATCACTATTAACACAATAACTCAGTCACTTGTCATACAAGTTTCAATTAAACAGGTTTTCTGATTTCATCTTTAAAATCTATAAACTATGCATGTGAGAAAAAAGAAGAAAGAGAAGAAACCTTCCTCTCTGCTGCATCTAAGGGCTGGATACCTGAATGATTAGGTTCAGCACTCACAAGGTTGACAGTGTGAGCTGGACCATGGCTGGGACCCCATGGATATTATGCAGTGTGTGATGTGTCAGGTGAGGGGCAGAGCCAGTCCTGGTGTAGAGAAGACAGCCTGGAATGTCCACTGTGCGGTCCCCTGCCTTGCCCAGGTTTTGTATTTTTCCTAGACGGCAGCCATTAACGACTTTGACGAGACTCAGCTTCATCTTTAGGGATTCTTCCAGGTTCTGAGAAGAAAACAGCATTAAATTTAGAAGGCAATTCTTGGCATCGAAAGGCTAAGTACTTTGCAAAGAAAGCAATATGCACATAAATGAAGGGCTGTGTGTCTATTACCTCTAGCTCACATCTTACTATCTGATCAGGATCAGGACAAGGTGTAAAAAAAGACCAGGATTCTTTCTCCAATGTCCCATAACAAAATGGTAACAATCAGTTTGACATGCATTAACATTTCATTTGTATTTTAATAAATAGAGCTTGCCTGAAGATAAGAGAGACAAACAGCCCCACTGGTCAGCCTTACAGACCAGGCAGTGAAAGTACACACCTTTAATCCCAGGAGCCACACTAGTAGCCACAGTGCATGGGCAGTACATGCCTTTAATCCCAGTACAAAATGTGAGGAGACAGCTCTCAGCCTCAGTCTCATTTTGAGATTCCTGGAGACAGGATCACCATTTTAGACTGAGGTAGAGTAAGAGCCAGTGACTGGCTGCTTTTTTTCTGGTCTTCAGGTTGAACTCCAATATCTATCTGAGTTTTTATTAATCATGCTTCATTTTATTAACCGTCTATGAGTGCGTGTGTGTGTGCTTGCACATGTGCACGTGCTTTTGTAGAAGCTGATGAAACAAAGAAAATGAAAGGCCTGAAATAAAAATTAGCCGGGTGGTGGTGATGCATTCTTTTAATCCAGACACTCGGGAGGCAGAGGCAGGAGGATCTCTGTGAGTTCGAAGCCAGCCTGGTCTACAGAACTAGTTCCAGGACAGGCTCCAGAGCTACAGAGAAACCCTGTCTTGAAAAACCAAAACCAAACAAACAGACAAAAGAAAAGAAAAAGAAAGGTTAATTGTCAAAGAAAGGCACGCGAGGTCACTCTGCCTTGAAAACATGCAAGGGAGGACCATACTCTTTAGAGCACGTGTTACTTACTAATTTGAACCACTTTTCTTTCTCCAACTTGAGAAAATATTAAGCAATATTTTTCCCTTCTATTAGTGTTATTCAATAAAAAAGATTCCAAAACAGTATATGAATATACATCATAGACTGCCCAGCATAAAGTAACAGATTATCTGCAAAGTGGGATCGTATTCCAGTTCATTCACATCGAGATGAGAAAAACCATGTGAGCATATAAGTGATCTATGAATGATTTCATAATGGGAAAGGTAAAACTTTTTAAGAAAAAAATACAGATACTCTTTCTAACTTCTATAGATACACCAAGAGGATTTGAAAAAACAACAGAAAACATTATTTATAGCAAGCTGTTAAATAATTAGTACTCAGTGTGAAAAGTTATGAGCTTTTAAGATGCACAGGAGGGCTAGGGAGATGGCTCAGTGGGTAAAGGTGCTTTCTGCCAAGTTTGCCAACCTAGGTTTAATCTCCCTTGTAAAAGGGGAAGAACAGAACTTATTCTACAGAGTTGACCTTTGACCTCCACGTCACAGCACCTACACACAGACAAGCACACACTTTTTAAAATTTAAATGTCACTGGACATATCAACATTTTATAAACACTACATTACATCACTACTTGTCATTTGGAGCAGGCCAAGATTGTGTGCATGTGACTGTATGAGGCCAGTAAGGAACCCCAACTCCCCAGGATCCACCTGTTCAGCACCCCAGTGGGGAGCTACATACAGGTGCATAATGGCCATGTCAGGCATTTACATGGGTGCTGGAGACCCAAACCCAGGTCCTCATGCTTGCAGAGCAAACACACACTGATTCATCCCCTCAGCCCTATATGGCATTGAGATGAAGTTTAAAACACCAGCCCTCTGAAGACAGCCACCAGTTCTTAGACGCAGAGATTGACTTTTGTGTGATACAGTTCTTTAGCTGGGATAGTTAAACTTACAAGAAAATGGAATATGATTTCAAAAAGGTAACTTCATATGGTCAGTGAGTCTGCTTTGTGATGACGGATGGAATACTGAGAATCTAAGGACAAACCAGTTGTGGTGGTGAAAGCCCAGTCCCAGATGCAAGCTGAGGCAGGGGATAGTGACTCCATGGCTAACCTGGGTTCCACGGTGAGTCTGTCTCAAGAAATAAAAATGAGCCGAGCACTGGTGGCACAAGTCTTTAATCCTAGCCCTCGGGAGGCAGAGGCAGGCGGATCGCTGTGAGTTCGAGGCCAGCCTGGTCTACAAGAGCTAGTTCCATGACAGGCCCCAAAAACTACAGAGAAACCCTGTCTTGAAAAACAACAACAACAACAACAAAAAACGAAATAGAAAAAGAAACAAAAATGAAAAAAGGACAGCACTATTTTATCACATTTATTCGTGTGTGTGTGTGTGTGTACATGCAAGCACACGAACACATGCAAATGTATACTACAGCTCAGTGTGGACATTAGTGCATAGCCTGAAGGACTCAGTTCATCCTTCTACCATGCAGGGTCTCAGGAATCAAACTCAGGTCATAGGTACGCTTTGGCAAGCACCTTTACGCACTGAACCATATTACTGGCCCTAGAAAATGCACCTTAGCCAGAAATCAACATTTAAAACACAAACACAAAAAATTTATTTTCAGAGCTAGAAGCAATACTTCCGATCTTCATTCACTGTCCAATATTAGATATGTTTTCCTAATTGTAACATTTTTATATACAAGTCTTTATTATTAATTAATGCATAAATATAGACAAATATACACTGACGTAGACAGGTTTTGATTTTTGACCTTTTTTTGTTTGTTTGTCTTAAATAATGTACCAATGACCGGGCTATGACAGCTGCTGAGAAGAAACAGCTCCCATGCATAAATCACAGGATTTCTCTAGCCCGTTTCCACAAGAAAGCTGTACCTACACAACAGCCTCCAACAACCACAGGGCATAGTTCTTAAAACAAAATTTGGGAGTGACATAAACCACTAACACACAAAGTTGACGATGCAGACCAATGTCTCCACGACACCAAGCAGTTCTACTGGCTTTATCACCATCCCCTCCCTTTGCACTCACTGTGAATCTCTTCGGTTGCTGGTTTTGTCTTTTTCCTCTCACTCCCAAAGATAAAGTTTTTGGAGGTCTTAGGAGGAACCCTGAGCCTGTAGGGAAACTGACAACACCCTGCCCTATCACTGCTAGTTGGTGCCATTCTCCTGCATCTGTCAGGAGAGAAAGAATTTTTAAACGCCTCTTGAGTAGATTGTCTTTATGGAAAGATGTCCCAAATTTGGTAACTGAATGCAGCAAGCCCAGATAGATGATCAGACTTTTTGGGGAGGAGGGAATAGTTCCTCCATCTTCTCCATACAGCGTCAACACTTATACATGCGCAGAAACCAACTATGAAGGACTTCTGAACAACATGACACACTGCACTGACTCACAGATGATGGATGCTATAATATTCTAAATACTTCAAATTTTTACACTATTTGGTAGGGAAGAAATATACTGACAATTCTAAACTTTATTAGGTACACGTATTAAGTCTGGAAATAGTCATCAAGGACATGAATGACGGAATATAATATCCAAACATGTTCGAAAGGAATCCAGAAGTTTAAAGAAAATTTCAATTATCCCATGAAGGTTAAAAAAAAAAAAAAGCATATCAAAAACAGAAAATGCGGGGCTGGGGCATCGGTTCAGTGGTTCGGAGCACTTGTTATCTGTGCAGAGGACCCAATGCAGCTCCTAAACCTGTAACTGCAGCTCCAGCTGGGTTTCCTTTTCTCGTTTGAGGGTGCCATGCATGCTTGTGATGCACATACATGTGTGCAGGCAAAAAGAGTCACACACAGAAAATAAAAGTAACTCTAAAAAAGAAAAGGAAAGAAAAAATATCCAGCAGAAAGTGGTGGCACACGTCTTTAATCCCAGCACCCGAGAAACAGAAAGGCTGTCAAATCTCTGTGAGTTTCAGGCCAGACAGGGATACATAATGAGATGCTGTGTGTGTGTGTGGGGGGGAGCAAATGATGATCAAGTAAGTCTGAATGTTATTGATCACAACAAAGCTACACTAATCTCATCCATCAAAAGGCCTAACATCAACAGTAGCTACATTTATTGGGTATTTACTGTTGTGCTTTATACATTAACTCCATTAACCATCATACCACATCCAACAGAGCCTATTCTCTCCTGCCTCCTATAAATTAGTAAAGTGATGTTAACAAAGTCACTGTCAAGGTTTGAATAAGAATGGCCCCTACAGGCTCATGTATTTGAATGCTTCGTCACCAGGGAATAGCCCTATCTGGAAGGATTAGGAATGAGGTGTGGTCTGGCTGGAGGAAGCACGTCACTGGGGGTGTGCTCTGCGGTTCCAAAGCCCAAGCCTACAGATGAGGATGCAGCCCTCAGCTACTGCTGCAGTGTCTGCTGACATGCCAACATGCTTCCTGCTACGATGTAAATGGTTTAAAACTCTCAAACTGTAGGCAAGCCCCCAGTTAAAGGCTTTCTTTTGTAAAAGTTGCTTTGGTTATGGTGTCTCTTCACAATAATAGAACACCAACGAAGGTAGTTACCAGAGCTGGTCCTGAAACTACAGAAGTCTCCTTATAGAGACCATAACATAGGCTTAGGAGAAACTCAATTTGTTAAGCAGCACATGAAACATTTCCATCTTAACTGCGATATTACCCATTTTGCTACAGTGTTATTGCTTTTTCCTATCTCCCTCCTTCACCTCTAATCCATTATCCCAGTCTCTATGGCAATGGTTCTCAACCTGTGGGTTGTGACCCCTGGGGGGAGGGGCAAATGACTCACAGGGATTGCCTAAGACCATCATAAAACACAGATATTTACATTATGTTTCATTGAAATAACAAAATTAGTTACGAAGTAGCAATAAAATAATTTGATAATTGGGGGTCATCACAACATGGGGAACTGTGTAAAGGGTCTCAGCATTAGGAAGGTTGAGAACCACACTGCCCTATAGCCTTTCTAAATGAACACATACTATATGATGGTCACCTCTCTGAACTCGGCATTTCTTTCAGGAAAAAATGGGCACCTCTCCCAAAGAACAGCCATGAAACTATTCCAAATGACCCGCTGTTGTGACAGAGTAAAGTCTCCATACCACACACCTGTTCAGCCACCTTCTTTCCTCTGTTAGAGGACAGAAGCTAAGATATGGGGGCACGGCCTTCCTTAGCATATTTCCAGTTTAAAGTTTGGTTTACATTTCCTGGTAAAAGGTTTGCATAAAGTGATTTTCAATCATTACAATACTTTCAGGGTGTAGGTCCTATAGGACCCAGCCATGACAAGCTCAATAGAAGTCTGAGTCTCAGTAGTTTACCCTGTGGCAATACCTGGTTCCGAAAAAGACCACAAAGTCTAACCAGGCAATTCCCTGGAACAGACCATCCAAAGGAAATTCCTAACGTTCCAACACCTGTTGGAACACACTCATTGCTTTTCACCAAGACACCCCTAGACAAATGTCAGCCAATTAGGGGTCTTAAACCTTAGTAATCCTCAACCTCACCTATGCTACTATAAAAACTCAACTCTTTAACTGAGCTTGGGGCTCTCCGATCCCTCCAATATGTTGGACACACGGAGAGACCGAGTTTGCAAACTTGTGTAAGAATAAAAGCTCTTTGTATCCTGGTTGGCTTGGGGGGGGGCGGGGAGACACTCCATGATCTGGGCATAACAGATACAGTTCCATTTTTGTTAGCAGTAAACTCAATGGCCAACAAGTAGCTGGGTCCAAATCTCCAGTTCTAAATATCTGACCCGCCTTGAAAGTACATACACCTTCAGTGAACTGTTCCTCACAACATCCAGGCTTGGCTATTGAGGTTCAGTTTTCTCTTAGTTCCGTTAGCCATCACTGGAGCTTTAGACCTTACTGTTTTTATGCCTTCTCAAGTACCTGGTAAATTCAGAAAAACTTCCGGCTGAGCAGCTCACCCTCGGACAGGGACCGAGAAAAAAGAGGCCCCTTTCTCTCTAAGATGTGTATGTCCGGCAACCTCACTGAGGAGACTCTGAGCGGGCGGAAGCCTAGACCAACAGGAAATCAGGAAATAACAAGGTGGGAGTAAGACGGAAATGCAAGCAAGAAAATGAGTGCGACTCACACGCTCTCATTAAGGAAAAGAGACACTCACCCGTGGATTACAACACTCCGTACCGCCAGGACCCTTAAACTCCTAGCAGGAGATAACACGTGTTCCGCTCGCACAGCTCGCGGTCCACTGAACCACCGCCTCTGCTTGCAGAACCAATCAGGATGTTCTGTGTCATCACCAAGCGCCAGACATAGGCAAAGGCCCTGCTAAAGCAAACCCAGCGAGACCCACCGATGCCATGGTAACTGGGGCAATGAGAGCTGCGCGCGCAATGCCTCCTGGGAGAAGTAGTTCCAGAATGTCCGACCCCTGTCTAACTGGTAGGTGGTGGAACTACAACTCCCAGCACCACCCAAATGCAGCCTGTGACGAGAAGCAATTGTCATTGTTGTGGCCTAAGTCTAGGCCTGAACTTGAAAATATACTGCTGGCGTCCCAAGAAAGGTCTTCAAAGAAGAAAATGGAGCTGAGTCGCTGGAAACGACTTTCAAGGAAGCTAAATGCCAAGGTGATCCCAATCGGAAGCTTTGAGAAACACGGGCCGGCCATAGGCGTCACACTGTCCTGAAAGCCAGCCGCTTCCCTCCCAGCGGTTCCTCACTCTTCCCCTGGGGGCATCCTTACCTGGCCTTGGCTGACCGGGAGCCTGCACAGCTCTGAGTGTGGTTTTAGGAGCCTTAGGGTCTGTGTACTCACCACTCTGGTGGGCAAAAACCTGTAAGGATTGTTCCCATCTAAGCGGAGAGGTCTACTAGTACCCATTAGGGTGAGGGAAATTTGCCCCTCATCCTTACCTCCATGAGCAGTTTTAGGAAACTTTCTGCACATTTCTTCCCCTCCCTTTCAAATCTTAGGTAAGGGAATTTTGAAAGGAAGAAAACAAGTCACATTAAGTTCACTGCTGTTATCCCTTATACCCCCCCCCCTTCCAGTTTTACATCAGACATCTAAAATGAACCCAGAATTCCAAGTGGTTTTTATCTCAGTTCTTTATCCATATGGTTATTTCTAAATTCCACCAGCGTTCAGCGATAGATCCTTCCTTTATCTGTTACCTCTTCTGTACACTAGCTCCTAAAGACACACACACTCAAAACCTGACAAAAGCCGTTTTAAACTTGGAACCGACGAAAGTGACGTGCAAAGTCACAGCCATACCAAGTGCGCTTTCCAGAATACCTTTTTAACAGTCACAAAAATAAGTGCTTTAGGTGTAAATGAGAGCATTGAGACGGAGGGGCGTCAGCTTCCAGCTGCAGAGCAGCTTCACCAGCTGTTTTTACCCCTCAGCTACAGTTTCCTGTAAAAAGAAAGACAACCCTCGAGATGTGTGGCTTTTGTGGGGGCCCGGGGCAGCCATTCTTGTGGGTTCTTCTAAATATAGAAACAATGTACACAGGGCACCTTCCATTTAGTGAAAATCATGTTCCTGATGCTAGGGGGCAGAGGCCAGAGCATTCGAGAGTGGGAACTGAGGCCGCTTCACCTGCAAAGTAGCAGTTGCGTAATAGTGGCCCAAAATAGCTTCTGAATATAGATTTGATGATGAAAGGTAAATTGGGGACAACTTAGAACTACAAAAAGAGGGATTTTTTTCTTCTTTTTTTTTTTTTTTGCTGATAGTGCTCATTATTACTGTCTAGAGGATAAAGGAAGTAAAAACACAAGAGCGCCTTGAAATTCAGCTGTGTTTGAATAGGATCGGTTCGCTCATTGTTGAGTGGCAGTTACGCAGCAGTTATTGTGTGTAAGGTGAGCTGAAGACAGAGTGTTAGGGAAATGAAGGCGACCATCATGCCTTTCCCGCCAACTTCCACGTGCCGGTTGCTTTGCTCTCCCATCATTTTTATTTTCAAATACCTGATTTCTTTTCAAAGCAAATAACTCTGTTTGCTCAGTGATTATTAGAGAGAGAGAGTTCTGTAAGCTTCTGGGAGTTACAGAGGATACAGAGGAGGATCCATGAGGCCTGATTTCTTGTTTCAAATTAATATCTCATCTGGGTAGAGATCATTTTTTTTCTTCATGATATGCTTGGTGCAAGTGTACAAGTTGAGTGATATAATCCTGTTTTACACCCCCACTCCTTTTAGACCCAATGTCATCTCAGTTGTAGGAAGGACAGGAAGGCATCTGGGTACTTGTGCAAAGAGGAAAGAAATGGCCACAGTCTTTAAGCAGAAAATTACTCAGGTAAATTGACCAGCCTTAGTATGGGTTTCACGAGGAGTGTTACATGCAGCATTTCTGCATCTTGACTCTTAGCATCGGAGAACTCAAAAATACAATGCTGGTGCCTAAACTGTTGATCAGTTACGGTTCAAGGTGGGTTACACAAGAGTAGCACAGATGTCCTGGACGAGGCTTCCTGTTTCTTCTGCCATGGTTCAGTGTGCTCTCATTGCTAGTTGGTGCTGAACTTGCCAACAGGAAGTTTGGAGGGAGGGATGAAGGATATGTTTCCTCGTGTGTTAGTGGGAAGGATGTTGACAAAGCGGTTGCTGAGCGTTAATACTTTGTTTCTATTCTCTACAGTCTGCATTTGACAATGACAGTGTGGAACACTGGGTTAAGGTAAGGCTTTTCACAATCAGAACAGAAAGAGAAGTGAGAGTCGGACATAAGGACAGATCTCCAGTGTGCATGTGCATGCCTGTTGTTATTCCCACATGATTGTGTATGTTACCCCAATTCTATATTTTTAACATCTTTTATTATTCCGTTGGTTTTCATGAGAGAGCTTAAGTATAAATGACGAGAAAACACATAGACTTGCCTTTCATCTGGCACACCCATCTCATAAAGAGGCCAAAGGAGTAAGAAAAGAGAGGCCTTGGGAGAGAATGCTGTAGCCTTCTTCAGACACGAGGAAGACTATTCTGTAGTTACTTTAATATGGGGACCCATTGGCAAGAGCAACATGGCTATCACCAGAATTCTCAAAGTCTAGAACAATCCAAAAGTGGAGTGAGAGTTTTCATAAAGAGACATGTTCTCCATTGCTAGAGTATTGGAGTACAGTGCTATGTAGTTTGTATTTTAGTAAAATACATCTTGCCTGAAGACCATAGGCAAAGCTAAAGCCACTAGAGGCCAGGCGATGGTGGTGCACACCTTTAATCCCAGCACTCAGGAGGCAGAGGCAGGTGGATCTCTGTGATTTTGAGGCCAGTCTGGTCTACAGAGCAAGTTCTAAGACAGACTCCAAATCTACACAGAAAAACCCTGTCTTGCAAAAACAAAAACAAAAAAACCAGAGGGAATATAAAATGAGAGGAAAGAGAGGTTTAGTCTGCTTAGTCTGCAGTTGCCCCGCCTCGCTAGAGGTAAGATTTCTCTGGTGGCTTGGCTGCTTTGCTTTTCTGGTTTTCGGGTTGAACCCCAATATCTCACTCTGGCTTGTTATTATTCGTGCTACATTGGAGTACACTCTAAAATTTCACTTAATGTTCAGCTAATAAAGAATATGTTTGGGCATCCATTGAGAGGGAGTTGGTTTAGATAATTCCCATAGAAGCTGTTATTATATATGACTTCCTGACCAATGACATCCTCCAGTCATGAGATGTTTGTTTTTAATTTAGGTGCTATTTGAATTGACAGTGCCTTTAAAACACTTCAGGGGTGCACCCCTGAGTGCCAGCCTAGCAGTTCGCTGTAATCAGTTTATTTGTGTAGCACATGGTTCAAAATCATGTAATATTTTCCAGAGAATATTCTGTCTTAGTTGACAGGCATTGTGGGCATCAGGCAAGATAGATCCCAGGCCACCTGTACTTTGCTTTTAGCTATTTATTCATTTTGTTACTATTTGTTGAGTGCCTACCAAATACAAGCTCAGTGTGTTGTGTACCAGTGCTAAAATGAGACACAGACCAAAGTCTATATAGCCCAGCGGTGCCTGAAAAACCTACTTAGAGCTGGTAAGAGACCTAAAGATACAAGGGAAGCATATGGTGGGAAGCATCAATGTCGATGGGGCTAGGGGACTTCCTGACCACTGCAGAAGCCAAAGTAGATTGCATCATGAGTGTCAGCCTCTGGAAGACCACTTAACCTCTAGTAGACCTAGCTTGCTTCTCAGTATCCAGAGTCCTAGTACTGAGTTCCTGCAGGGCTCAATCACACGCCTACTTACCACCTCTTTCAGAGGGGGAGATTTAATGAGAACTCAAAGATAAAATTCCATTTTGTCTTGTTTCTATGATTTTTCTCCTTCATATAGCTGTCAGCAATCTGGACTCGGATTTCTATCATTTCCCTAAATGGTCTGCACTGGCTTCTCCTCCATCCTGCCTTCAAATCTCCCATCTTGAAAAATCAATAAGTTCTTATTTGACCCTGCAGTCTTTTCTGATTGTAGAATGATTTTATTTTCTTATCCAGATATATAGTGTGAGCTCTAGGCTTTTATATTTTCGTTATTCTCTCCTGTCATAATTATTATTGCTTAGTCTCGCTTCTTATTCAGTCAGCAGTAACACACACACACACACTCAATTTATTTCACTTTCCATTCCACAAACTGCTACCAGAAATGACTTCCTGACCAAATCCAGTCACCGTGGGCAGCCGTCAAATGTCTCTAGTCTAATTTGATAGCTGTGGTATCTGTTTTAGACACCCTCTAGTCCACTCTCTTTGTTCATTGGACTGTTTTCTCTGGATTTTCCTTTTACCTCTCTGTTTTACCTTTCTGATTTTACTCCATAATATATCACAACTCTGGATATACCCTGGATAGTTGCAGTCTTTCCTCCTAAACCCCCCAAATCCACTTGAGTGGCCTACCCTTTCCAACACAGCCGAGAATTCGTTCAGGGGAGACATGGTGAAGATAGAGAAAGGCCTCTCTTTAGAACAGCAAAGGAAGGTTTCCCAGTTGTCTCATGGATTTAGCTGAAGTAAGTAACCATAATTTTTTTTTTATGATACAAAGAAAATTGGTAGATTAAATGGATCCAAGCTTGGGAATCACCACTGCGAAAGTGAAGGGAACAGGGATTTGGGAATAAGACAGTAGCTTAATGTCCACATGAGTAGGAAGGAAAAGACGGTACTCCTTGAAGCCCCTGTGTATGGAGGAGAGAATGAAAGACTTGATTGGGACCAATTTCAGCATTGAGGAATGAAACATGGAAACAGGATGACGATGTTGGCAGGGTGGTTAACAGCGTTTGTTTGGTTCAGTAATGAAACATCCTGTCAGCATGGTTCAGGTTAAGTGGACTGCCAAAGCAGAATTATGGGAAGTGCTGTGGTCCAGCAGACCTTGAGCCTGAGGTGTTGATGAGCATCCACAGAGATGGAGACATCACGGGGAATCGGGCAGGTGCTTGGCTAGCACTAAATATGGTGGTACTCTGTGATTTATAATTCATCTTTAGCCTGTCTGGCTCATCTTACTCCAGTACATCCTCCTGCTTGACTGACCTTCCTAAACACGTATTCTGTGTGCTATCGGATACTGTCCCCTCCAGGTGGGCATCTGAGGTCCTCTGTCAATCAGACTGTGTCAGTTTATCTGAAACAGCCCATGTACTGGCACTCTGCATCCCTCCTCTCCCCCAGGTCTTTCTCCTTCCCCTCCATCAAGCAGGTCCTCCCTTTGCTTTGCTACTTGATGATGCCTCAGCCTGGAATGTCTGCTACCTCTGAGACATGATCTAGATCCTCTCCGTACAACTCAGCTTCAGTTGCCCCACACCCTAACCCCGTCCTAGAATAGTTTCCTTTAGAATTATGTTATGTACACATTTATTAATAAAACATAAAATACTTGATTTTAAAAAGAGTGACTTTTAAAAGAACTGGCACTTTCAAAACTATATAAAACATAGGCAGATGAGGATACATTAAGCTCCTGTTTGTATCATCTGGTCTTAAGAAAATGAAATAGTATTTTGTAAAGGAACTTTTATGGAACATAGCTTTTAACTAATAACCTTCTTTTTAGGGCTAGAAAGATGGCTCAGTCGTTTAAGCGTTTGTCTTATAAGCATGGGACCCTGAGTTAGGTTGCCAGAATCCATGTAAAAGACCAGACATGGTGGTGGTTTAATTCCAGCTAGGGAAGCAGAGACAGTGGATCCCAGGGGCCCCCATCCAGCAGAGCCTAATTGGTGGCTCCAATCCAGTGACTGAAGAACAGTACCCAAGGTTGTCCTCTGTCCTGCACATAGGTGCACACACACCTACACTCACACACACAACACACACAGCCTATTATCAGATCACCCTGTCTTATTTGAACTTTCTAATAACAAACCGTTTGTGTCTGTCTCCCTTAGCATTCACTTGGTCGCTGGGGACAGAACTAGTCTCCCACCGGGACATACTGAAAGGGCAGGAGTAAGTGGACACAAACGAATGAAATGCGCTCCAGACCCCTCTTAGCTCTTATGCATTCATTCTGGGGTGAAAAGATAATATTTAAGACAAAGTACTTAAAACACTTAGTGTTGTCTAGTGAGTAATTTAAATGCTTCTTTAAAGCATTTCTTTTTACTGAGTTGCCATTTCCAGACCCTTTTCGAAGTATCAAGACTAGTTTTTCTCCTATTTCCCGATCTCACTACTGTCTTCTAATAAGAACCCGGAGAGATGGCTCATGGGGTGAAGAAGGCACTTGCCACCAAGCCCTAACCACCTGAGTTTGATTCCTGGGACCCCATTGTGAAAGGAGAGAACTGACTTGTGCAAGTGATCCTTTGCCATCAATCCACACATAAATAGAAATGAAATGTATGTAATAAAGTTTTCTCCAAAAGCATGTTATTTGATTATCTCTTGGATTCATAGTCTAGAGAATTAAATCAAGCCTACAAATCTCTTTTTTCTTTTTCTTTTATAGGTGTTCGTTTAAAAATTAAAGTTAATAACTTTATCTGTGTTTCTTTTGCATGAGTGCATATGCAAGCATAAACAGTATATATAAAGTCATATTTCTGCCAAGCATTGGTGACACACACCTTTAATACCAGCACTCTGGAGGCAGAGGCAGGGGGATCTTTGTGAGTTCAAGGCCAGCTTGGTCTACAGAGCAAGTTCCAGGACTGGCTCCATAGCTCCTGGGAAACCCTGTCTGAAAAAAAAAGTTATTTTTCTTAGAAGTTAAGGGTAGGCCTATGTCAATGTAATCATAATCAATGCCATAACATAAATCCAGATAACCCATGGCCTCTGAGAATTAACATGGGGGAGCAGTCTCTATAGTAAGGCCTGGTGTCTCCCAACTCAGCTCTGATGAGATCATGTTATTCTGTCTTATAGCACTCCTGTGCCCACTTCCTGTGCCCAGATTTTATCTTTGACTTTTAAACTTTACTTCTCTGCTGACATCCAAAACCTGGCACAGGCAACACGAGAATGAGATGGCTCATCCTCTAGCAAGTTTTTGCAAAGTTGTCACCAAGCTTTCTACCAAGGGCACGAGGCAAAGTCATTTCAAAATAGGTCAGGAGCACTACAAACACAGTAGCGCAGCATCTTTGAGTAAATCTCTAAGCCACCTCTTCCTTTACTAAGTATTTCCTGGACATTGACCGAGTCCCGGCAAGACTCTAGTTGCTAGGGCTTCCGTGTGAAGAGGAACAATCCTGATGATGCTCTGTTTGGAGGCTGCACGAGAGAGAGAGAGAGAGAGAGAGAGAGAGAGAGAGAGAGAGAGAGAGAGAGAGGACTGCAGTGTGGTTGACACAAAGGTAGCTGATGAGATGCAGAGCCCACAAAGGGGTAGGGGCTCAGGACGTTGAAGCACACTGTAAGGACTTGTCCTAGTGCTAATGGAAATATCGAAGCGTTTGGGATATGGCTTTCATGAGAAAGCAACCAGTTGCTGCTGTAAAGGCTGTTGCAGAAAAGCCATTAGGAAACTGTCACTCCTCGATGGAGCTGAGAGCTGTGGAGGTGCTGTGAAGGGGCAGTTTGTAAATGTGAAAACGTTTCAAACATGTATGAGGAGGGAGGGAAGGAAGGAGAGAGGAAGAGCAAGGAAGAGAGAGAAATGGGCAGAGAGACTGACTTCAGGTTAAGGAAGACTCCCAAGTTCTCACCTGAAGAACTACCTGATCATGATTGTCATTTACCAGCGCCAGTCTGAAGAGTGTGCGCTCAGGAAGAACTCGGGAATGCATCTCTGTGCGGACACAGATGCAGGCTTTGCCTCTGAAGTAAAATGTTCCCTGCTCTGTCCAAAGCACGATGCTTTGCTCAGCTCCTCATTCCCTTACCTGATCCCATGAATCGGGTCATGCATTTATCAAACCCTTGTTGAGTTAGAACAGTCTGGATGACTACAGTGGTGCAGGTCTATCTCAGTTTTATTGAACCTGTGGCTTGCCTAATACACGGTGACGACCCCTTTTAGCCATAGTAATCTGAGGCTTCAGCCTCTGGTTCCTGTTTACAAGTCCCAGTGGCACAGAAATTGATATCAGATGTTTGCTCGGAATTAAGTATTCAGGATTCAGGATCCCATTGCCTATGCCTTAAACAAAAGTTACCCAAAGGGGGCCAGAGAGGTAATAGGAATGTGACCAAATTATGTTACGTATGTATAAATGTGTCATAATGGAACCACTATTTTGGACAATTAATACATGCTAATAAAAATAAAATCTTATTATTGTGCGTGTGTGTGTAGGCAGATGTACGTTTGTGTGTGTGTGTGTGTGTGTGTGTGTGTGTGTGTAGGCAGATGTACATGTGTGTGTGTAGGTATACACATACAGTGGTACATGTGTGAAGGTCGGTTCTCTCCTGCCACCTTGTGGGGCCTGGGGATGAAGCTCAGGTTGTTGCCTGCATGCTGGCACCTCTCATCAGCCTTGTTTTCCACTTACCTAAGCCTAAACGACATTCTTGTAAACACCAGGAATGCTGGCTAGAACTTGATGAACTGCTGCATTTAAGTCAACATTACAGACAAAACTAAAATACTGCCTAGTGTTCCAACAAAAATGGGAAAATTAAAGAATCATACTAGCTCCTAGAAAAGCAGCTTCTCAAATTCTTTAGCCCTAAACAAGGTTACTATCATTTAATGGATTTATTTCTTTCCCTTTTTTCCTGTTATTTTTAAGAGAGTGGAGAAAGCATCGGAATTTGCCCTTTCAAATGAATATTTTACCAGAAATGCAGATTTACCTGGAATGCTTTGGCGACACGCAGTAGATCTGGGGACATGTGAGCAAGCAGAGTATCATGATGACGTCTATGAAGAAGGTGAGGGGATGCATTTGCTGGTGTGATGTAGCTCGGCACTCACTGAAAAACATGGAGTGAAGGCTGCTCTCACCCGCATTCTTAGCTCCTAACCTTTGTTTCTCTACTGCCCTGAAGCTGATTCTGAAGTTAGCTCCATTACTATATGTAAGACTCTGTGTGTGTGTGTGTGTGTGTGTCTGTCTGTCTGTCTGTCTGTCTGTCTGCCCACATACTGGTGTCTGCATGTTTATGAAGATGCCAGAGGAAGCCAGAGGCATCAGGTTCCCTGGAGCTGGAGACCCAGGTGGTTGTGAGCTGCCTGGTATGGGTGCTAGGAAGTGAGCTTGGATCCCTTGCAAGAGCAATCTATCCTTCTCTTAGCCATCTCCCCAGCCCCACAAGGCTGTATTTAAAGCCCACTTTGTTTTCTAAATCTGTAGCAGCCACTGGCAGAGGTAGTTTGATATACTGGTTAACTTGTGAGTGGTGTAAGGTGTTGGTCCTATGGCACAGATGGTAGCATGTTAATTTAATCTGGTTTTCTACTAGTGAATAGACATCAAAGTTTATAAACCAATTTAATTCCCTGTAAAGAAGCTCTAAAAACATTTTAACTTTCTTATCTCCTCAAAGTTCCCTTCATTTGGGGAAGGGAACTTCAGCATTTTGATTACTGAGTTACTGAAGAACTAAGTCCCACCTAGGAATTCAAGGGACTGGGTGGAATCTGCAAAGGAGACTGGAAGGAGAGCCTCCAGGGAAGGGGGAAGTCAAAGTTCTGTGCCCTGCAAGCCAGCTTCTGTTTGGATTATGTACATCCCCAATTATTTCATTTATCTCTTCATTTATTCATATTGAAGTCTTGCTCCACTACATTAGGCACTAGAAGATTTGATTATGAACAAGGAAAGCTGTGCTTTCGTGGAGTACGCACTCTAGTGTAGGAATGAAGAAAATTAAAAGCAAATTATCAGGTAGTAGTCTATTCAAAGCATCCCAGATAGAGGGCAAGGGAGTGTGAAGAGCTTAAAGTACAGACAAGCTTGGAGTACATGAGGAGCTGAAGGGAAGCCCTTGAGGCTGGTGCTTCCAGTAGACATGAGCATAAAGGAATGAGCGGGAGATACATCACATAGGTCATGATAGGTCTGGGAAAGAACTTAGATTTTATTCTGATTTTAATAGGACGGGACAGAAGTATAAGGGGCCTGTGATTTATAGGGAAGCTGTTGGAGGGGCTTGGGTGAAAAGGTGATGTAGAATGTCTTCCTGTATGCTGTGAATATGTGCTGCTCTCATTGCTTGATAAATAAAGCTGGTTTGGCCTATAGCAAGGCAGGATAGGGGCAGGTAGAAACCCAAGCAGAGATAGAGAAGAAGGACAGAGTCTGGGAGATGCTGCCAGCCAGCTGCCGAGGAAGCTTTTCTGCTCACCCTCCCCAACAGTGTAAGGAACTGTATAGTATAACGTCCAAAGGAAGTGCTCATTACAGTAAGTGGTGTTAGTAGACACAATTGTTTTACATTCTAATTATGCAATAAAGTGCAACTTGTTGTACATGGGTTAATACTTGTCAGCTCCCTTTCTATGCCTTCTTGTATCATATTTGTTATACTTCATTTCTACTGCTGTCCTCCCCAGGCACCTTCCAGGACCCTTAGTGGATGCCTGAGATTGTAGATAATGCCAACTCCTAGAGTTGTTTCATATACTTACATAGTCATGGTAAAATTTACTTCATAAATTAATCACAATAAGAGATTGATAACAAAATAATAAAACCAAACAATTATAATAAGCAGTAGAATTGTGTGCATATCATCTCTCTTCAAGTATCTTCTTATACTGTACTCCCACTGTTCTTGTGATGATGTGCTGACATGGTACCTGAGCGGTGTGATGCGGTGAGGTGAATGACCAAAGCATGAGGCTGTTATTTGAGGGTTCCTTGGACACTGTCACTACATTATCACGACAACTAATCTGTTTTAACTGATGACAGAGAGTGTGACTGGTGTGGATGCCGGACAAAGGAACGACTCACATCCCAGTGAATGGCATAGACAGAACTTACTTTACTGCGCTAGTAAACTAAGAGCAACTCAGAACTTAGGAATTATTTCTGGATTTTCCGTGTGATGGTTGTGGACTTTAGTTGACTTAGGTAACTAAAACTGGAAAATGGAACTACAGATAAAGGGCCACTATTATCATTTGTTTTCTTCTATTTTATCTATACTAAACATTTTTACATCTGTTATTATATAGAAATGCCTAATTTCATCAGAACTCTGAGATAATAGTAACAGTGGTGGAGGTAACACTAAAGGAGACGTTTTCCTCCTTTGAAATGCCCATGCCCTAGACTGGGGAAGAGCTTTTTGATAATGATAAAAATGATAAAGATAATGTAAAATAGTGTGAACATTTTCTCCTGCATCTACATGTAATTTTCTTTCTTTCATTTATTTTTGTTTGTTTTTTTGTTCTTGCATGAGTTTTTGAGTACCACATGGCATGTGACAACCAGCAGAGGCCAGGTCTGTCTCCTGGAACTGGAGTTACAGATGGTTGTGAGCTGGCATGTAGTCCTGAGAACTGACCCAGATCCTCTGTGACAGCAGCAAGTTCTCGTGACCTCTGAGCCATCTCTGCAGCCCCCTGCGAACAGAAATGGGAGCTGGCTTTCAACACACGACACTCTGACTTTCCTTTGAGCTCGGGGGTCTCTCCTCGCTCTTCAGCTTCCCTGGTTCTACCTTCCCTCATCAACTTCTAAAACATTGATTTCCTGGGTTTTTAGCGTGTTTAGCTCTTCTCTATCTGCTTTCTTCATCTGGTAATATCATCCTGTCCTAAGACTTCAGACACCATCTGTATGCTTATAACTCTCATTCAGTTCTTCAGCTTGGACCCATTCCATGAAATCTCAAGTATTACCACCAGTATCAACTTGACCTTCCAATTTGGTTATCTCGTGAACATCTCACACCTGATATCACAAAGTCTTCCCCCAAACCTGCTGCTTCTTTGTCCTTCACGCCTCTCAGTAAATGCATCTCTATTCTTCCAGTTAAGCTAAGCACTCTGAAGATTTCTCTTCCTTCATTCCCCGTTTATCAGCAAATCATATCAACTTCATCTCAACATTTTCTAGACTGTAGCCATGTTTAATTGCTCTACTGTGAGACCAAACCATTATCACCTCTTTATAGTCTATAGTACTCATTTCCTTAGTTAACATCTTCTTTGCTTACCCCATAACGTCTATTTTAACAGAGAAGTCAAAGTGATCCTCTTAAAATACATCGCTTTTTGCCCTGGAAAGATTCCCAGCACCCGAATGACAGCTGACAACCGCCTGTAGCTCCAGCTCTAGGGCGTCTGACTCTAGGGTACTCTTCTCACCTCTGAAGGCATCAGGCACTTACACAGCGCACAGACACACATGCTGGCAAAACCCTCATACTTAAAAATAAAGAAAATTTAAAAATAAATAAATTTCAAAACAAAACAAAAATCAGGCTTGGTAGCACACATCTTTAATCCTAGTACTACAGAGGCAGAGGCAGATGGGTCTCTGTGAGTTCAAGGTCTAAATAGTGAATTTCAGGTCAGCCAGAGCTACACAGTGAGGTCCTGTCTCAAAAGGGGAGAGGGGTGCTTTTTACTCACAACCCTCCTGCAGCTTCTCATGCTTTAGAGTAGCAGACAAAGTACCTCTAAATAGAAGGGTTTCGGCTTCAGGACTTCTGACATTTGGGGACAGATTATTTTTGCTGTGTGGAAGCTATCTTGTGAGCAGAGTGTTTAACAGCTTCCTAGTCTCAGCACACTGGATACTGTTGTCACTTGCCCTCTTTGTGACAACCAGAAATGACTGTATTTCAGATGAGGGTTAAGATCACCCTCACTGATCAGCACTGCGCGCAGCACAGTGGTCACCTCCTCCATCTCATCTGTCCAGCCCTCCTTTGTGCAGCCACACTGCCCTGCTAGTGACTTTTCCAGCCCTCTAGACACTCATGAAGTAGGACCTTTGACCGTGCTCTCCCCTGCATGGTGCAATATTTCCTTATATATCAGCGTGGCTCACTCCCTCCTTTGCTCAGGTATCTTCTTTTTGGCCACCCAACTTAAAACTACAACAATCAGTCTCCATCTCTTGGTTCCTTGCGTTGTCTTTATCTTGTTTGTTTTGTCATTTCCCCTGATCAGACTGTTGGCTTCATGTTGGTGACATTTCCCCTGATCAGACTGTTGGCTTCATGTTGGTGACATTTCTTTTTCCTGTTTTGTTCCGTATTCTATTCATTATGCCTTGTCACATAATGGATGTTGAGGTGATAATGAGGGAATGGATGAATAAATGGAAACAGCAATAGAGGAACCTGTAAGTCACTGAAATACTAAAAGATGTTTTTGTTCTATTGATAGCTCAGGAGCTCGTCAGTGACTGGTTAGACAATAAACTTAAACAAGAGTTAGCAAGTGATGGAGAAGGGGAGAACACTGTGCCAAGCAGCCCTCCTGTGCCCAATGCCCATGGCCATCTGAAGTATGACAAGTTTGATGGTAAGAACTTATCTGGTTCTTCTAAGCTTTAACATCTAATGAATGTTCCTAAAAAATGTAATTTATTGTTTTAAATAATAAATAATACATTGTTCTTGAGTTCTCAGTAGTCCTCATTGTCCGCTGTGTTCAGCGAGACCGGTTTTATCCCAGGCTTTTTCAGACCCAGGCCAGGTGGCCTTGGTGAGTTCCCGATAGAACATCCCCATTGTCTCAGTGAGAACTCAAGAACAATGGCAATGGGTTTTTGATCCTACTGCATGTACTGGCTTTGTGGGAGCCTAGGCAGTTTGGATGCTCACCTTACTAGACCTGGATGGAGGTGGGTGGTCCACAGGGCAGAGAACCCTGATTGCTCTTTGGGCTGACGAGGGAGGGGGACTTGATTGGGGGAGGGGGAGGGAAATGGGAGGCGGCAGTGGGGAAGAGATAGAAATCTTTAATAAATAAATAAATAATACATTTGGCTCATGTATGTTTTGTTTATCTTTGTGAGTTTAATTTTTCTTGATTGGGTATAAATCTTCTTTGCTATATCCCTAGTAAGTTCCTATTGCTTTTTAAAATTAAAATATTCTATTATTTATAATTTTGCCTATGAATTTATATAGCAATTAAAAATGTCTCTTGCCCATATATCATTAGATAACTATTTACTTTGTCAGAGAAGACACTTAAATATTCACATATCATTTTATAATTATAAAAATGCTACTTATGTTTTGATTCATTTTCACATATAAAAGAGGCTATTTCTCTTCTCGGGATTTTTCCTTTCTTTTCTTCTTTTGTACAAATTGTCAGACAAATGAAATAACAGACTCATAAGGGGGTCCTCTATTGTACCTTAAGGTTTAGGGTTTTTTTTTATTTTCTTTTTGTTTTCTTATGAGGATGGATTTGTGGAGGACAGCTATCCACACCTGATTCAGAGCCTTGCTGAAACAAGCTCGTGGCATTGCTCTTGTTAGGACTCTATAAAAATCCCAGCTAGGGAATCATAGTCATGAGCTCGGAAAGCTAGACGAATACTTTAATTTCACCTCGTCTAATAGTCAGTGTCTGTAGTCAGTAGGCAAACACACACTAACCCTACAGTGATTGCTACTTCACTAATGTTCAAATGGCTTAAAGCTAAGACTGGCCATGCCTGGCCTGGGTAAGGGTGTGGGGGAACTGGGACACTATCACAGGACTGGTGGGATGTAGAATTGCATTCCACTTTGGATGGCAGTTTGATAATTTCTTTAAAAGTTTAGTCTGTACACATCATAACCTGTACCCACAGTATAGCTATTCTATCTCAGCTAGTCGAAGAAAATGGATAAAAACCAGGCCTAAAGGCTACCACACGCTCGGGTAAGAGCTATACTTCTGAGCTATAGCCTGGGGTCAGTTGAGGGTTGATTTTAAGCAGGAGAGTTTTGAGGTTTTTTAGGTTTTCGATCTGACTATGAAGAGGTTCTTAGTGACTTGGCTGAAGGCATTTCCTGATGAAGGTACGTGCTGAGCGCCACACTCATCAACTGGCATTGCTACTTCCTACTTGTCAATACAACTTTGTATTTTTCAGAATTTTTATGTAAATACGAATATCATTTTTTAATTCCCTTTGGCTGTTCTTTACTCCTAGACTTATGTGGCTATTTGGAGGAAGAAGAGGAGAGCGCCACTGCTCAGCAATTTATAGAGCATCTGCTCCATAAAGAGGTGCTGGATTCTGAGATGGTGGAAGAGCTCGGAAGGGAGGAAAACCAAGGCAAGAGGCGGCAGAAGGACCCTCGTCTTACCATGGAGATGAGACATAAGCAGGTGGGAGGGAAAACAAAATTAAAATGGATAACAGGAAGCAGTCTTTGTGTAACACATTTAATAAGCTTAAATAAAGACTTGGGCTTTATTATGAAAAGGGTGCCATCTGTGGTTTGGTAAGGAAGAATAAAAATAAAATATAAGAACTTCAGAAGAAAAATAATTCTCATAAACTGAGAGTAGGAAACAATTTATTTAAGAAATAACCAAAATTAGAGTAATTGATTTTGACCAGTTGAGTGCTGAACTAAACTTTATTAGTGTGAACGTGGTACTCCGATTATAAATATGTAGATTGCATTTGCTCCAATTTGGTCTTTGAATGGTGACATTAATATATTATCATGAATATTCTGCTGGATATTATAAGGATAATTCTTTTCTAGACAACTAAAATTCACTCATTTTGTGATTATAATTTGAAAAGGAGGACAGATCTGAATTAAATCTAGTTCAGCTGTTTTGAATTGGAAAGGCATATGGGAACTTTCCTTCCTCCCAAAGGACTAGTAGGTAATAGAGGAAAAGGCAGTCTCCATGCCTTGCAAAGGAGTTTGGGGAACTCAGAATGACCCTGGCTTTACCATATGACCAGGACCAAGACTGAATTACCTATAGATGTGTGGGCTCTCTTTTTACATAACTAGATTTCTGATCACACATTTTGAAAACTCACCGTTTTAAACCACTAAAGTATGGGAATGTTGGAAAGATAGGGAGAAGGAGGGTCCTGGTCTGACAGAAGGGGGAGAGAAGGTTCAGTAAGACATGCCTATTGCCTGTGAGTCTCAGAAAACTAGAGGGTGAAAGGGGGTAAAGTGAAGAGGGGAGCCAGGAGCTGAAGGATTAGTGTGAAAAGGATGAGTGTGCTTGTTTAGAATTATCCACAAAGGTCTTGCTTCTGGCTTCCAGGTGTGACATACTGAAATAAAGACAGAAACGAGTGGAGCCCTGCAGTGTTCTCTAGGGCAGTGGATTACTGTTCTGCCCCGCAGAGGGTGGCTACCATAATGGATCATTGTTCTTTCCTAAAAGATTGCTAAAGTGCAGAGTCTAGGGGGAAGTAATCTTATATATACACAGGACAAACTTGAAAATGGGACATCATTTCTAAATAAGAATCCAAAGCTGGGGCTCTGACCCCTCCACTGCGCTCAGCTTTTCCATCACACAGGTCACGCCAGATGCTGAGAGTCCTCTTCATCTGACTGTTTGTATTGGTTTTCACCCAGGAAGCAGTTCTGGGTGAGAATGTTGCAAACTGATTATATTCTGAACTTCAAAATGTGTGTGTCCCATTTCCCTGTTCATTCTACTTGTGGTTTTTCTAAGGTAAAAGAAAGTCGCTTACGGCGCGAGAAGCAGCTGGAGTTGCGGAGAAGGGAGAAGGCCGTGAGGAAAGCAGCCTTCCTGGAGGCTCAGTGTCTAGTGCGGGAAGAGAAGAGAAGGAAGGCTGTGCTGGCCAAGAAAGAGAAGGAAGAGGTCCAGAGAGAGATGGTAAAGCTGCGCAGGGAGATACTGGAGAGAAGACGCACGGTGGAGGACGCGTGGAAAGCGTAAGCCAGTGTGATGAGCATTGCGGAGGATCAGAAGTACTCTCAAGTGTGAGAAATGTTCTGACATTGCAAACACTGCACACAGAAGAGGAGAACACCTCCTGCTCCACCATCGTAACAAATCCCTTTGTTTTCCATGTTTCCTCCTGGTTATGATCTCCTTACATATTTAATTACAGTCACCAAGTACATTTAATTTATTTTGCTGTACCATAACATATGCTGGCCCTGTCCTATACTGCTAAGCACTTTGGCTATCTAAAATGTTTTGCCAACAGAGCTTGAGAGATGGCTCAGTAGTTAAGAGCACTTAGTGTTTTTCTGGAAGACCTGAGTTCTCCTAGAAATCACAACCACCTGTTGACATTAGCACCAGGGAACCTGATGCCCTCTTCTGGCCTCCACAAGCCCTGCACTTACTCATAAATCCACACACAGACTCACACACAAACACTTTATTAAAAACAAAATAAATCATTTAAAAATTTACCAATATAATAATGTAATGAACATCATTATTCCTAGAGCATTGTCATTCCTTTGAATTACATATAGAATATTTAATACATAATCTATAATATATATGTATATATATATATTTTTTTTTTTTTCAAAGCATGGATTCTCTATGTAGCCTTGGCTGTCCTGGAACTTGCTGTATAGACCAGGCTGGCCTCGAACTCATGCTGATTCACCTGCCTCTGCCTCCCAAGTGCTGGGGTTAAAGGTCTGCACCACAACTGCCTGGACTGAATTATATTTTTTAGGATAAATTCTTATGACTGTAATTAGTGGGTTAAATGGTATAGATCTCTTGAAACATTGACAAATTATTTGGAAAGTTAGTTGTACTTGTTTTTGGTGTCACCAGCTGTGGGCCAGTTTAACACACTCTTCTCTATACTGGGAAGTTTTTTGTTTCTTTTTTTCATGCTTAATAGGTAACCCTGCAACTGGTTTGTTCTTCTCTGGTTGCATAAGATTTTAAAGGTGAAACATATTTCCTTATTCCTTTTGTGTGGTTAGTAATCAGCCCCTGTGCTGCTGTGACTTGCACTAGGGTCTTATTTTCTAATGATCATATAGCAAGTCCTTGGCTTCCTGATAAAGAAGAAGACTATCTGACATAAGAGGAAAATGACAGTAGCCCTCACAGGAGGTAGTATGTTATCCATCCTCATGCAGAAAATGGGCTTCACAGGTGAAGTAACTGACGTATTTATTCTGAGAAATAGCATTGATGCCCGAACTGCAGAACCCTTCCAGCAGCGTGACTCAAGTGTCTGACTCCTCAGACCGAGCCAGAAAGGCCTATTAGGTAATCTGTCCTGCTCCCCGCCCCATCAGCCCGCACAGCACCCCTGCCCCCCCCCCCCGTGTTCTTGATTGCTCTCATTCTGCCCAGTTTCAAACAGCTCAGCAGTGGACGTGTACTCCACCCCCTCAAGTGCCAGGCTCAGGCCTCCTCCAAATGCTGCTCTCTGCAGAAAGCAATCACGGGTGTTTTAGTGAGCTCTCACTGAGGTCAACCCTGCTCTTCAGATTGCTCCTGAGCCTTGGAAAACAAGCCCCATTTGATGGTAGTGGGATCCTCTGTCCCGTTCACAGTGGGCACTCAGCACTGTTCACTGGGCAGTCAGTTCCTGTCAGAGCTAAGTCCTGCCCGTGGTTGTAGTGACACAGACAGCGTACTAGGTGGATGGACTGACGTGAACTTTCCAGATATCAATTTGGCAATAAATAACAAGAGTCATCAAGTGGTATTTCTCTTTGACCTGGGACTTCCAGCTCTAGGGAAACTGCCTTAAGAACTGACCAGAAATGTGAAAATTTTTATACCGTAATAACTAAAACAGTATTATTTATAGTTATAAACAAATGCTTCAGA
Source organism: Alexandromys fortis (assembly GCF_014885135.2). Taxonomy (NCBI): domain Eukaryota; kingdom Metazoa; phylum Chordata; class Mammalia; order Rodentia; family Cricetidae; genus Alexandromys; species Alexandromys fortis. The sequence goes on from NW_026067944.1 coordinate 29,736,539, forward strand.
ATTATTAGATAATGATTGTACAGTGAAGCTGGATTGACATGTTCTTGTTTATTTCTGGCTGGAAATATGAATGGCTCTTCTACCTCTCCAATTTGCACAATTAAGCAGATACTGTTTTCATGATAGATATATATCCTGATGTTATTTTAAAACTCGGACCCCTGTTCTGGAACTATTGTGTATTTATTTATTGACTTGTGGTATTTGCAGTCTCACCAAAGGCCTTGCCTTTGTAATCTGCTATTTCATCCCAAGTCCTAGAACTGCATTTCTCTAATGCCTTCCATGACAAACTAAATTTTTTTGATTCACCTTACTCGGGATATTCAGTATGCATTCATTCCAGTACAGTAGGCTATAATTACTCATTACTAACTGTAATAACTATTTTAAAAATTATTACTAATAGAGAAAAAAAGAGACAAGAAGATTCTCAGCGGGATCAAGAAGAAAAATTGGTGGAAAGTGCTCATGTTTATCTGGATGAAGAAGAAGTTGCAAAAGAAAGAAAAAGAAAGATGAGAGAGATCCTTATCCAGACTTTCAAAGAGAATCTCCAGGTGAGAATTACAGTGCCTCTCCTTCAGTGGCCTGGAGCATGAACAACAGGATGCTCCCTCAGAGATGGAGTGAAGTCTGCTGGTTATGGTGAGTCATACCTGTCATCCCATCTCTTGTGAGACAGAGGCAGAAGGATCGCTACAAGTTCTAGGCCAGCTTGGGCTACATAGTGAATTCAAGTATAGTTGGAGCTCCATGGTGAGACCATATCTCAAAAAAAGCTAGCTAGCTAGATAGATAGATACATAGACAGACAGACAGACAGACAGACAGACAGACAAAGTCCTTGAGATTTATCTTAAATACCTAAACTAGCCCCACCATTTGTTCCCTTCTGCCTGCTGACCTGGCCCACTGGTCAGTGCATCAGGTCCCTATTGTGAGATGTTCTGCTAAGCTGTAGAGGTGTTGGGTGACATCCCAGGAAACTGAGAGCTGTGCTTAGGATTCCTTCTGGATAACATCTTTGAAATGGCTTTTTTTTCCCCTTTCTTGATTTTGAGACTGGGTTTCTCTGTGTAACAGCCTGGCTGTCCTGGAACTCACTTTGTAGACCAGGCTGGCCTCGAGCTCCCAGAGACCCAAGTGCTGGGATTAAAGACATACTGGAATAACTTTTAACTACTGCCCTTTGGCTCTTTCTGAGCAGTGGGTTTCTGCTTTGACAGTCTTAAGGACACTTATGTCTGCATTATGCAAATGTCACAAGAACAACTCTGTCACGTGCCCTTTAGTATCTGAAATCCAAACATGATGATAACTTGTGTCCCTTCTCTCACTAATGACAGATCTTTTCATTTTTCCTTTGTTTTACTTTCTTTAGAAGTATTTTTATTGAAATAAAAACTAATGATTTTTCAAAGCTTTTAAATTTTTATTTTTATTTCCAAAGAGCTAGTATAGTAAGTAGATGGTTGAATAATTTATTCAAGGAAGGTTACTTAGCTCAACTTCATGAGACCTGTGTCTTTGTACCTAAAACTAACTTTATATTGACAAATACGTATGTTCTATATCAGTTACTCTAGAATCATGTGACCAAAATACCTTCACATGAAGAAGAAAAGCTTCGCTTTGGGCGATGGTTTCAGAGGGCTCAGTCCATGATCCCGGGTATTAAAGTAGAACATCCTGGCGGCAGGAGCATTGGGTAGAGGACAGCTATTTACACCACAGAAGACAGGAGACAGCCAGCCTCAAAACGGCTACAGCTGTGCCCTCAAGATCTTGCCCTACTGACTTATTTCTCCATCTAGGGCCCTACTTCCAAAATTTCCAGAACCTCCCAAAATAGCGCCACCAGCTGTGGAGCAGACATTCAGAACACGGGCCTCTGGGGGCATCAGACTCAAACCATAACAACTTCTCAGGTTATTTAAGCAGCTTTTTCAATGAAGGGCAATTGATCAAAGTATGAATTAGGGATTATAGCATTTCATATAAAATGAACTACTTGGCAGATTTGTAAATGAGATGGTTGGATGAGAAAAGATAAATATGTATATTTTCTAGCCTCACAACACCTACATTAGGGCTCCAGGCATTGCTAAAATTCATGAAAGTTAATAGAATGAATACATAAATGAGTGGCTTTAACAGGAGAAAAGAGAGTAGGAAGATGCTGAGGGAGCTTGACAAATGTAGGAACAGACTTAATAAGGTCCTTAAAATCAATAAAAGAATTTGTGATATGGATAACTAAAATAAAAGGAAAAAGGTAGTCAACATGAGTTATTAAAAGATGAACATATTTTATGGTGACATCCTTGATTGATGGGAAGGAAGTTATCATTATTCCAATATTTAAATTTTAATCAAAGTTTTAATTTACGAAGTAGAAGGAAATGTTGAGAGTTAGGACTAGCATGTGAGAAAGACTAACAGGGACTCTTAGGTTCTGCGTCCTTCAAAAGATATGTGTGATTAGTGTATGCTTCTAGAACAACAGTAAAGATTGCTAAGAAAAAGTAGGAAATGGGCTAAGCACAGTGCCTCACACCTGACCCAGCACTTGGGAAGCAGGGGCATCCCTGGGTGTAAAGCCAGCCTCGTGTACATATTGAGTTTTGGACAGCCAGGGCTATACACACACACACACACACACACACACACACACACACACACACACGAAGAGAGGTCTGGAGAGATGGCCCAGTGATTAAGAGCACATAGACTACCCTACCAGAGGACTCAGCTTCAGTTCTCAGTACCCACATGGTGGCCCACAACTGTCTGTAACTCCTCTTTCTGGGGATCCCACACCGTCTTCTGGCCTCCACAGGCACAGGCATGTAAGTATTGTATAGATATATACTCATACCATAAAATAATAAGAGAAAATAGGAAAAGAACTGATACTCAGGGGCATCTTGAGATGGCACAAGGAAGGCATGCCATCATAAGATATGTGTTCTTTAAAAATTTAATTTAAAATTTACAGTGGATTCTATTCTACAGTTTTAAAAAAAAAAAATCCTGGCAGGTGGTGGTGGCGTACACCTTTAATCCCAGCACTTGCGAGTCAGAGGTGGGTGGATCACTTAGGAGGCAGAGGCAGGTAGAGCTCTGTGAGTTCAGGCCAACCTGGTCTACAGAATGAGCCAGGGCTATTACACAGAGAAACCCTGTCTCAAAAAAAAAAAATCCTATGTGTTGTATATATAATAAATATTTTAGATGGAACTAGAGAGTTAACAATGAAACTAATGTCCCACCTAAATCTGGTTGCTTTGTTTAAAAAGGATGTGTCAATGTATTTAGAAGGTAAGAGTGACGACATTTGAATGAATGGTCCTTGTTTTGCCACAGATTTTTTTTCTCATACATTATTGTTTAAGGTTCTGTATTGAAGGCTGATTTTGGTGTATAGAAAAGTTACAAAAATTACCTGGATAGTTTGAATCCCCACCATCAGACCTTTCCAGTGTTGAACAAATCTAGTGGTCAGTTAGAAAGTTGTTTCCCCTGAGAGAGACCCTGTTAGAACATCACCCACATGGTGTATGCAATTACTGATTTTATATACAGTCTATTGACTTGTCGTTCAGTCCTACTTTGCTATAATGTAGTTCGAGCATTGCTAATCCAAGAGCTGGGTGTTATGAGGCACACATATGTTCTCAGCACTGGGAAGGCAGGGTAGGAGAATCAGGAAGTCAAGGCCTTTTTTTGATACGTACTACGTTAGAGGCCAACCTGGACTGTGTAAACTGTCTCCTAAACAATTATAGGAGCAAATCTAACTACAATACAATATTTGTGTATTTTTTTTACTTTTAGCCTTACAGTTTTCAGTCAAAATACTTTTTTTCCAATATTGTTTACGTTCTTCTCTTCCCCTCAGTGTGGCTGCATTATTTATGATGATACGGGTCTTGAACCTCTAATTTGGTATTTCTGCAGTGTGTTCTGAAACACAGTAAACACAGTCTACCATCCTGACTCCTCATACTTTTACATAGACGTGGCTGGAAATAGGATAGCTTTTTGTTCAATTCCAGGACAGGTCTGGTTTAAAGGAGCCCAAAGCTGCCTTCACCAGCTGTGAGATGAACAAGAGGAAATGTCCTTCGACTCGCATCAGGGCAAGATAACAGGCTGTGTATTCAGAATATTTCACAACACAGACCTGATAGAAATATTCATATAGAATATTATCAGGGGGTGCAGAGATAACTTAGCTATTAAGAATACTGGCTGCTCTTCCAGAGGATCTGGGTTCAATTCCCAGCACCCACATGACAGCTCACAACTCTCTGTTAACTCAAGTTCCAGGGGATCTGACACCCTCACACCAATGCACATAAAATAAATAAGTTTTTTTTTTTTTTTAAAAAAAAGAATATTATTGAGAAGACTTTAAGGAATCTCTTTCTAGGAGTCGCTCCAGCCTAGGTCTCCATCATTGTTTATGCTTTGATTCTGGATTTTAGTTGTACCTCTAAATTCTTAACATTTCATCTTAAGCCATTTAGTTAGTTAGTTAGTTAGTTAGTTAGTTAGTTAGTTAGTCTTGGGGGTTTTTTGCTGACTGGCAGCTCGCTATGTAACCCAAGCTGGGCTCAGACCCAAAGCAGCCCACTTGCCTTGGCTGTCCCAGGGCTGGTGGGCCAGAGAACTGATAGACTTGTGCGAGACTCTGCCCCCACCCATCTCAGTGCACACATCAGGTATGGCGGCCCTCATGTCATCCCTTCCCGTCTCCTCACTTCCCCCTCGTTCTGTCGGGAGCTTGTTTTTGGACAGCGACTTTTCAGGAGAGTCAATCCTATTTTCTCTTTGATCTGGCAGCGAAATCTCTTAGGGAGATTGAGCAATTCATGTGTCGTAGCTAATTAGCAGAAACAACATGGGATTAACTATGAAATCTTAACACTGTTTGGAAAGTGCCTTCTTAATTCTCTATTCTGAAATACATTTTTGTTTAATATGATTAGCAACTCTGTGATCCCTTCTGCTTGGGAAGGTGGCAGAAAACAATGGAACATGGGGTGATATTAGCCTAAATCTGTGTTCTCTGGGGAGAAGGTTCTGATGTGCGTCTTTGGTTAGGTTTTTCTGCTAGAGGGTAAGATAGTAATGACCCACAGGAATTGTTTTTAATATTATGCCTGTGGTGTAGAGCTTTCCAAAAATCCCCCCTAAACTAGACCAAGAAGACATGGTAATGGGGGGGGAGAGACCTTGCATTTTTTTTTTCCTGGCAGGATGCTGGAAACTGTAGTTAAGTAGAACATCATTTGTGCAGCATGGTTCCTTTCCAAAGATCTTACTGTTATCAGAATGCCCACAGAGCACAATAACAGCCACTGTCCTCTGCAGTGTCCGGGGAGGGGGCCTCTTTGCAGATCAGCTGTAGAGAAAGAGAGATGCCAAAGCGTGCGTGAAGCATATGGAGATTGGTGAAACCCTGCCCCCAGGCTTATTGCCAAAGCCACTGTGTGGGCTACATTTTCTAAGGTGTTGGAGACGTATGCATTACTTTTATAGAGTGAACTTTACAGAAAATTTCCCACTAAAATTTTATCAGTTTTGACACAGAGTTTTCTTGTCATTTTTTTCCTCATCTCACCCCACAAGCAACCCAGCTGCCCATTTTCATGAGTGAACTGGAGCATAGAGCAGTATTTGACCCTTAAAAGTCCTATAGGTCCAGAGGTTCCTGTTCGTCAGCAATGTTTGTTCTCAGTGCTAGATCTTGAACCAAGGCCTCATGCAGTTTCGGCAGGTACTCTAGCAACACCTGTTCTTCAATATGTTTGGTTTTGTTGTCTCTTGTTTTATTTTCTGAAAAGAATATTTTAATTAGAACCTATATCCAGTAACTGACGGAAGCAGATGCAGTGATCCACAGTTGAACACTGGGCTGAGCTCCTGGAGTTCAGGTGAAGAGAAGAAGGAGGGATCATATGAGCAAGGGGTCAAGAGCATGATGGGAAAACCACAGAGACAGCTGACCTGAGCTAGTGGGAGCTCACACACTATAGACTGACAGCCGGGGAACCTGCATGGGACTGAACCAGACCCTCTGAATGTGGGTGACAGTCATGTGGCCTGATCTGTAGAGGGGGGCCCTGGAAGTCACCAGGACCTATCCCAGGTGCATGAACTGGCTTTTTGGAACCCATTTCCTATGGTGGGATCCCTTGCTCAGTCTTGATACAGGAGGGAGGGGCTTGGTCCTGCCTCAAGTTGGTATCCCAGACCTTGTTGACTCCCCAAGTAAGGCCTTATCTTCTCTGAGGAGTGGATGGGGGATAGAAAAGGGAAGGAGGCGGGAGAAGTAGAGGGAGGTAGAACTGGGGTTGGTATGAAAAAATGAAAAGCAAATTTTTTAATAAAAATTATGGAAAAAATTAAAGAGAAAGCCTATGCCATAAGTCCAGGCCAGTCTCTAAAAATTTACAGAGTAGAATAATTTTTTAAACACTAGGCATTTCTGGTGAATATTTATAAAAATCTCCTGTGGGTGAGGACAATGACATCTCTCGTCTTATTGTTGGGCCACCCTGGAGCTGAAACAAGCATTTGCCTGATGTACTCTGAGATAAGATGTGTTCTTAGCATCGTTTACGTGTGTGAGCGCCAGGTCTGGAGGACATGAAGCAGAAAGAAGGGGTTGGTGGGGGATGAGAGCATCTCAGAGGAAAAGAGAAGGCCATGAGGAGGGGTGACCAGTCTCTCCTAAAGATATGGTGGGATTCTGAGATGCAGTCCAAGCTCTGCTGGGAAAGGAGCCCTGTTCTGTAGTGCTCAGGCCGTAAGCTACACCGTGTAAGACTAACCAATTGTTTCCTGAAAGTATTTCTTCTGGACCAATACAGAGTAACAGCTCAATCAGTACAGTATTGTTGATTGGACTTCCTACCAGCATGAAGAATTTACCACACATCCACATGTCACCTATACATTCTGACACGTTTATGGGTAAACTCTGCAGGTGGGGAAGAGGTGCAGGAAGACAGACGGAGCCCTAGATTGGCAACAGTGTTGATAAGTTGTAAAGCCGAGTGAAGGCTTATTCTTCCGCTGTGCTTGTGGATATGCTTGTTAAACTTCTGAAAATAAGTTTAGGAGAAGAAAGAATGAGATTGAATATAGAAATGTCTCCTGGTAGAGGTGTTCCGACTTTAGGCCTCTGGAGTTGTTCGTGGCACCTGACAGCTTGCTTTTCTCTGAATGGTGGGGGATGAAGAGACAGGAGTGGGTCATCGGCACTTCCTTTCCCATCCCAGGAGTCAAGGCTGTGCCGCCCACTGCAGACTGACCTCACTGTGGTAAAGATCCTTTTCCAAGCCCCAGGTTCTTTGTGCCTCCCGTGTGCCTTTTCCTACAAACAGCCATCTCTGAAGGAAAAGAAGGCCTGGAAGATTTCTTCCAGTTGCAGAGTGGAATGTCTGTTCCTTTCACGGTGGGAGCAGAAAGGAGTCCCTAGGGCGTTCATGGGTGGTAGCCTTCTTCCTGACATTCGACCTCAGCCAAGGCCCCTAGACGACTGGCCAACTGGCCGCACCACAGTTAGCTCCATTCAGCAACAATAAATTGTAAACTTGTTGACATTTTCGTCCTCTTTACAATTCATTGTTTATTTTTCCATGACAGAGAATTTTGATGCAATTATCACCGAGCTTTCTGACAAAAGGGGAATAGCTGAAGAATTTTGATGAGTTACCCACTTCATTAATCAGAACAAGCATCTCTGGTGACAGGGTTGGAATTACAATGAAGATTAGATAGCAAATTGCTGTTCCACCTAGTGTCAATCATCCGCAGTGACAGCAGTGTGATTACACTTCAGGGAAGAGCTTTTCTTGCCAACAGAGCGAGGGCAACTGCGGTGCAGGTAATAGATTTAGCGGGGTGGGCTGTCATTTCTTCTCCGAGCGGAGTCCTTAGAAACCAAATGCCGTCTTGTGGAAGATTTTAAGGGGAAGACAGCACTGCGCTTTAAAACTTCCTCTCACATCACAGCATTGTATTTGAAAAATCATTACAGATGCAGGCTTAGGTACAGCTCATCCCCACAGTGGTTTACCATACCAAGCCGATCACTGCAGCTTGATAGAGATGGTAGGAGCTAGGGGAGAATGTGCGATTATAGTTGGAATCCATCGACAAGAAAAGTCAGATACAGAGACGAGTGCAGTAAGAAGGAGATACAGAGGGGCCACGTTGGCTACATGGCTAGTTAAGTTTGAATTCTCTGGCTTAAACAGAATGCACTATGCACTCCTCTTCCAAGTCGGATGTGCTTTTAAATAGCTCTCGTTACAAAGAGCAAAAGGCTAGGGCACCATTGTAGTGCTAACCATCGGTTCTCAACCTGTGGGTCACAACCCCTTTGAGAGCGGCCTCAGATATTTACAGTACAGTCTATAACAGTGACATATTACAGTTATTATTTTAAAAATAATTTTATGGTTGGGGCTCACCACAACATGAGGATCTGTATTGAAGAGTCACAGAATTAGGACGCTTGAGAACCACTGTTCTAGACTGTGAACTGATCAGGAGAAGCAGGCAATTTCCTGGGGCTACAGAGGACGACCTCTAATCCTCATTGTCACCTTGCCTGGATTTAGAATCACCTAGGAGACACACCTAGGCAAAAGTGCTCGGTGAGGTTTAAGGGAAAGGGAAGAGCCATCCATGGATTGTCCCAAGCAAATCCAAAGGAGAAAGCCAGCTTAGCCAGCATTCATTCCTCCCTGCCTCCTGACTGTGGGCACAGTGTGGCTGGATGCCCCAACTGCACCACTGCTTGGCCACTGTAGCTGTCGTCCTTTCCCTGCCGTGGTAGATGTGCCCTCGGACCCAGGACCCAAGTAAACCCTCTCTTAAATTGCTTTTGCCAAGAATATTGTCACAGCAATAAGAAAATTGACTAACATCAGAGTGGAGGGAACAAGCAGATGTGTCTGCGGGAGTGTGCCACTTGTCCTTGCAAGTCAGACGCGAGTACCAGGGTTTTCTTCATGCAGGTTCGCCAGACTCGTGTTTCCCTAAATAGTGTTTGCTATGGATCAAGAATAACTAAACAGCTATCCTCAATTCATTCTTTATTTTTAATCTAAATTTTAATGAGATTGCTTTTGAGCAAGCAGGGGGAAAACCCAGTAGCAAATTTATTTCAGTAAAGCAGTGTTCCAGGAGCCTGTCACTGGGCTATTGTTAACTTCTGCATAATGGGGCCCACTCCAGACTCTTAAAACCCACCCTTTGCTCCCAGGGTCTTAACCCTGGGACTTTAAAGGAGCATACTGACGGTAGAGTTTAGAAACTCCAGCTTTGCTCGCCTAAATTCAGTAACTTTCTAGCAAATGCTGTTGTACTGTGGTAAGCTATGTGTTGTTTGCTTTCGATTCAAAGAGAGAATGTGCCTTCCACTGTTGGGATAGACTAATTACCTAATAGATTAGAGCCACCAGGATGCCAGAATGTTTGAGTTTTGGCCTTGGAATTAACACTAATGCTTTACTTTGTGAATTTAATCATCCAGCATTAGTCTACTTAAAGTTTTAATTTGATGAGGTGACTCATGAGAATACTTACAATTTTGATTTTATCATAATCTAAGAATTAATAAATAGTATGTGTAGAACAATAAAGGACTAGTAGTATAGCCTAGTTGTATGTCGTTTGCTTATGTGCACAGAATCAATAAACAAATGAGTAAATGAACAGTTAAAAGTGTAATGGTACGCAGAAGTTACTGTGAACTTTATGATAAGAGAGAGAAAAATGCAAGGACATGGGCTGGGAAGATGGTCAGCAGTTGAGAGCACTGACTGCGCTTCCACAGGACCCAGGTTAGACTGTAGCACCCACATGGTGCCTCACGACCATCTGTAACTCCAGTTCCAGGAGATCCAGTACCCCCTTCTGGCCTCCAAGGACACCAGGCACTCAAGTGGGACACAGGCTTACATATGCAGGCAAAACATCCATGCACATTGAACTTGTACTTTCAGAGGACCCGCATTTATTCCCAGTATCCACATGATGGCTCTCCATGATCCTTAAATCCTGTTCCAGGGAATCCATGGTCCACTTCTGAGCTCCATGGACACGAGGCACCCTTGTCATGCACATACATACATGCAGGCAAAACACTCATACACAGAAAAATTGAATAAATAAATTTAAAAAGGCATTTTAAGATGCTGTATTCTGTAAGCTAGAGAAGGAAATAACAATGGGAAAAAGAAAAGCAAACCTCCATCCTGACAGCCTAGTGTACCCCATCACAGGTGAAGGCGAATCTTGTATCCAGCAAATCTCTCCTTTCCCTCTTCTACCTCCTTTCTTTCCTCATCTTGTGCCTCCCCAGCGTATCTGAGTTGAGATTCTACAAAATGTGCCCTCATTTGAAGTGATAAGAAAGGGCATAAATAAGGGCTTTGTTTAGGTTGTTTGTGGTTTCTCTTGATGAAATATTATAATACTATATGTTTATCTAAATGGGAATGTAACTATATCCTATATAGAAAAAATTATTCTGGCCAAGTAGCATATTTCCAAGAAGTCTAGAATATGTTTCTTTATATTTTTATTGGTCTTTTAAACTTTTTATTTATTGTGTGTGTACATGATGTATCTACGTCAAAGTCCTGGTTAGTTCGTTGTCAGTCTGACACAGTTGAGGAACTGCCTCCATAGATGGCCTGTGGGCATGTCTGTGAGACATTTTCTTGATTGCTGACAGATGTAGGAGGGCCCACCCTACTATGGGTGGTACCATTCCTAGGTAGGTGTGCCTGGGCAGTATAAGAGAGGTAGATGAAGGGGAACCTGGATGGAAGCCAGTGGGTGGCATCCCTCCGTGTCCTCCGCTTCAGTTCCTACGTCCCCGCTCCTGCATCACGTTCCTGCGCTGGCTTCCCTCAGTGATGGACTGTAACTCGTAAACCAAATAAGCCCTTCCTTCCCCTAAGCTGCTTTCAGTCTTGGCATTGTCCCAGCAGCAGAGAACAAACTAGCACCGTGAACAGTTTCGTGAAGTCAGTTCTCTCCTCTGGGGGTTCTGGAAGGACTCCGGTTGTCAGGCTTGCGGGGACAACCAGCTGAGGCATCTCACTAGCCCCAGGCTTTTATTTCTGTTTCCTCTTTCCCTATAACCTTCCAAAAGTAGAGATTGTTTCTTCAACAACTTTGTTTAGAGTTCCCAAACTGAAACACAGTGGCAGGTGTTTAGTAAATGTTGAAATAGTATCCCTTAAGTATTTTTACAAATAAGGAAGCAGTGAATTAGGCTAAAGTCTTTGAAATCCATCCTTCTCATAAAAGCCTCGTCCTGTGATGTTGCTTTCTGTTTGATCTCACGCTTAGCTCTCCTGTCAGGTTTGTCATTCCCAGGAAAGGGTACTGTTCCCTTCTCTCCAGAGTGCCACCGTCTCGTGGGGATCAGTAAACTTGAGATTCTGATAACGTGTAGTGAGCGCCTTGGTGGAAGAATGCCTGGAATACAGTGGGAGGAGCGCCTAGAGTTAGCCATAGGACTGTCCCTGGGAAGTAAGTGCTGAAGTGGACAGAGAAGGACACAGTGTGCTTCGTGCTGAGACCGGGAGGTGGCAGGAGACTGATCTAGAAAGAAGAGAATGTTTTTATGAAGATCGAGTACATAGACAAGGCCTGAGTGCGTGGTTTTCTCCTTAGACCTGGATCACGAGTAAAGTATGTCTGGGGACTTGGTTAGGGCATAATTTGCTATTGGCTGCATAGGTACGTGGTAGCCTGGGTGTCTCTAGGCCTTCTCCTCAAAACCCCAAGCACATGATTAGGGGTAGCCCAGGTAGGCTTGTCACTTTTAGCTCTCGTTTTCAAGGAACAGACGCCCCAATCTGTTCCACTGAGAACTCATGAAGGACGTGAGTGCCGCTCAAGACAGGATTGAACTAAAGGCTGACTTACTATTTGAAGCTCCAAGACATCCTAGCGGGGCAGGTCATGTTGGAATCAGCTCTGTCAAGCTCCTCAAGGCCTCTAGTTCATGTCTAAGATATGACCTGCTATCCCAGTTTACCACAGGACCAGTGCCTTGTAATGAGAATTAAGTATTTAGTTTAAGTCACGAAGCTTTGGGTGCCCCTGATGCCTGCTTAGATAGTTATCATTCCTCTAAGCTGAGCTTCATTCCATTCCTTCTGAATCACAGGTCGCAGATTTGTTCAGAGAAGTGTGGTGGGAAAATCTGAGGACAGGGCTGTCCATGTTGCATATTTGAAACACAAAAGCTGATTGGTGGTGGTTTTCCAAATGTTTCCACTTCAGTGTCAAAAACGGTATTTCTCTGCCTGGCACAAGCTGATTCTGGATCATAGGATAAAGCTGGGGAAAGCTGGGACCCTGTCTGACTGGAAGCTTCAACTGAAGGTCCTGCGAGCCTGGAGAGACCATGCACGATCTCAGAAGCGGAAGCGGGAGACCCAAGCCTTGGAAAATGACCTTAGGGAAGAGAACAGGTACATTATATAGACCCTGGCGTGCTTACCTAGGGCATCTTCCCTCGGAAGAGCCTGGAAGCCAACTTCAGAAAGGCTGCCCACGAGAACCAGCATGATACAGTGATCTGTTCTCCCGTGCTACCCCAGCTAGAGAGACTTCACTGAGAACTAGAAGCAGAGCGGGTATGGGATGCAAATGCTCCGATGGAGCTCGCTCCCTTTCGTAGAGGAGAGGCAGGGCTTCCATTGCTGAGGAATAGCGCCGCACCTTGTACCAGCTCACAGTTCTGAGGCGGGAGTTGGTGTATATGCCAATGATCCTCATTGATGGAGTCGCTGTCTGCACATAGAATGCTAATTAAGGACGCAGGGAACATCCATCTGGGAGGGCTAACCTGCCAAGAGTGATTCCTCCCACAGTGCTGCCTTTTGTTCCACACCTTATTTAGAGGTTTCTGGCGCTTTTATATCAAGTCCCTCTTTGCTGTCTCACACAGACTTCATTGTCAAATGAAGCTTTTTTTTATTTCATCATCTTAAAATTAAATGCATTTTCTGTTTCATTTCCAGGTTTAACCTTGCATGGTGTGTGTGTGTGTGTGTGTGTGTGTGTGTGTGTGTGTATGTGTGTGTGATTTTTGTTTTGTTGTTGCTTAGTAATGCTGGCTGTTGAACCCAGGGCTTTGCATGTTTTCCTACTGGCCTCCACACCCTCAGCCCATCACCTTTTTATTCTAGAATCAATGTCACTGAAGTAGAAGGAAGCGTTATGTTCTTATGTGTAATCATCACTGACAACTCTGTCATTCATTCCAGGATGAGGAACTCAGTGAATGGTGTGTGGAAGAGTTGCTCCATTGAAAGCATAGCTGATAAGCCCGCTGATAGGTGGTATCAGACCCTGGGAGGGCACATAGGCATCTGGCACATGGTCCGCTGTCCTCAAAGAACTCAGCTCTGAGAGAAAAGCAGCATCTAAAGACAGTGCAGGTGCTCAGCATATTGTACAGCAGGGGATGTGTTCCCTTCTGCTGCGAGGAACGCGATAGAGCAAAATGTCGCTGTCCGGGTAGATGCCTCAGATCCTGTAGACCAGGCTTCATCAGGATGGAAGTGGAGCCATCTGGTTTGGCTGGAGATACACGCCAATGTGACCTTGCTTGCTTACGTGCTGTTCTCCCTCTATAGTCCTTTGTTTTTACTCTGTGTGTTTGTGTGTGAGCCCACATGCGTACATATGTGCCCCATGTATGCAGAAGCCCGTAGAAGTCATAAGAGGCCATCAGATCCCCGGGAACTGGAGCTACAGGTGATTGTGAGCCTCCATGCCAGTTCTGGGAGCAGAGCTTGGATCCTCTGAAAGGGCAGCAAGTGCTCTTATCTCTTGACCCTCTCTTGCCCCCATGAAAAGCTTTATATGCTGGGACAAGGAGTTTAAGTGTTAGTTGGTTTTCAGGTGAATTTCTAAGCTTTCCAAGCAGGAGGATGATCCGTTTGGACCGTACAGTGGGGTGCATCTCCAGTGAAAGGGCCAGTGGAGAAGACTCTGCTTTAATCTGTCTCCAGAACCCCAGGGCCTCGTGCTTGGTGTAAGGAGCTGGGATGACAGCCGACTGCGAAACCGAATGATGGGCCTTTGCTGGGTAAAGAATGCAAACTGGAGACCGTGTAAGGGCACGGGGTGGAAAGAGCGGTGTTAAAGCCGCTGGTAAGACTTGCATGCTAGAAGAAAAATCTGGAGAACTCAGGATTCCATTCCAGTTAAACAGTTCAAATAGTAAAGGCACTAAATGGATATTTTATAATAGTATAATGTGCCATTTTTTTTTTAAGATCTCAGAACCTTTAGTCTGGTATCTGAATTATTTTCAGGTACCTATTTTTAAATGTTCAGAATAGGTCCTAAAATTTGTTTCACTGCTGAAGTTAGACAACATTTAACTTATAATACTTTTTTTTTACTATAAAGCTTTAGAACAACACATATCCTAGAGCAGGATGACACCTTAGGATCGTCTGACCCAGGCCCTCATTCCATGAATGAGGAAAAGAAAGCCCTGAGAGTAGAAGTGACTGTCACAGAGCCAGGTGGAGCAAGTGTGGGACGAGAACCTTGTCCCTGGGGTTCTGTCTCAGATGCCTTCGCCAGATAGTACTGCCTCCCGGTTAAGACAAACGGCATCTTAGTTGAGGCTTCCCCGGGCTAGCCATTAGTTTCTCCTGTGTTGTGATTTCTGCGGATAGCGCTGTGAAAACTAAGAGTGGCGATTAGCAAATGGCAGATCACCCTGGAAAGGAGAGAGACAGGAGCTGCTGGGCAGATGACCCTGGAAAGGAGAGAGACAGGAGCTGCTGGGCAGATCCCCTGGAAAGGAGAGAGACAGGAGCTGCTTCTGCAGACCCTCCTGCGGCCCAGCTCTCTGCGCGGTGAATGTTGCCCTAGAAACTGTTCTAGGAAATCCAGACCGTGGACTATCTCCATCATGCCCAGCGAGGTTTCTCTGCCTCGATGGACACCGACTGCAGTGATAAACGAGCCAGTTAGTGATGGGAGGCTCAGTTGCTTCCTTTCCTGCGGCTTAACTGGATGGAGTCTTCATGCTCCGGTGAGCAGCATGGATAGGTGAGAGCAAGTGATAGAGTGGTTACTCACGTGGGACGGGACACGTGATGCTTTGGCTCCTTGCAGGATGCTGCTAAAACCACTTGTCTAGTATTCCCATGTGAGCTGAATCCCCATCCCTGGTTTCTGCACCCACAATGGTTTTGTTCACTGAGGTTTCTCCTCATGGTCTGCTCCCCTGCAGGACCCGGCCTTGTGGGCTTTCTCTGTTCTTCCTACTCCTCTCTAAAGTAACAGCAAATCCCTGAGTTCTCATTCATAATTTAGTAACCTCCTTCTTCCTAAGCCTATGCAGTCTCACCTTCACTTTAAGGGTTCATCCACTTAGCCTACAAATGCATCTTGCTTTTCCTATTAGGAATTGTGGTCCTAATAGTGTGGTTCCATCTTCCTCTTTTCTTTCAGAAGTAGTGATGGTATTGGGTGTAATGGTGCATGCCTGTAATCCTAGCATTTGGGAGGGGAAGGCAGGGTGATGTGGAGTTGGACGGCGCCCTTAGCATATAGCCAGTTTGAGGTCAACCTGGGTTACATGAGACCTAGTCCCCCAAAAAAAATTAAATTAAAAAAAAGTTATTGTGACTAATGGCTTCACTAAATTTCCATATAATACCATACTATAGTTTCAGCATCGTAAACATTTCTGGACTCGTTTGCTTAGGCAATGCCATAGAACTCTACTACAGACACCTTTGATGTGGTGGCAGCGAAATTTTAAGTGTCAATTTCCGTAGCATCTACACTTTCACAGGTTGGCTTCGTGTCCACCGCTCCTTATAGTTCCAGGCAGCTCTGCAGGAAAAGGGGATAAGCAGGGTTTGAGTTTGGTGTCGTCTGCTGGCTCTTCGGTCCTGTTCTCCTGCTCTCTCTGGACTTTCCTAGGAAGCACCTGCCCTAGGCTGTCCCAGCCACCGTCCACGTGTCCTGGGCTGCCATCTTCACAGCGGTCCTCTGGCTCTGCCTGGAACATGCCTTAATCTCTCCTGTCAGTTCTCAAGCCCCCCACTTCTTTTCTCCTATAGCCCGTGATCGTCTGGACTTCTTCATTTCTGAGTTCAGCCTTCTGTGGGCAGTCCTGTACAGAGCAGTTCTGTCCATAGTGTTCAGTCGCCTTCCCTCTGTGCTCGCCCGGGTTCCCTGGTGAGTGGCCGGAAGCCACGTGGATTCTGCATCTGGGGAAGCCCCTAACAGGATCTGTCAGAGGACCAGACTCACTTGAAAAACTCCCTTAAACAAAACTGTCTTCTGTCCTGTTTCCCTGGGGGCTACCTAGTGCATGATTGGACGCATTAGCGTGCTCTTGCCTGTTGCTGCTGAAGCTGCTCATCCCAAATGCAGCGGCTCCTGTCACTGCCATTCTGTTCTGCACCAGGTCTTGGCACTTAGTCAGATTACTGGTATGCGGTTATTTATCCTCTCCCATTTCCTTGTGAAAAATTCAGAACACAGGGCCAGGGAAATGGCCCAGGCAGTAAAGGCACTTGCCATCCAGCCTGGTGACCGGAGGTCCATCCCTAGAACCCACACGGTGGAAGGAGAACTGACTCCTGCCAAGTTTTCCTCTGACCTCCACACGCTCATTGGAACCTCCAGCAAGAAAAGAATGCAAACATTAAGACGCGGTTTAGAGATCCAATAGTCTTGCTGTGAGATAGCATTATTACTCTTATCTATGGATTTCATTCTATATTTTGTTTTATTTAAGGTAACAAAAGAAAAACACATTTGAAGAGGTAGGCAGGACAGCGTTCTCAGCGCCATTCCTGAGGACAAATCGGCAGCTCAGAGACCATCAGCACTTGCCCACTATCCCAGGTCTGCTTGAAGTTCTCCTGACTTCGAGGCTCTACGTTACACACCTCTCACTAAAAGCACTATTAGAGGTGTTGATCCTGGACAACACAGTTCATACTTGAATTCCTATTTAAATCATTCCTGTTCTGTGCTCTTAGGGCCTTCAGAGACAGCCTTTCTTTGCAGGCAGTTATGTAATTATGATGATCAATTTCTACGTTCTTGCTAGAAGTGTTCTGATTTAGCTCACGAGCATATTGGGACAGGCTGTTTTCCATAAGGCACTCTGTCCTTCCTTGTCGTTCCTGGGAACTGTGTCTCGAGCCTTTTCTTCAGGTGGATTTACCTAAGCAATTGCATCTCACTGCGGTTTTAGGAAAATGAGGTGATTTCATAAGAAAAGGAGGCGACCCTTTCAGAACTAGCTCTATTTTTAGTGCAATCTTTTAAAAAAATATGGAAGTTGGTTCATATAGGACATTGTCACTGTGCCGGAACGAAGTGCAGAGCAGCAGGCATGGAAACAGCCTCTCTGGTTTCAGTGTCTGTTTTCTGCCCTTCCACCTGCGCTCACAAATACGGACGTCCTGCCTGCACGCCGCACCTCCAGTGCAGCCGTCATAGATGGCGCTCAGCACCGGAACAAGTGTGCCTTTCTGCTCACTTTCCCACCTTCTTGGTCTCGATGGAGTTCTAGAGATGGTTTCCCTGTGGCTTTTGTAGTATCTAAAGAATTGAACTGACGGCCAAGGGCCCAGTGCTGCTTTGGGCTGTTTATACTGTAAAAATAATGTTAGCACACCAGGTGCCTCTCACACCCACCCTTCTTGAGAAGACTGACGTAAGCTGGATTTCACATTAGTCAGCCTCACCCGCAAGCATCTTCTGCCCTAAAATTTATGAATTTTACTCCCTGGAGAAAGCTAAAGGTTTGCATTTGTCTCCCTACTTAGTCTTTGCAGCTTTCCCTGCAATTTAGCTTACTGCCTCTTCTAAAAATTGTATCAAGTCAGTCTCGTTAGATACTTATTTATTTCCATTACAGTAAAATACATACATGTTTATTATGACTTATAGTATGCTTTTATTTATAGAAACTATCTGCCAGCCACCAAGTATTTGTCAGCCATCATCAACTTAATAATCAACCATTATAAAGATCAATTAAATATAATGGTATATGTTGTCGGAAAGTGTCCTGGACACTCTCCTGCCGCTGCAGCAGAGTAGCATAGGCCAAATAACTTTAGAACTATAGAAGTTTATTTGGTTGCTAGTTCTGGGACTTAGAAGCTCAGAGCACACAGTACTGGCATGACAAGAGCAAGCAAGCACACACTGGACAGACGGGAGGTGGGGTTCTCACCCTTTTCATTGGTAACCATAACAACAGCATCAGTCTGCTCCTAGGGGCACAGCCTTTGTGACCTGACCAGCCATTTTCAGGTTGTGACCGGTAGAACACTAGAACACCTGCTATGGCCCCCAGCTCCTTAGTTAACTTTCCAGGGCCCCGCCGCTTCCTGTTGTTAAGAGGAGTTCAGGCTCCACATTCTTAGGTGTGTTGAAACCGTGGCAGCTGAGGTGCTTGTATCTCAGGGCTGGGTTAGAACAGAAATAGCCATGCTTGTTTCTGATAGCAAGGGGAATACTATTTGGAGAAACTTTGTTTCCTATAAAGATATCAGAAACAAAATACACACACACATTCATTTGAGTTTACATATAAGTTTCAATATTGTTACAGTGTAACATTTTTCACTGTAGGTAACCAGAGAAGGTCATGTAAACATTTTTAAAAACTATAGAAATGGGGCTGGAGAGATGACTGGCAGTTAAAGTACCTGGATTCAGTTTGGGGCACCCTGGTGTGAGGGGGGGGGTGTCAACATCCTTCTCTAACTACAGTTCCAGAGGGATCTGACGCCCTCTTTTGGCATCTGTGGTACTGCATGCATGCATATGGTCCAAGTATGTATTTACATGCAGACAAAACAGTCATATACAAAAGTAAACAAGTCATTGCTGGGCAGTGGTAGCACATGCCTTTAATCCCAGCACTTGGGAGGCAGAGGCAGGTGGATCTCTGTGAGTTGGAGGCCAGCCTGGTCTATAAGAATTAGTTCCAGGACAGGCACCAAAAACTACAGAGAAACGCTGTCTCAAAAATCCAAAAAATAAAAAAGTAAAAACAAAAGTAAACAAGTCTTATTTTTTATCTCTAGAAATCTAGAAATATTCTCCCTATGCACTGATTTAAATCATTATGATTTTCTTGATAGTACTTCAGAGTGTATATATAATGTTTAATATGAAGAGCTATGCAAACAGTGCTGTGGAGAACTCAGTTATGTTTACAAGATAAAATCAATAAGGCAAATAAGCAATATTGGATTTTGTCTCCAAATGGACACTTGATGCCACATAATCAATCATATAATAAGTTCCAAAGTCACAGTGATGCCCATCTCCCAATACATAAATACAAGAAATCTCTAGGCTTGAATCCAGCGTGCGTGCATGTGTGTGTGTGTGTGTGTGTGTGTGTGTGTCGTGCACGCAGATGTGGTGTTTACATGTGTGCAGATGGAGGCCCAAGGTCGCTTCAGTGTCTTCTTATGAAGTCAGGGTCTCTTTCTGAAGCTGGCACTCTTCTAGTCTGGCTCACCAGGTCGCTCTAAGGATTCCACCTTCCCATTTCCTGCATTTTGAGATTACAGACAGGTCGCCACACCTACCTGGTGTCTGCGCGGCCTCTGGGGACCTGAACTCCAGTCCACACACTCATGTAGCCAATGCGTTACTTGCAGAGCCTTCTCCTCAGCCCCAAGACTTGAATTCTTAACCAGCTTCCACCATGATGTCTCCTGGGATTGACTCCCATGGCAAAATCAATAATGTCTACTCCCAACTCAAGCAGCCAGGGTCACTAATGTTTACAAAGGTCGCAGGAGCCAGGAGGAACTCTTTCTTAGGTGATGAATGAGCGCTGAGAGCTGGAGCCTGGCCTGTGCCCTCACATGTGCCTAGTGCTTCAGGGCTTTGGCAAATGCGAGCTCGACCATGACTCTCTCCCCGTGCAGGTCCTTAACAAGATCATCTTCAGGGTTTGACATAGACTTTGATAAATCTTTTCTGCTGTTTGTTTATTTGTATTTTTGGAACAGGGTTTCTCTGTGTAACAGCCCTGGCTGTCCTGGAACTTGCTCTGTATACCAGGCTAGCCTCAAACTCACAGAGATCCGCCTGCCTCTGCCTTCCAAGTATTAGGATTAAAGACATGCACCACCATGCCCAGTGAGAAGTTCTAATTATTGGCCTCACTAAGTGATATGACTGGTCTACGGAGTTTTCTCCTAACCTGCCTGCCTTAGATTTCCACCTGTCTGAATATCTGTTTCCCCAACGCATCCTTCTTTTCAATAGTTACATGTATATATACTATAAATCAGTATGTCTTATTGGAAAGTTAGAATGAATAGTACAACCACTTTTTCTTCTTAAAGGTATATGCTGAGCTATTGATGCCTTTGATTAGAGTCCACTCTGAGGAATGTAAAGTAATTCTATTTAGTTTACTATAACATGACAAGATGGAGCATTTCAGGAACTTCTTTGGTCTTATGTTTCATTTGTATTATCAGCTAACACTATACATGGCTTCTTCTTTTTTTTTTTTAACGGACGTACTTTGTCTCTTAGAAAACAGCAGCTGGCTACCGAGTTTAACCGGAAACAACTTCTCCGATACTGCTTTGCTGAATGGCAGCGTTGGCATAGTTCAGAAGTTATAAAGAGGGAGCTGGCGCTAGCCAAGGAGCAAACTCGGAAGAAAATGGATGAGCTGCTGAAGGCAGCCTCCCTCGGGAAACTCAATTCCAATGGGTCATCGAGTATCCATCGTCTTGCAGAGACAACAGCCCAGGTGGACCTGCCAGTGGGAAGTGGAGAGGTACATTGCTCCCTTTGTTTGGGCTTCATGTTTGTTATGGATTTGCATCTGAGCTTTGCACTTTCATGGCAGCTGGCATGAGAGTGCCCTGTCTAAGCTATGCAGAGGTTAGGGCTGCTACAGTGCACAAAGCTTATGCACAGCCATGCAGGCTGTGATTATTTCCTTGACCGGAATTTTTTTCAATAGTCATATGTCAGTGTTGGGCTACCTAGAAGTTGCTAAGGACATGATAGAGAAGGGATTTGGAACAGGTAAGTGAAAGGCCTTTGGAAAGAGAGGGTTAAAGCTTGCTGACAACTCTTGAGCCCCCATTTGATCTCCACACATTTCCTTTTCGGATAAGCTTGTGATATAATGTATTCTTAACTTTTGTTTTTCTAATAAGAAAGTTGTTCATACTAATTGTGACAATTTGGTAGGAGAAAAATCACCAAGAATGTTTTTTTTTTTTTAAATCAAGTGGTGATGGTATGTACCTGTAACTGCAATCTCCAAGTCAGTCTGGGCTGTTTAGTGAGTTCAAGGCCAGTCTCAATAAATAACCACATCTATTATTCCATTATCTGGAGGTAACAGGAAGTACAGTTATCTATTCTTTTCTCTATTGAGGCATGTATAAATTTCTTATTGTTAATATTTTATTTAGCTTTAAATTCCCCTCCACTAGGTCACTGAAGAAATCCAGCCTGCCATAATCAGGAAAAGGAAGGCTTGTTGGGTTTTTTTTTGCTTGTGAGACCTGGTCTCTTACAGTACAGTCTGGCCTAAAATGCACTCAGTAGCAAAGGCTGGCCTTGAACTCCTGATCCTACCTCTGCTTCCCAAGTATTGGTATTATGCAAGGTTGTTCTGTGGGATTTGTTTGGTTTGGTTTTTTTAAATATGAATGTAACTATTTTATTTTCTTATAAACATCTTTTGGATTTGGTAAATAGAACGTGGACATTTTATATTACTAAATATATCTTAGCCATAGTTCTTCTTTAAAAGTAGCTCTCAGAGCTAGACCTACTGATCAGAATTTCTGGGAATGGGGCAGCAGTAATTTCAGTTCTGCAGGTGAACTCAGTACCCACCCTGGTTATGAACCGCAGCTCTCTGCCGTCATTTTGTAATGCAAACATGACATTGTATGGTGAACCTAAGCTAGAAGTAGTTAACTCATAGGTGGCTGAAATTTAAGTTGTTTTCAGTTTGTCGTTATTTCAAACAGTGTTTCACTGGACATCCTGTTAGTAACTAGTCTTTACATATATACATAATGCTTTACTTAGGGTGAGTATTTTAAGACAGAATGTATGTTCTATTTTTATCTTATGTTTTTTATCATTTGCATTTCTATTGCTAGTGAAGTTAAGCATTTTTATATTGCTGTATATACATAAAGATATGGCTATAGAAAGATAGGCATAAGTAAGTCACCTTTGTTCCTTTTTCTACTAGTGGACATGTCTCTTTACTCATAGGAGTTCTTTAGACTTTTCGGAATATTGATACTTTCATTATTATGTGTGCTGCAGACGGTTTTTCTCCTGTTCATCTGCCTTTCCGGTTTGGTTGGTGTTTGGTGCTGTGTCTAGCTGTTCATTTCTTATGAGGTCACTCCTAGCAGTTTGTCTTTCTCTGTTGCACTTGTCTTGTTAGAAAGCCTTAGGAGAGGATCCTCTGCCTCCACCCTGCTCGAAGTGCTGCTAAGTGCTTAACTCAGGCACATAAAATTAAATTGGGCACCTGAGGGGCTCAGCCTTGCCTTATACCCTGATTGCTCTGAGCAAGCAGGATGGCTTCCATTTAAGGTACTCTCCTCAAAGAAGGAGCCCAAGAATGCTTATTGGGGCTTATGTAACATCCTTGGCCCTTCCCCCAGGCATTTTATCTACTTTCATATTAGCTAGATAATTTCATCTCTATTGAGACCCAGAAAAGATTTATATCCTAAGAAACAGCTGAATGGAACCTTTTTTTTTCTTATCAAGTTCTACTGTTGTTAACTTAAAATAAAAAAAGTCAGCAAAAATACCTTTCCTGTGTAAAACAACAAAAAATGCTGTATAACATACATATATTTCTATGTATATATGTGCATATATATATTTCAGAAAAAGCCTCCAAGTTCCAAACTAAAGAAGAAAAAGTTTTATCAAGAAAATAATTTTGTGGAAAAAAAATAGAACAAAAGAAAACAAGGGACTAAAATAGGCCTTAGAGTTCAGGAAATAAACTCCATCTTTTCTGGGATGTACAGTAAAACACGAGCACATTAAATGCCTTAAAAGATTTCGAAATTATCAGTTAGCTGGTAGGTAATTTCCTCTGAGTAGACCGGGCTGTGCAGTTCTTTTCCAGCAAGTACAAACTGTACCATTAGGCTTTTGTTTCATTCTCCTGTTGTTACCTTCAGAAGTTGCCATGATCCAAAAGAAGCTTTGGTGCTGTACTCAAGCTTTTATGCAGTCTTGCTGGGCTAATAAGGGGTCATTACCACAAGGTTTAAAAGCACCTAACACATCTACCCTGCTTGATGCTAAATTACATAAGCAGGGCTCTCATGAATAAACGTCCACTGACATTTCTAAAATAAAAGGTTATTTTTAAAGTCTTTAGCATGTCAGGGTTTCCATGGATCACATCTCTCACGTCAGCTGAGTCTTAGAGAGCAGTTCCATCATCACGAGCAGTGTTTCTGAGTCCCTAAGGATGGTACCCGTTAGTGCTGAAAGCTTCTAACACGGGACAGCCCATGGCTTTCCCTGCCATTGCGCATGGTATAATTGTAGCTGATCACATCACGGACTCAAATATTCTAACTTGACATGAATTTTGGCCAGAATAAGTTTTGCTGTTAGAAATGCTTCTTTCCTTCCCCCTGGGTAATGTCATTGAGCATGAGTCCTGCCTATAAATGAAGTTTACATCTTTGAAAGGTATTATATTGTATGCTAATACAAGGTATTTAGATAAAGCTGTTCTTATGTAGAGCAGATATTTGCTTAGCCCTGGCTTTCCACAAACCTCCCCCAAACAGATAGTTGGGAAAGAACTGGAGATTAGTCTCAAAATCAGAACTGGGGTTGAAATTTGTATTCTATTTAAGGATGAATTTAGTAGAGATGGAACAGGCCTTGAAAGAACAGATCTGTTGCATCTTAAGAAATAACTGAAAGTAATTTTTTTTTTCTTACCAAGTTCTTACTGTTATTACCTTTAAATGAAAAGATCAGCAAAAAGTATTTTTTCTGTGCAAAACCAAAATTTGCAATATAATAGACTTACATACATAAATTTAGAGTTAAGACATACATATATACATGCATACATATGTTTAGACTTACGACATACATACATATATACAAACATGTTTAGACCTAAGAGAAAGCCTCTAAGTATCTGAAGTGAAAAAGAAAATTTTCAAACATTCTTGAAGAAAAAATATATCCTGTGCCACAAAAAAGGTCAGATTTCTGTAAATTTTAGTGTCAGTTTTACATTTAAAAAGTTATATATTGTAAGAAATAAACTTGTCTGGTTACAAAATGAACTTGAGAAAATCCTAAGAGGAGGTTGGGCATGGCGGTGCATGCCCATATAGTAAAGCACTTTAGCAAGGGGAAGCAAGAGGGTCATTAGCTCAAGGCCAGCCTGAGTTACGCGAAGTACTTTCCCATAAAAGCCAAAGGACTCTTCCAGCTCCTTGTAGATGCCTCGGCCCATGACAACAGCCCCCACAGCTCTGCCCACATTCCACTGTTGATGGGGAGCCCAGCATGCATTCTCAGCGGCTTACAGCACTATGCTCGAGGTGTCTGAGATCCCCGGACATAGAGAGCAGGGCATCTCTACCTGAGGTGTAGCACACTTGTGCCATTGAACAGAACATAATGAGACCAAGCCAGGATCTCAGCTCATCAGTATGAGTTAGAATATTACCGTTTTCCTCAGGTCACCATCATGCCCACTTGGTGGGAAAAGCCACCCGTGGTGAGCAGGGGTTGTATGCGGAGCCATTCCCCAGGAAGAACAACCGAGGGTGATATTAAGGGTCCCCTCCCAGATGTCTGTGGGAGCACACCTGGCACACAGCAGCCCAAGACTCCAGATGCTAAGACCACTAAACAGCCCAGGAGCCATGAAAAGCCTGGGACCACTAGCCAGGAAGCAGAGCCTGATTGTGAGGGGCCTTCCCACCGTCGCTATGTCTACCAGCAACAGCTGATTGAGAAGCAAAAGAAGAAACTCAAGGAGCAGCAGAAGCTCATTCAGCAGCTGAAGGAAGACCAGCGGTTGGCTGAGGCCCGGTGGGCAGCCAAGCGTGCCACAGCAGTCACAAAAGCACAGAGTCGCCTTCTGTCCAGTCCCAGAGGAGCGGAGGAGCCGCCAGGAACCTGCCAGAAGCTTCTGAAGTAGGTCGGCAGTCTCAGAGCATCCCCTGAACTTACTAGAGGGGGTTTCCTTTGAGAAAGAGAGGCTGCTGAGTATCTTTGCTTGGCTCTTACTCTCCTATGTCTTTATGCGGTCTGTCCACTCAGAAAGCCAAGAAGCCTCATGGATTCTGACTTGCCCGTGTGAGGTGTCCATAAGTATTTAAAGCAGAGGGCTGCCTAGATGGATACACTATATAGTGAGCACTGGGAGGTAGCTGCCTTTGGGAGAGGAACTTTGTAACTGTGTAGGGAAAGAGAAGAATGCTTGTTCTAACTCGATTTCTGAGTTTCTGATTATGCTTAGTGCTGTGAAGCCAGGGCAGACATCATGGACCCCATGGACCAGCCACAGGGCTGGATAATTTCCTCGCTTGTTCGAAGTAAAATTTTGTACCTCCAGGCTTAGAATAGGAGTTCTACATTGCCTCAAAGTCTCTTAAGACAATTTCAGGCGTGCCTGAGACATACTTTGGTGTGTGATGAAGGTTGTTAGAACAGATCAGAAGATGCGGGTGGGGTCTGTCTTATGCTGACTCAAGTCTGGGTATAGCACTTCATCCTTAACTCAGAGTTCAGGTGAACTTTGTATAGCGCTTTGGGTTCCTTGGGTGCGAAGACTTTGAAGGAAGCCAATTATCAATTTAAATTTTTTTCTTTTCTTTTTCTCCGTATTTTCTTCAAGTTCATCTGTTCTCTCCCCAAGGTGTGAAGACAGTAGGACTGATTCCAGAAATTCTCTTTCTGCATCCAGAAGGAACCTGACGGCACCCCATCCCTTACTGAAAGGCAAGGCGGTCCTGGTGGTTTTCATGATGGTGGCCTTTTCCGCTGGAGTAGCATTTGTCTGGGACTGCAAGCTTCCAGCTCATAGGCTTTGAGATGTGGTAGAGCCTTCTGAAAACCTAAGCTCTATCACATGGGAGAAATGGAATGCACAGGGAGCCTCCACTACTCTCCTCCCTTTCCCTTTTGCCAACCCTGGTGGCTTCCCCAGCTAACACATGCGTGTGTATGTGCATGCTCAGGGGTGCGCACGTGCTTACACAAATAAACACACACACAGAGCATGGGGGACACACCATTTTTCTCTAATTTGAGATCTGTATTGTGGAAAATGGGGGGATTACTCAATTGAAAACTCTGAGTAGCAACTAAGGCTAAACATCAATAAAGTTCATCTGCCATTATACCCCATCAGTGCCAAAATACTGAAGCGTTCATAGCAAGTCAAGTCATGCTGTCATTTTATGGTGCATTATCTTAATGGTAGCATTTTGGTGATGAGATATATAAACCAGATAGTTTAATTTGATGGCATTTTAGGTGCACATGCAATTCTTTGTTTAAAGATTAAATAGTGCTTTGGGAGTAGAGGCATTCCTCAGGACCCACCTAGTAGTTCTGCTAGTTGATTTTGTCACATAGCTGCTCTACACACACACACACACACACAGTGGGGAGTATTTTGACAATTACATTGAGTTTTTTTAAGTTATGGCCAAATTGCCACGCTAGCTAGAAGTAATGGCATCTGAGAGACATAGTAGTCAGTTCCTGTCAATGAAGAGACCAGCTGGCTGCGTATCAGATGTCTGTCTGCAGGACAGCAGCTGTTGCTGGTTGCCTACTACTTAGGCTGATCTGGAGATGTCCAGTTCATTGTGATAAGTTTTTGAAATTATTGTTTGCTCAATGACTTAGCTATTTTAGAATCCCAGTCTGTTTTTCAAGTAGACTTTAATGATTCAGTCTAGAAAAGATGGGGAATGGATTGCCGAGACGCTGCTTCTCAGGCTCTTTACTTTAATCCTCCCGTCTATTTCTGCCTCCTTAAGGACAGTCTCATTCCACCATCTGTGCCACCACCACTAGTCCTTTGTGGCAAAGCAGACACTTAATATCCTTAAGAAATAGCTTGGTGAGTTTTTGTTTATTAATTCTTAAAACTTGGCTTAAATTTTCTTCTCTGTAACACGGCCCAAGGAACTGGAAGTAACCATTGGCTGGCTTTGCGTGCAGAACTCAGTGCTCCTGCTGCCCATGCCCCCGCCTGCGCCAGCCCCGGCTGATTATAGTCATATTATCAGACCATCTTGCACATTTGTTTCTTTTGGATCGATATTTAATAAACTGTCAAGAACAGGAGTCTGACACTCAAATTCATTCTGATGCCAGTTCTCCAAATGCCTGGTTCACTTCCATTTCCGGCCCATCTGGGTGCCTGGGTCTTAAAACTACTTTGAAATGTATTCACCCTGACCCCAACTTTAGGTTTTCTTGTTGTTGTGCACACACATGCACAGCGGCTTCAGAACAATGCGAGCCTCACTTAAAGTGAGAGTGAAGGGATTTCTCTACTCTCTAAGTACTTGTTAGCTGTGGTTACATTTTTTTCTTTGTTCATCAGCGATATATTAAAATTATGACTTCTGAGTTTCATATACTAGAAGTCCACCATCCAGGAATATTGTCTTATTTCAACCAATAGAAATATATTCTAAAGAAATATGAAACCAAAAATGTAATGAATGTATAACTTGGTCATCACTGCTGATGTTAGGTCTTTAACCTGTTGAGTTCAATCAGCTCCATATGTCAGGATGTTCAATTACAAGAAAGCTCTAATGATAACTCTGATTGGGACTAGAATATGGAGACATTTTACAGAGTACTTCATACATTTTTTTATATTGGATGATGTTACTATTTTTCAGCCATGGAAGAGAGAGCAATTCAACGAGCTGAACGTAGGCGGATCTTGGCAGAAAAGAAGAAAAAACAAGAAGAAGACAAATTGGTAATAAATTCAGGATGCAAACTGAGGCAAGAAAAATGGTTTGTTCAGATTTCAAAAGCTGGGACCTTGCTTGTCCATGCCTCCTAAGATAGTAGAGTTAGAACAACTTCAGAAAAGCTGGAGGCCTAACCCTTTGAATTCAGTGTTAGAAAATGAGGGAGGTTGTATGTAGCATCATTAGCAGAAGAGAACGGAATGTTACAGAAGTGAATGACAGCTAGCAGATGGGCAGGGTCGCAGATAACCACAGTTAGTGCACTGTAGATAGATAGATGTCTGACCCACTGACTTCGTGAAAAACGGTCATCTTCCAAAGTCTGACCTACTGTCAGAAGGAAAGTCTGCATCTACAAGAAAAACGTAACAATTCTGTTTGGAGTGGGCTAAGCAGACATCACCACACCATACTTCTGTTTCACAAGTGAAAGTAAGAACTGAAAATAGTCATTTTATCCTGAAAGCAGAGTGGCCGTATTCATGTGCAGTGTCCCCTTTGGCAGAAGAAGGTCCCTGTTAGAGAGACCCCTAAGTTACAGGGCATGTTGAGTATTCCCCTCCTGCCACAAACGCACAGTCCAGGGGCAGGCCTGGCTCCTGGTAGGTACTTGACTGCCTCACCACAGAAAACTTCCTTTCCCACTCAGGAAGGGTCTCGGTTTTCTTATCTCATTCAGGCTCAGTTAAAGGCCCAAGAGGAAGAACGCCAGAAGAAGGATGCAGAAGAAAAGCAAGCTCAGCTGGAGAGAAAGCGAGAGGAAAAGAGGCTGAAGATGATGGTTAGTAGTCTTTCTGGAGTCTGTAGGCAGCTGCCTCTGTTGGGGCTGACTGCTAGTGATCCGGTGGCTCCGTCTCCTCACTTGTGCACTGGCCATGGGGTACTTAGGCATAGGATGCGCTCAGCAGATGCGGTGAGTGGATAGAGCAATGAGCGATTAGAAGGAAATGTGCTTCAGGGGACTTGGAAAGCAAGCTGTTGGATGCTGGCTGAAAAGATGTGACCTTACCCTCTGGAGGAAACATAGCGGAGTATTTGCTGTGTCGGGCGGCACACAGAATAAAGAGTCAGGAAGTCACATGAGGCAAACTCCACAGAGATTTTTGAGACAGTAGAAGCATTTCCATTCCTTGCTAAATCAACATAAGAAATCTCTAAAAGCAGCTGTGTCTTCCCTTAAAAGCTGGGGAGCTATTCTAAAACACATTCCCCAACATGTGTTATACTCCATGTCATCCCAGTCGCTCCTGAAATAGCAGGCCGCTTTGAGAAAGTATAAATTCGGTAGTCAAATGGTTTTGGAAAATGCTGTTTAAGATAAACAAAGTTCCTTAATTAGTTGACTTCCCAAAACTTTTGACATCCTACCAGACATGAGTCTCCAGAAAAGAGGCACAGTATGCCAAAGTCAATAGACAAATCTGACTCCAGACCACCTTTTATAAAGCACCCCGTGACATGCCGCGAAACAATTTGAGGCCGTACTACTGCAAAACAACAAAATAACTGTAAAAAACCATACTGTGTAACAGATGTGTCTCTCATGGCTGCTCACTGTAGAAAACTTGAGAATTACAAAGGAGAGAAAAAATATCCGAGCTCAGCACTAAGAATTAACTCCTTTTTATTTTAACATCTTGGCGTCTCTACACTGGGCCTTTTTCTGTGTGCATCTCTTTGTTAATAGACCGATCATTGTCTGCCTGTAGGTATGGATAGCTGTAAACTGTTGTCTTTTTCTTCTTTAGACTCTACCATCAGTATATCCAGAATTCTTTGGGGCTTCCTAATTTATATAGTGATGTTCTTTTAAAAATCTTTATTTTGGATTAATGCAGATTTACAAAAGAATTGTAAGGAGAGTATCGGCTGTGTCTTTCTTGTCTAATGCTACCCAATCTCACCATGAAGCATTCACTAGCAGTCAGAGTGAACACATCACTGCAGACATTGTTTTTCCAAGAGTATTCAAGAACTACTTTGGGATGTCACATCCCTATCCTGTCCCCTTAGTGTGCTCTGGGCTGTGACAGTTTCTGTCTTTCCTCATTTGTCCTGATTTTTCTGAAGATTTCAGAAACGTCCCTCCATGTGTGTGTGGCGTTTTTCTGACAATTACTCTTCACTGGTGGCTTTCTGTGGTGACACTTGGTCCTTCTTAAACACGTGGCAGTGTTGTACACGAGCCCAGATGAAGCCTATCTTCTGATGGCTACTTGATGACCTGAGTTAGCCAGTGCCTAAGAGGTCTCATCACTGAGTTCCCAGTCGTTCTCCTCTTCACACTCTATCCTCTGAAAGAGCTTTGTTAAAGGCAGAGAGGGAGCAGTTCAGTTCCGTCCCCTACTAGAGGAGAAACTACAGCGAGTACTAAAACTCTGTAAATCAAACTGGCTGCTTCCTTCATTTATTTATTCAGTCATCATGTATATAACTATGGATTCATGTATATTTATTGTGTACTTTGGATGATGAAAAATACTGTTATTAACTTTATTGTTTAAATTAAGGTTTGATTGGCTTTGGGAGCTCTTTGAGGCTGGCTCCTGGTTAGATATGCCTCCATTCTTCTGTGCTTTCTGGATACCTTACTCTCTGGAGCTTTTCCTATCATATTTTCACTGCCAAGCCCCAGAATCAGACATTTTTTCTAAGATGCCTTAGTTCTATGTGGTATCTGGAAAAGAAGGTCTGGGCACTGAGCAGTGAGTTACTCCTGGAACGTTCCTGATTCTGGAATGTTGGAAGACAGGGACAGATGATATACATGCATACATACATACATAATGCCATGCATATACAACTGACTATAGCCATTTCCTCATATATAGTTAAAGTGAACTCATACAGATGTCTCCAGCTCTAATCCAGGACCAGAGAATTTATTACAGCCATCCATCTTGTTTGCTGACAATCTGAACCTTAACTCCAGTCTGTTCAAATGTATATGATTTGTTATAATGAGTTCAGGGGTAGCCTAAACTCTGTCTCAAAATCTGCTTCAGATCTATTCATTCATTTGGGACCTTTAAACTGTGGATGTTATGTTTCCTGTGGCTTATTATATGTTGTCATCCTTGAGTATTCCTTATATATTCAATTAATTGATAATTTTTATTATAAAATGATGTCGAATTTTATCTAATTGTTTTCCATCTATTGAGATGATCATGGAATAATAATAATAATAATAATATTTACTGATGTGTATAGATTGAACTGTCCTTTCATTCCTGGAATAAAGTTTACTTGATTGTGGTATATGATACTTCCTTTAACTTGGTCTGCTACTGTTTTGTTGGAGATTTAAAAGGTGATATTCATCAGGAATTTTGACAATATTTTCCATTCTTGCATCACCTTTGATTTGGTTTAGACTAAGGCTGGCCTCACAAAATGAGTTTGAAAGTGTTTTTTCCTCTTCAGCATTCTGGAAGAAAGTTGGTCATGGTGTTTATCAGAACAGAAAGCAGACTATAAGTATCCGATGTGGATCTGTCTGCTAGCAAACATTTTTGTTATTTTAAAGCTATTAACATAAGAGTGACATTGACGTAATTGAATTAAAATATTCTGTCTCCAACTGTGGTACTTGTCCTCTCTTTCTCTCTTTGCCTTTCTTCTCTGATTTTAATAAGCATCTTTATGATCCTACCTTATCTCCTCTACTGAGGGACTTACTTTCCTTTGAAGATTATTTTTAGTGTTATCTAGAGTTTAATAATCTTTATCCACCTGCAAATCACGTACTTCCTGTATCATCCGAGAGCCTTACGTCCTTGGATTTCATGGCGTTTCTCCCGCCAGGTTACTGCTGTCCTATGTGTCGTATTTTCTTATATTCTGCTGTGAATACTAGTGCCTTGCTGGACTGACTTACACACTTGTCTCTTTGTAGTATTAGTGACAGGACTGTTAGGTTTTGCTTTCCATGTCTAGTGTTCTTTCTTTGTACAGATCTAAATTCTTAATCTTTGTCGTACATTTATGAATTTTAACAGTCTGTAGGGCAGGGCTTCTGGCAGCAGAGTCCTTCAGCGGCTAACCTGCTTCCATCCTTTCAGAGAGCCTCAGTCCTGTGTCCTTAGAGGACCTTTTCTCTGGTGCAGGTTCATGAGGAGAGAGCCGAAAGCTCTCTGGAGTATCTTAGGAGGACACTTTTCCTGTCGGGTTATCTGCTCCTCCCTCCTTACGTAACTCATCCACTGGCGTAGGTCGTCGACTGGCACATTAGTGTTAGGGTTTCAGCATAAGGACTTGGGTCTCTAACAGTGGACCAGAGGAGTTTCTTCAAGACTGCCTCATGCTTACCTTCTTGAATACGATTCATCCAGATGTGGTTTATTTGTTAGGTAGCTTGCCTTGCTTAGTAGTTTTAAGCTTCTTCGATATAGTTTTGTGTTTTCTCAAAAAATTTAAAAATGCTTTTACCCATTGTTCTTCAAATATTCCAGCTGCCTCTCTTGATTCTCCTTCCCGATTCCCAGTCATGCAGGTGTATTTTTTCAGCTGTACAGTTTTTCACTTTGCGACTTCACAGTTACTGTGACTTCCTTGCTCTTATTTTCAGGTCGCCCGGCTCTTCTTCAGCTATTTCATCTAGTCATCACTAACTGAAGGCCTCTTCATTTCTGTCACCTCGTTTTTAACTTCTGTTTTGAACTTTAGATTTTCATGTCTACTACACTTACCTATCTGACATTGAATGATGTCCACCTTTCCCACTGGAGTCTCTAACACTGTCCACATTATTTAAAATTCTGGTAGCGTCATCGTCTTTGTCATATCCGTGTCTTGTTCTGGTGATTGTTTTATCTTTCCAGAAATTATTCTTATCTTTTGGCATATTCTTGTTGAAAGCCAGACATTTGCTTAGGACAACAGAAATTTAAGTATGTAGGGCTTTATTGTGGAGATCTGTGTTAATCTAGGCAGGAATCAGGCTTTGTTTGATGTTAATTGTTGCTGTGGTTACCACCATTGGCTTTTGTTGTTGCTATGGACACCAGAGGCTTCACTTTTTCAGTGCCTTTGGTTTTGGGTCTTCACTTTGTGTTGCTCTGCAGAGGCCTTGTCCTTTCCAGGTCCTCCTAACATAGTGTTTGTAAGTAGGAGCTGAGGTGGGGGTGGGGGAAGCAGGCCCTCCCGGCTCTGGCTCTGGAGTTTCTGCTCCTGCTGTACAGGTTGAGCTATCATTGTCACCTCTCTTCCCTCCTTGCTCTGTGACTGAAGACCTTCCCCCTTCCCTGGCAGCAGCAGTTGATTGGTGGGAAGGGATCTCACCTGGCAGCCTGCCCAAAGTGCCCTCCCTAGCCACAGTGGAGGCTCCCCACTGTTCTCAGGTGCTCCCTGCAGATAGAGTTTCATTCTCAGAGGAAGAATGCTCTGGGCTGCTGTGCAGTAAAAAGCACTGGCTGCTCTTCCAGAGGACCCAGGGTTCAATTCCAGCACCCACATGGCAGCTCACAACTGTCTGTAACTTCAGTTCCAAGAAATCCAACACCCTCAATTGCAGGCAAAACACCAATGCACATAAAAATAAAAGTAAATAAAGTAAAAAACAAAGAATGCTCTGGCAGATTTCAGCCTGTTGCTCCTCTCTCCTCTCTCCCAGCCAGACTATGTAAAATGTGAAAGCATTTGGGGTTCAGAGGGGAAGTGTACACAAGAGTGGGACCACTCTCAGGAGCCTTACCCTTTGCCCAGTGCTCACCCTCAAACCAAGCACTTCACCAAAATTTCAACTCTAGCAACTCAGTACCTGGTAGTTTCTGCATTCTCAGGGAAGCAGACGCTTCAATGCCTCCTTAATCATGACTGTCCCTCCAGTTTGGGGGACAATTACATGCCTCAGATCAATTCACAAAAAGACATTAGCTCTGTTCTCTGTCCAGCTTTATTCTTGTTGGAAGCAAAATGCTTGAACAGACGAAAAATGATTGAAAAAAAATTTACTGGCCAGAAGAGTGTTTTATCTCACTCTACCAAGCCCAAACCTTTCCTTTTTAGAAATGCCAGCCCATAGCGACAGACACAAAGCCTTTTCATGTAGACCAGCTTCCATTCACTCCGGAACCACCTAAATCTGAGATCGGTGCATTCGCAGAGTGGCTGTGATCGAGCCTTCCGTGACAGTGATTTCAGCTCTAGAGCGCATGTGTCCGGTGTCTCCTTTGCCTTCTGTGTGAGCATGCTGTGCACAGTGTGCTTGCCCACTTGTTTGTCACGTGGTCTTACTACTTTTGAGGCATCATCTTCTGCACAACAGCTCCTGGCTTCCTTGTAGACTTCCTATAGCTGATCCAGATACACAGCCTCCAAGGCCATGGTGATGCTATTCCTATAGACAACAAAAACTTGGTGGCATTCCTGAACCAGTACCTGCTGTGACTTCTCTGTCAATTGCACATGGCTGACTGTCCTTGAGGGAAATCTGGTTTAACTTCTTTTAGTTGGCAGGGTTTTTCTGCTCATTGAATTTATCAGCAGACCGTCCAGCAGAGGTACCGTATTTTCTAATTAGATGAGCAGTCCTACTATTGCTATGACAGATTGGTTCAGGGACAATCACATATATTTCTCTGCATGCAGAATGTAAGATAAGCCCAGTCATGTGTGTGGAAAAGGACATGTGCCTTAGTTTGGTTTTGTATTGCTACGATAAAGACCATAACCAAAAGCAGCTTGGGGAAGAAGAGTTTGTTTGACTCATGGGTTACAGACCATTATTAGGGAAGCCAAGGCAGGAACCAAAGCAGTGATAATGGAGGACTACCGCTTCCTGGCTTGCTTCTCATGGTGTGCTCACCCTGCTTCTTATGTACCACCCAGGACCACTTGCCCAGGGGTGGCCCTGCCCACAGTGAGCTGGGCCCTCCCATGTTGTGGAATATTATTTTAACTAGGCAAATCTGTGTTACATTTGTTTATTCTGCAAAATGTTACTTTAACTGTATAAAGGTGTGTTACTTTTATTTATGCTGCAGTTTTTCGCCTTGACTGCCTAAGGCACCTGATTGGTCTAATAAAGAGCTGAATGACCAATAGCTAGGCAGAAGAGGGATAGGTGAGGCTGGTGGGCAGAGAGAGTAAATAGGAAGAGAAATCTAGAAAGAAAAGGAGAAATGAGAGGAGGAGGAGAGAACAAGGGACCCCCCCCCCAAAAAAAAAACCTCCCAGGGCAAGAAGCCAGCATGCACAGCCAGCAGATGCCAGGAGCAGTGAAAGTAAGATAGAAAGGAAGAAAGGAAGAAAGGAAGGAAGGAAGGAAGGAAGGAAGGAAGGAAGGAAGGAAGGAAGGAAGGAAGGAAGGAAGGAAGGGAAAACTAAGAAGCCCCAAGGCAAAAGGTGGATGAAGAGAAATGGGTCCATTTAAGTTAAAAGAACTAGCCAGATGAGAGCTAAGCTAAGGGCGAGCATTGTGTTGTGATTTGGGAGCTGGTTGGTGGCCCCAAAGAAAAAGCCTGGTACTCTCGCACCTCTATTCAAGACAATGCACCACTGACTTGCCTACAGACAATCTGATAGAGACGTTTTCTCAGCTGAGGGTCCTCTTCCCAGATATCCCTAGCTAGTGTCAAGCTGGCAAAAGACTGATCAAGACAATATGTAATGTTAAGTTTTAGGACAAGGGAAGTCTTCAGGGAAAAGACCATGATAAAATAAAATATCTTCTTATATGCTAGTCTTTGCTCTGGGTGTTGGAACAAAGCAGTAAGGACAGACATCATCCCTGCCTTTAGAAACCACCTATGCCCGTTTGGAAAAGAGGTAATGGGGTCAACACCTAAAGAAGTAGGCAGGGGAGAGTCGTGCAGGAAACAAGATGGGAAAACTCTTCTGAGCAGATGGTATTTGAGCTGCTGGAGGCTTCTGCAAGACGCACGAATGCATGTCAGATATCTGTTAGGCACACACAGCTGACAGAGAAGCTTGACCATCAGGATGGGAATATGGAATCTAGAAGTTTCAAGTATGTCGGTGTTTTTAACACTCTGGAAGTGACTAGAATCAATCTGGCAGGGGCATTGTCTGGACAGAGATGAAAGCTCAGGACCACAGCCTAGGATGCGTGAATATTTTTCCAGAGGACCCAGGAGAATCTACAGTTACAACACTGAGAGATGTGTTTGTGTGAGGGGAGGAGTAGGGGACCCAACGAAGTGTGACTGAGCGCAGTTCTGAAGGAGACAAGTGACTCTTTAATTTGGAAACATAGGCATCATTCATGGCCTGGACGAGAGCGCCTTCTGTGGGGACGTGCGATTTTCCAGTGAAATGAGGCTAGGTGAGGAATAGAGAATGCATTGAATCCAGTGGGTCAAAGGGACTTTTGTTAGTGCTTATATTTTGGTTTTATTTGCTTTTAAATTGGCATATCCAGCATGTTTCTGTTTTGATTCCCATGATCCAGTGTGAAGATATTAGTGTCAGAAGGTGTTGAATGCCCTATACTTCCTGTAACATACTGTGATCCTTGATCTTTCTCTCAAGACATAGTGGATGATACAGATAAACATTTAGATGAGACATTGTTTTTGCACATCATTGGTATTTATGCAAAATATAATTTAAATCAGAGAGAAACTCATATTTAATATTGCTTCTTAACCCGAGGGAACTATGTGCTCTTTAAAACCCTTGTGTAGATCCCCAATGTAAATGCTTTCTCAAAGCAGAATCGTACCATGTCAGTGTCTCAGCCAGGTGCATACAGCTGCCATTCACTTCCTGTACAAAGAAGTGGAAGATAAATGTGAGGTCATGCAAGTGGGTTCTTCAGACTGAGCCCGAGGGCTTCTCCAGAGGGTGGAAATCCGGCTCTGGTGTCTGCAAGCCACCATTGGTGCAGGAACAGTTCCCTCCCTCCATGTGGAAACACCCCATTTCTGTCTCCTCGTTTATTCTTTTTTTTTTTATTTATTTATTTATTTATTTATTTATTTATTTATTTATTTATTTATTTATTTATTTATTTATTTATTATGTATACAACATTCTGCCTCCATTTATGCCCGCACGCCAGAGGAGGGTGCCAGATTTCAGTACAGATGGTTGTGAGCCACCATGTGGTTGCTGGGAACTGAACTCAGGACCTCTGGAAGAGCAGCCAGCGCTCTTAACCTCTGAGCCATCTCTCCAGCCCTCCTCGTTTATTCTTTACCCTCCTTTTACTACTCATGAAGAAATGCTTGCCTATGGTTTTTATATCTGCCTTCCATTCAAGACGGATCTTGAGTGTCTGAAATAAAGACTATAAAGGTTATTTTGATGTAATGTCTTAAAGAATGTAGACATTTTGTTTTCAGGAGCTTGCAGATGTGTGATTGAATTGGAAGATGAGAACACTCCCCGTTCCCTCTTAGAAATACTCCGATTCTGTTTCTCTCTTTCCCTCCCTCTTCCCCTTCCCTCCCTGCTGCTTCTTGCAGAAGGCTCAGGCACACAGAGTAGCTTGTTGAATCAACCTTTTTACCACTGTCCTTTTCATGACATGAAATTAGAGAATGAAAAAGGAACTTGAATGCTGTCGTATTTCTGCCCCACAAGTGACGACTGTGAGGGCAGTCTGCAGTCAGCCCGCAAAGCTCAGCCTTGCTATATCTCAGGAGACTTTTCTCGTCCACCTCCACCTCAGGCTGCTTTTACTAAAAGAAAATAGATAGATCATGGTATCTGTAGGGTGACCATTGCATTCCTGTCGTCTTTCTCAGGCACACCACTCACAGGTGTATGCCTTCTGTGAGAAGCACAAGGTGTCTTTTGTCTCAGGGAACCACCAGGGGTAGTTAATCTTTCTGCTCTGGACAAAAGGCTGTTTGATGATGATAAATACTTTTAGCTTATATCTGGGCTTACTGTTCACTTAGGCAACTCGGTGCTAAGAATATTCTTCTCGACTTCCAGTGGGGCTGTCATTTGACCATTATTTATATATAAGGCTCTACGTCATAACTCTAGTAAAGGTGTACATTGCTGGGTTTTCTGTAGTAATAAGGGAAAGTTCCTGATTTTTCTCTTGACTTTTTAGTAATGAGGGGAGTAAAGCTCATTTCTATGAACATTATTGAATAAACCTAAGAATACACAGCTTAGATTGACATAGAGCACACAACCAACTTTTTCAAACCCTTTTAGCAATATTCTTTAAGTGTGTGTGTGTGTGTGTGAGTGTGTGTGTGTGTGTGTGTGTGTGTTTGGGCATGTGTGTGCACCCGTGTGTGCACGCAAATGTGTGTGTTCCAGAGTTCTATTATAATAACCAGCACACTATTTTATTAGTGGTTATGTGTTAAACTCATTGGCTTTTTATTTAAATGAAATTCTTCAGGTATTTTTAATCATGGAATTTTTCGCTTCTTTTTTTTTCCCCCAGAAAGAACTAGAGAAACTGAAGAGAATGAAGAGAAATCAAGAGCTGGAAGCAGTAGCCAGAGATCACTATGAAAAGGTCTTGCTAAGGAAGAAAGGCCTGGAGCCCTGGAAGAGACTGAGAATGCAAAGCAAGGAAAGCATGGAGGTACGCCATCATATCATACCCCAAATCAGAAAGTAGACCTTTCGCGGATACATGCTTTAGCCTAGAGAGTGTTTAGTGCTTTTAAAGAGCCAGAAAAATGCCAGGTGGTGGGTGGCACACACCTTTAATCCCAGCACTCGGAGGCAGAGACAGGCAGATCTCTGAATTTGAGGCCAGCCTCGTCTACAGAGAGATTTCCAGGACAGGCTCCAAAGCTACACAGAGAAACCCTGTCTCACAAAAACAAAATGAAACAAAACAAAAAGCAGAAAGATAACTGGTTTGAGTACGTACATTTCTGTTTTGAGTAAAGAGTTTGATTTGGTAATCTAGATACTTGTAATTTAAGGGGTTTTGGAAACTAGGGTGGTTTTATTAGAGATCACCGCTGCAGGAGGAATAGAGGCGACTCAGTTTTAGCATGGTTTACAGCAGAAAGTGGGAAGTGGCTGGATTACTATGATAAAGTCCATAGACAACCCCGAAATCTCAGTCCGTTACAATTCATGCTCAATTCTCAGGAGTCTGCAGGCCAGTATAGGTTCCGTCCCAGGCTCTCCCTAGTCCTACGCACTGGATCTGGAGCTACTTGGGTTGTGCCTTCCGCCTAGCAATTAACTAGCAGATGGACCAAGCCCTGTTGTGAACCCCTCCTGTCCATCACCAGGACTTGGCTCTGGAGTCCTTGCTTTCAAGGTCCTCGTGACCTCCATCACGACTGAATACAGACTGTACAGTAGGTCATAAGTAAAATTTATTGCAGAATAAAATAGAGAACACCCTCCCAGGGGTGGGAGTCTACAGTGGCCAGAGAGACCACACGGTCCCACTTCAGTTTAAGGCAGGTATTTGATTTATAAAGGCTGTAAAAAAAATACCCAAATACACATATACATAATGAAAATAGAATAAATAATAGATAACTTTTTTATTAGTGACAGTCTGCTCGTTTGGAATGTCATGTCTCTTTCCAGGGCAGAAGTTATGTTCAAATCCCGTTCTTCATTCTTTTGAGTGATAATCAGCCCCATAGCTCTAGGCCATGGATTTATAAACTGCTCATTATGACGTGAAGGTTCATTCCCAGGCTGCTAATTTAACTAGCTGCTAACACTGCCCACTAGTATTTCATTGAACAGAGCACAGTCACATGGCCAGGCTCAAGGTCACTAAGAAGGAACGAAGCTCCATCTACTCCATTGGGAGGTTCTGTAAAATTACATTGCAAAGAGTACATAATGCTATCACAGAGAACAGCAATCTGCTCTGCCACAGGAATCCGTGAAATCCAACACCAATGAAATGTCTCAAATTCCCTTGACAAATTTGCTCAGGACTTAGAACAGGGCATTCAAGTCAATGATCAAGAAGTTCAGAACAGATGGAATGTTAGTCTGCATTTGGCTGCCAGGGCTGCATGTGTCATATAGAGTCCCCTGTGATACCATTTCGAGGATCTGCTTGGATGAAACAGGTTCACAGTGCTGGGTGACTAGATGAGACCTGGGAAACGTGTCACTGTCTCTAGAGGTCTCTTCTCCTGTCAAAGGAACATAACAGTCTCTCTTTTACACATAAAAGCTAAGTTGTATTTATTTGGGATGATACTCCCGGCCACTTAAATTGGTAAGACATTAAAATATTCATCATGTTATTTTTGAATCAATGGTTTGTGGTTTATTGATAATGTCTAAATTTCAATCCTGGTGACAGTTCAATCTATAACACTAATTGAAAGCATCGGCATTTCCTCGTTAGACGTGGTTAAGTACATAGTAAAGAGCCGTCTGTTGTGGAATTGCTGTCCAGGTTCCAGGAGAGCAAACTAAGAGCACTGCCAGCCCCAGGCCAGGGTTAGTGGACATGAAGTGATGTCGTGGAAGCTGCTTATTCCATTTCCATAACCAGCGAATGCCTGCGACCTCCAGGGAGTCAGCACCCTGTGAATCTGTGACCTCCACAGAACAAGGACAATAGACTACAGGCAACTCAAGATTATTATACACAATCCACATAACTATCTACACCTGCTGTGTACTATCATTTCCTAGCTGTGTGTTCCCTTAAGTGATTTAAAATCTAAGGAATGGTGTTCCTCTTTTCATTCAAACATTTTCCAGGTAGCAGAAGAACATTACTCTTTGGCTCTTCAACGAAAATGCCTGCTCACTTGGTTCCAGTGCAGCCAGGAAGCTCTGGCTGTGAGAACAGCCCAGGCTGATCAGCTGTATTCCCAGCTACTGTGTAGAAGAGTCCTCCGAAGCTGGTTCCAGGTATGGACACGGGGAAAGGACTTTAAATGCATCTCCTTGAGCCATGTGAGATGATGACACATGCTTATGATCTCAGCACTTGGGAAGTTGAGGCAGGAGGACAGCAATTAATTCAGGGCTAGTCTAGAGTATATAGTAAGACCTTGCCTCAGAAAATCAAAACTAAGTAAATACATCTCCTTGTTCAACTCCCCAATAAAAAAAACTGAATAGCCTTCATAATGCCAGTCACTTTGGTTTTCCAAAAAGAGTCACAAATCCAGTTCATTCCTTTAAAATGTTGTCAACTTTGGTTAGTATTAAATCCCAAGCACATGATGCTTTTCCCATAAAGTCTGTGTGTTTATATTATAATGAATCCTTACTTCATCTTTTGTGTTTTATAGTCCTTGGGTTGTTTGTTTGTTTTTGTTTTGGTCACACAGTACTTAG
This sequence comes from Alexandromys fortis, assembly GCF_014885135.2. Classification (NCBI taxonomy): domain Eukaryota; kingdom Metazoa; phylum Chordata; class Mammalia; order Rodentia; family Cricetidae; genus Alexandromys; species Alexandromys fortis. The sequence goes on from NW_026067944.1 coordinate 29,777,851, forward strand.
GTTGATTTTGAAACCTCTGATCAATCTTACACCCGTTTCTACTCCTGAATTGCTGTTATTGTTATAGTGCACTGCAGAAGATATTATTTTGGCTGCCTTACTATCTTTCAGCCTTTTGCATCTTTTACTGTTTTGCTTTATATGTTGTTTTGGTTCTCTCCCATTTGGTTTTTGCTTGTTTGCTTGTTTTGTTTTTTACTTACTGTACTTGTCCACTGATACTATATTTCTCTCATCTTTAACTGTGTCTTCACCCACTAGTATGTCGATGATCTGGAGAAAGAAGTAAGAAAACTCTGTGCCCACTTACTGCAGAAGAAGGTTTTCAGGGCCTGGCTGACCATGGTCAGGGAGCTGAAGATCGAATCCCAGAGGAAACTTGAGATTGCAGCAGAACACTGTGACAGGTAAGGCTCGGCACCTGTGCCCACTGACTCTCCAGCCACCTGTACCATATTCTACTGCTGCTGTGAAAAGCTGAGGTGGAGGCTGCGAGAGCTGGGCCCTCCCAACTCACAGGCAAGAATAGCACTGGAAATCAACCATAAAATTACGAGGAAGCCTGTCCTAGCCACCTAGGGCTGGCAGGGACCGAATGTGAGCATCATGGGACATATCTGGACATATGTGTTCCTTATTAGTCACACAGTTTCATTTTCTAGGGATTTTTTAATGTGTATGATACAAATGTGTAAGTACCACATGCATGCATGGTGGCCACGGAGGTCAGAAGAGGGCATCGGATCTAGAGTGTTGTGAGCCACCATGTGGGTGCTAGAAACCAAGTTTGGGCCCTCTGCAAGAGCAACAAGTACCCTTAACACAGAGTTTTGTGTTTTAGTTTGACTTTTTAAACACTGTGAAATACAGCACAAATTTAAGTGTGTAATCCATACAGAGGCAGGAATTACTAGACACCCGTGTCACAATTGAGGTCAAAGTTGAACATCACTGTCCCACAGGCCCCTTCCTCATCACAAGTCCCTCCTCCAGCTAAGGACATTTGTACAGTGACAGAGCATGTAGTCCCTCCTAAGCACGTAGCCTGTGACTCTATGGGATAGCTTCTCCTTGTTTTGAATTGTGTGTGTAAATGTATTATTAGTTAATGTTTAAAATACAATTAAGTCTTATTTGTAGAGAAATAATGTAATCCACACAAATATAAACAAGTGTGTATGTGTTCTCTGACTAGAACTTCCCTAGGCATTTGTACAGGAAAAGCCTTTCTGATGGTCAGGTGTCACTCCTGGGAAGCAGTTAGTGTAGTACGCATTTGCAGCAGCCCCTCTGAGACATGGAGGCTTATGGGGTGTGGAGTCACCCTCTCCTCCCGGCCTCACATTTATTTTTGGATGCTTTGTTTTCTCTGTGTATATGCATATCTCTTGCACATCTTGTACACCAGGACATCCACTCCTAGCAAAAACTGTTTGTTCTTGGAATCAGTAGGCAGGGAATAGACTAACAAGTGTGTTATAATTTGGTCCAAATAAAGAACTATGCAATAACTGACAGTGTCCAAGGGACTTAGCTTTGGATACATGTGTCCGCTGCAGAGTAAGGCTAGGATTCAGTGTCTGTGTGACTCTGGATTCATAACCTTTGAATCTTCTGTCATAGGGCCGAGATGGCGTTTACCTAGTGGGTAAAGGTGCCTGCCACCAAGCCTGATGGCCCCAGTTCACTGTGGGTCCTTAAACCTACAGTCATAGTGTGGCATGTGCACACCCACATACATACATACACACAACACATGATAAATAAATAAAACCTTTAAATAAGTAAGAACAGAATTTGCCCTCAGGGCTGCTGTGAGGACCAAACAAAGAAACAGTAATGTATTAATGCAGGGCTCAGCCCAATCCGAGTGGGTTGATCCAAGTTCCGTGCCTGTGGATGTGGATCCAGCCTCCTTCTACCTGCTCAGTTGTCTCTCTCGACCTGAGGATTCATTTGGGGTTTTCACGGGCCATGTCTTATGATCACTGTAATGACCCCGGGGGAACAGCGTATCCCCCATGTATAAATAACACACAGCAGGCAGCTCCCAGGACTCCGCACAGGGTTTTCTCGCTCTAAGTCACTCTGCTCTTGATACATCTGCCCTCTCATTTTCCTTTGTCACTGTCATGTGTAAGCTGTGAGATATGACAGCAAGACAGTGCTCCTTTTCAGGGTCTGGAGTGTGAAGACTCTGCAGTCAACAGGAAACGAAGCTCGCCTGCTATAACTGTGTCTCTACCACTTTGTTCCTTGTTCCTGGCTCCTCTGTTTCTGCCCCACTGGCCTCATACTCTGCCCCTCAGAGGCAAAGTTCAACTCAGCTTTGGGCAGACACAGTCTTATCCTTGGCGCCGTTCAGCTCTGCCCAGGTGGCACCCACTGCACAGCAGCCTGCTCAGTATATCTAGCCATTTCTGTGCTGTTTATTTACCTAGAGCAAGCAGAGATTTCCAAAGAGCAGAATAGGAAGAGCCAAAGCCTAAGAGTCAGAAATCCTAGAGTACAGTTAGGGGAGAGGAGGGGTCAAGTCAAGCCCAGGGTGGGCCCTAGAGGCGACCACGGGAATCTCCGGTGGGCTGAGTGGGTAGAAACTGAATGCAGGGAAGCAGCTCTGCTCATTGGGACCTCCTTGTTTTAAAAGTAATGTTTTTGCCAACAAAAGCCAACATTATCTAAAACATCAGCCAACCAACAGCCATAGAATTAATGACTGAGGTGCATTCTGGGGCTTCGTTAGCTGGCCAAGAGACCAGAGCAAATATCACTGCCTCAAGCTTTACAAACAGCCGCAACCCTGTGCCTGTGTTCCAACTGTAACTGTGTGACTCCTCGCCTTCCCTCGAGGCCTGCCTTCTCCAGTTCAGAGGCAGTGCATTTCAACACCTCGGGTGTTCCTCCCTCACTGTCCCTTCCCACAGCGCTGACTCTGACAGGCTAGCTGCTAATGGGCAGGCATTAGGCCTCACCCCAGCATGTCCAGTGCAGAGCTGGTGTAGGCACTGGTCAGTCCTCAAAAGGCACACATGCTTCCCAAGGACAGCACTGTTTCAGCATGTGCCCGCCCCCATCACCATCTTTCCATACTTGGTATTTAGCATATTTTTTTCTCAACTGAATTAGAGATGCTTTCTGTTGTAGATGGGGGTGCGCTTACCAGGCAAGCTTTAAATTAGGCCTCAGTGCCCTAAATTAGCTCTTCCAGATATAGTTTTTACCTTGATGGCTGTCTGCCCACCCATCACAACTCCTGGTCCGGGTTGGTCAGTGACAGGCTGTGAGCAGATGAACCAAGAGGTCCCAAAGCCTGCACTGTCAGCACTGGGCTCTGTGCAAATGGCATCTGATTACAGTTATCCCCGTCCATTCTCCTTTAATACACTGTGCTGGAATCCCCATTGATTTCCACCTCTCCCCTAGAATAGCACTGTGTACTGTTGGAATCCCCATTGATTTCCACCTCTCCCCTTTTCTCCTTGAAGGAAGCTTCTCAGTGTCACACTTCAGACATGGAAGGCATTTGTAAAATTTACCAAAGAAGAAAGGGTGAAAGAGGAACGGCGAGACCAACTTCGTCGGAAGGTGGCTGACATCCTTCCGGACTTCCAGATACTGACACCATTGTGACAGCTGTGTACCAGTAGCTACGTGCTTGTCCTCAAGGAAGTCTTTGGTGCCAGGATCCACCCACCTACACACCTACCTGAACCTGGTTTACTTTCTAGAATGTATAGGCCAGCGGGATTATCTTGGGAAATTGTTCTTCCTTCTTGATCTTTCCTGGGTTGTTAGGCAGCTGTCTATCACAGTGGGGTCATCCAAAGGAGCAGTCTAGAGCACCACTGTTCTGTGTATTTTATATATTTTTAGCATAATAAAGTTTAAAAAGGACGAGGGTTTGCCTGCCTGGACTTGTGAAGAAAGATGTGTCCTTATCACTTACTGTGAGGTGCTGGTTAAGTGGAAGACTGGATGGAAACAGAAAGCAGTGAGGACCTAGAAAAGAAGGGAGGGGCAGCCTATGTTCTAGGACCACAGCATGAGTGACAAGTGCCCGACAGGGCCCAGCCTACCCAATGGCAAACACCGCTGCAGCACAGCACAGCGGCCCATCCTGAGTTCAGAGCATCTAGGACGCCCAAGCACCTTGCTGAGCATGACGGAAACTCCAAACACTAGTAACAGCTCCAGCGAGGACCACCCAGCCCCTCATCAAAATGCCTAGCCATGCTCCCAACTGCAGCTTCTAAGTAATCCATCTGCTTTGTCTGCTTGGCCTGGCAACTTAGACTGAATTCAAAGAATGTTCTAATATTTAGGATTCTATAAAGATTGATCAAATGTTCCCTTCTGTGAACTTTTTTACACAGAATCATCTGCTAGGAATTTTTCCCATTATGAAACATATCTTTATTATGACAAATTCAAACAGTCTACAAACGCACACAGTAAAATGAGAAAGATGGTGGTGCTCAGGACATCTGAACTGGTAGACTAGTGAGCGTGCTTGATTCAGCATCGTGCAGTGCAGACTCTGGTCCTTTTGTCATGAAAGATGTGGAGGGTGGGCTGAGAGACAACAGAACGGCAGAACTGCAACCCGGCCACACACCTTCTTCTTTAACATCACCATGCGGCTGTCATCCAAAAACACAAGTGCTTTGAAGACCAATGGCCAAGAGAATGGGACTGAAATCATATTTATTCTCATTCCATCTAAACCACTGTTTATAATTATAGCACAATCATGAAAATATTGGCCAGTAACAACTAAACACAAATCAAAGCCACACACAAATATTAATTTAATGACAAGCCTGAAGAAAAGGGTGAGGTCTTTCAATAAACATGTCCTAAGTAAGTCATATAAAATTAAGTTTTCTATCTTAAACTTTATCTTGCTTCACCCCAAACACCAACCATGCTTCTCTGGGACACATATTTTGACTAGGCCACAGTACCAGCTTATAGACCCTTCTACAAGGATCAGACTCCTGACGGGCCATGATGAAGATATGGTCTGAAACATGACTGCTAACTGGTGCCTTTATAAACAGTATCTGATCTACAGAACCAGGGAGGAAAAGAGGAAGGTGAAATTCAGGGTCAGCGAAGGACCACGGGTGGGGACAAAGTTGTCAGGAGGTCACGCAGCTTAGGGTTTTCTTAAGGCAAACCATTTCAGGACACACCAAGAATCACCAACTGTTTCTGTAAAGAAAGCACTTTATTTCCTTTTAAACAACTTGTCACAGGACTTTATTTTGCACAAATGGCAGTGTTTAGTAAAATCTCCATTTAAAAGGCTTTGCTTCTGAGCTGAGGTGGCAGGCCATGGACACAGACACAAAAAAAGTGCAGCTGTCCCCTCAGCCTCCAGCCTGTTGATGGGCCATCCATATTAAATATTGAATTTAATGTTAAATTCATTCCTGGATTTCTCTTAGTCTAACACCAGATCCTGAAATTAGATCCGATGCAAAGGTCCCTGAGCCCTAACAAATCATCAAATCACCAGCCCCTGGCACCATGAATGGAGCTTGTCAATGGCTTTGCCTGAAAAAAAAATCCAAGTTCTACTTGGATCATTAGAACAAACCGTCTCTGGTTTTAAAGCTTTGCCTTTTAGATATGAATTTCTAAAGGTGAACTGTGCCCCAGGAAGGCTCAAGCCCAGCGTGGAGCAAGGCTGCTTTGCTCACCATTCCCGCTGTCCCACAGTGGATGCTCAGAGCCAGCTCCAGTGCAGCAGGACATGGGGAGTTCCATGTGGTGCTCAGTTCAGTTAACATGGTTTTCACTCTTGCCCACACGACGACCTCTGCGTGTTTAAACTGCTGCTAAGCAGACCAGATTCTAAGCAGGTGCCTCCAGCGCAAGTCACATCCACTACTTGTCTGGAAGAAAGTCTCATTTTTAAAAAGTATGGCTAACAAAGTGAAGTCCCAGAAGCCCACTCGGCTAGTTTAAAGAGATGGGCGAGTGCACAGAACGTTTCTTCTAAACTTTGAGGGTGAAGCTCTGCGTCTACAGCTTTTTGCTTCTGTTGGTTGAGCTTTCTATAAAAAGCAGATGTCCTACCAAAGGAAGTAAGTCTGTTGGGCAGATATCAGCATTACACAGGCTCTTACTGGCGTTGTGTTTTCTGGCAGTGGAAGGTTCTGGTATACAAAGTTTCCTTTTGCTAAAAATATTAGAAGTATCGAGAACTATTGCATAAGAGAAGTTTTCAGCCTCTTCCTTCTAGGCAGATGGTACAGTAGACGGCAAGCAATGCGTTCACCAAAGGAAAGCGCCACTCGGAGAGCAGAGGTTTACAATCTCCTAGACAGCCATGTGGCTGAAGAAACAGAAAGTACTGTCCCTAAAATACATCTAGGGCTTCATTTTAGTGGAGAATACCAACGCCTACAACAGAATCCCACCAACATGTGGCAATCATAAGAAAGCTCAAAAGTCTAGGAATATATGCCAAAGCTACCCTGGGGCCTAGCGGAAGCTGCTTGTGGACAGCCCCTGGTGTAATGTCTCCTAAAAACAAGCCCTTCAGAAGGCTGAGTATGTATTTCCTGCTTCCCCTCTACGAAGCAACAAGGCCAAGGCAAATTTAAGGTCTCACAAATGACCTTTGATCTTTGGGATCCCAGAACAGTGTGTGTGTAAAAACCAAACACATCAAGAGGGAGTTTTCTTCATATTAATCTCCCATCTCTGCCAGAAAGACAGCGCATTCTGCGGGAACATACAGTCGTTCCTATGTTCCAGCTCAGCATTGGGAGTTAGGAAGAGCAGTCAGGTGTCCACTGTCGGAAAGCGCACAAACCCGGTTCTTCTCTCCTAGACACTTTCAGCAGGGAAGAGTGAATGGGAAGGCTGAAAGATCCACAAAACAAGGATCTTCTCACAGGGCTGACTTTCTGAAACCCTCCCGTCAGTTCTCCAGGAACTTAAACTCAGGGCTAGAGAGGTGACTCAGCAGTTAGCAGCATAGGCTGCTCTTCCGGAGGACCCAAGTTTAGTTCTCAGCACCCACGGCAGGTAGCTCACGGATGCGTGTGACTCCAGCTCTGAGAGAGCTCTTCTGCCTTCACACATACACACACACACACACACACACACACACACACACACACACACACAAAAGAAAACCTAAGCATCTTCATTTCATTCCAGTGAGCCAAAGAGCCGAAAATGAGTCCTCCCAACAGCGGGAGGGGAACTGGCCCTTGATGGCAAACTCTGAGGAAGGCAGTGGTCATCGCCACTCTCCCAGTGACGGGTCTTGCTGCAGCGCTCACCATCACATCTGCACTGCTGCTGGAAACGAGGCAGGCTACAAATACTGACTATATGATTTCTATAAATGTTGGCAGCAGCCAGACATTCAGAGTTGGCTATATACCTGGCATTCAAGAGACATGAAAACTACCAATTTCTGCCCACATAGACTGTCTGACATTACTACCATCTCTCTTACCTAAAACCCACACAGAAATTAGTTGTATCCAAGCCAACTTTCATTCTAAATGAGTGTCTGACTCTATGCCAGGGACAGGCATCGCTGAAGAAACTGCAAACACCCCCAGGCTCTCTCTAGTGAACCCCAGTAGAATATGGAGTCTAGTGTTCGTTAACAATAGATCTCTGGGGAGAGCAATGACAACCCTGGATGAAAATGTGGCGCCTGTCTTCAGGAGAGCCCTGGCTAGTGGCGAGTCTAAGGGTGGCCCCTGCTGCAAAGGACAGGGCTCATTCAGAGGTGGTGGTATTTCCTCTCAACGCTTACAAGCAGGCACAAAAGGGAAAATGCAGCACTGTTTCCCATCTCTGAGCAACAAGGCCAAGGCAAATTTAAGGTCTCAGAAATTATCTTTGATCTGGGATCCCAGAACAGTACATGTGTAAAAACCAAAGACGTCAAGAAGGAGCAGAAAGACAGCGCGTTCTGCGGGAACACACAGTCTTTCCTACGTTCCAGCTCTGGGACAAAGAGGAGCAGCGCGGCATCGGGAGTTAGGAAGAGCAGTCAGGTGTCCATTGTCGGAAAGCGCACATACCGGTTCTTCTCTCCTAGACACTTTCAGTAGGGAAGGGGGAGCAAGCAGCAATGTGGATATGGGAAGCTGTCAGTCACCCCGAGAGCTCATGCCAGGCGCATGTTCCCATTGTGTGCTATAAACCTACAGCACTAGATATACACGAACAATAATAAAAAAAAATCAAGCCCTTGATATTAATCAGCATCCCTAGGCAGGAGGGGGGTAGAATGTTCTCCCAGGGCAGTCTCCTCCCGTCCAGCCGCCATCACCCACCAGTGTGCTAGCACCTCACCAGGTGAAATGGGAAAGAGGAAAGAAATTAATGTTTGTTAGCATTAGAGTAAATCTAAAATGATCCGTCAGCAAACACTCGCCACTTAAACTGCTGCCCACTGCACACAGCGTAGATAGTAAGACGAGATGACCAGCATCGAGCCAGTTGTCACCTCCGGTCCTGAGGACAAGGTCTGTCACTAAGAACTTCTATAACTGTACGCACCGATTGTCTTAATAATATTGGCTTCAATGTTCTGATCTACAGGCTGCTTCGCAGTACTTTCCGCGGCCTTCCTCAGATGGCCCTCATGGCTGCTCCAGGAGGTAGCTAGGCAGCAGAGGCCCCCATGCAGAGGAACCTGAGACTCGGGAAAGCCACTCTCCCAAGGGGTCATATGGCTCTTGAGAACTGAAAGGAGGACTAGGAACTACCCTATGAACACTCCTCCTCAGATGAATGGGCAGAAACTCCTCCTACTGGCCTGTGCCTGAGTAACGCACATCTCTGGCAGCTTCTGGTGACTGAGTCAGAAGGTGACTGGAAAGGAACGGCTCTACACCTGCAGCTTCAGTATCAAAATCCCTTAAGTTATGAAGTCAGAGGAAATGACCTTTTCTTCAGTCCTGTCTTCAAACCTGAGCAAGGCCCTACACGTCTGCGAAGACAGTGATGAAGATGAACCCTTCGTGGATACCGAAGTGTGAAATGGACAGGACAGAGCAAGGAGCATCCCTCAGGCTGCACGGAAGGCACTTCAGACAATGTCCTCAGCAGGGGCGTGGGCAGTGTGCGCGCCCAGGGTGGAGAACTGGTACCAATTGCGCAGGAAGCCCCTGTTGTACTGGCCTGTGTCCACGATGAGCCCACAGAGGAGCCGGCGGCCCGTCTTCTGCCGAAGGGCCTGCTGGACTTCCCTCTCGGTCACATTGTAGCTGATGTTTATCAACTGGATGAGGAAGATGTAGGCCATGCCCGCGGTGATGATCACGGAGTACCACACGCAGGTGAAGGACAGAGCCGAGCTGCGTTGGAGAAGGAAGCCTTTCTGAACATCTGTACTCTTTAGTAAGGACCTGAGCATCCTCTCCTCTGATTAGAGGATATCACAGTAGCTTCAGAATGCCAATGCCCAGTTGAACCTTTTAGATTTTCCCTTGGATTCTTAGTACATAGTTTCCCAGCATGTTATATTTAGCAAAGGCTGTTTCATTATACTTCATAGCACTTGTTGAATAAATGAGCAATTCCTAAGCTGTGTCTAACTCAGGAGGAAACAGAGGTTCCCAGAGGTCATTACTGCAGTGTTCTAGGAAGTTGGAGAGAGAAATCTAAGAACAGGGCTATGTTCTGTCTAAAGTCTAGTGCTAACTGAGTACTACAAGGACAACTCTCAACATTAACAGCCCTTTATGTATATGTAGGAGCCAGGCTGGAGCAGTGGCACAGGCACAGGCAATGGCTGCACTTCCAGAAAACATGAGGTCAGTTCCCAGCACCCTCGTAAGTTAGCTCACAACCACCTGTGACTCTGGTTCTAGGGACTAGGATGCCCCCTTCTGGCCTCTGTGAGCAGCCACACATACTTGACATTTGTAAATTAAATAAAAAATTTCAAAAATAAAAAAAAAGAGCTATAGGAACCTAATATTTCAAACTAAATCACACAGGGCAGGAAAACATCGTCAAGGCTCATTCACAAACTATGGGCTGGGGCTGTCGCTCAAAATACTCAAAGACCAGGCCATGTCCACTTACACATGAACGGTGAACAGTTAGCTGGGAAGAAACCACAGACTCTTCGTGTGTGAAGCTAAACAGGACCTCACAGGTTACAAATCTGAAACCCCACCATGAGCTGAGGGGACAGCAATCACCACATAAAGTGGGGTGAGACACAGTGGTGGGGCTGGGCACCTCCTTCACCCCACGAAGCAAACAGACACTTTGCATTATACTTATCACCCTTGTGTTGGCCAAGAATTTCACAGTGATTATCCATATGTCCAAAGTAGAAAGTTACCACAAGGAGAGAGGGTTAATAATCTCTCTAAAATACCTGCAATGTCCAAACCTGGAGTAGGGAGCTCTGATCTCTGCAGAGACTAACAAGAACTAACAACACACAGGGTGTCTGGGTAGCAGAAGCAGAAGCTGCTCTGAGAACAAGGAGTGAGAAGGAAGCAAAGAACCAAACCAGAGGCCACAGAGCGCCCATGCTGAGGGAAGGGGGAAGGAACAAACAGTATGGGCAAGGAGCACCCTTGGTGTGGGGGGATGGGAGTGACGAGAACATTCTTGGTGTGTGGAGGGGGAACACTGTTAGTGGAGGGGGACAAGAGCACCCTTCATGTGTGGGGGTGGGAGGAGCAGGACACACATGAGAATGGAAATCTGCACAGTTTATAAATGGGCTCCCACCTAATGACGCCTGAGGAATCTTGACCTAGAAAACACAGTAATCATGAGTGGTGAAATTTAAAAAAAAATTAGAGCAGAACAAACCATGAGAGGTTAGAGAAAAGAGAAAGGTTACAGAGATATGAGCAACTCTCCAAAGGATCCAGCTGCGACCTCAGGCACACAGGAACTTCTCAGCTGCGGGAGTTCCTGGTAAAGCCAAAGCCTGTTTGTTTGCCTGTTGAGACAGGGTCTCTATATGTAGCCCTGGCTGTCTTGGAATGTGATTTATAGAACAAGCTGTCCTTGAACTCTGAGATATGCACCTGCCTCCGCATGCCAAGTGCTCGGATTAAAGGTAGGATTAAAGGTATCTGCCATCAATGATGCTTCTGACATTATCCCAGAACACACCCATCATCACTGCACAGCATTGTTGATCACCTAGAACACACCCATCACCACTGCACAGCTCTGTGGATATCATCCTAGAACACACCCATCACCACTGCACAGCTTTGCTGATCACCTAGAACACACCCATCACCACTGCACAGCTTTGCTGATCACCTAGAACACACCCATCACCACTGCACAGCTTTGTTGAGATCATCCTAGAACACACCCATCACCACTGCACAGCTTTGTTATCATCCTAGAACACAGCCATCACCACTGCACAGCTTTGTTGATTACCCTAGAACACACCCATCACCACTGCACAGCTTTGATGGCAATTTTAGGGATGTCCAGCATCTCCAAAGCCTGCCCTATGCTTGACTGAAAACAGCTAACTTAAGAGCAAATAATGGTCTGTTTCTGGCAACAATTATTTCTTCCTCACTAGCCCTCTTAACAGAGTGTTCCATAACTTACCTGTAATTTGCGTAAACTCCAGGACAGTAGAAGAGGGCTGTAAAGAGGCTTCTGTCCCTACAAATGCTGTTCAAGGTCAGCGATATCCCGTACACCGAAGTGAGCAAGAAGATCAAAAGGGCAAGTATAAATGCTTGATGATTTGATTCTCCAACGCAGCTGTTTATCCTCAAAACAGCAGAGGGGAAAACACATTTGAAAATGTCTCGTATAACCCACACGATATACAAGAAAGCCTTTAAAATAGAGACAGTAGGACGTTCAGTTATGAAACCCTAAGTCATCTCAGGTTTCAGTTTTAGGGAAATAAAACCCTGTCTGCTGTGTGACAAAGTCTTATATTCTCTATGGAAAAGTAGAACCATTATCCCTTAGTCTGAAGCCATGACTAATCAAAAAAGCAGAACCCAGCTAGCAAATCTACCCATCTAAATATAGTGCTTATACATACATAAACATACATGCATAGGCACATATGGGTTTTTATGTAGTACTGGGGGTCGAACCTGCTTCACTGTGCATGTTAGGCAAACACTCTACCATTGGGCTGTACCCCTAAGCCCTGATCCTAAATATAAACAAGTGAGGTCGATCACCCAGCTATGAGGAAAGCTGAGACTAAGCAGTATGAAAACTTCAAAGGTGCAGTCAGAAACACTGCACAAAGCTGGAAACTGTTCACCGAGCATGAGAGCAACAAAAGGACTCGGTGCAGTTAAACCTGTAGTGCTGCATGGAGAACAGGATATTAGGAAAAAGGTCGGGTTAAAAAAAATGGCCCTATGACATGGCCTCTGTGAAGGCAGGGTACACAGGTCAGCATCTTCCTAGGAAGCTCAGTGGCCAGAGGGTTCAGATTATACAAGAGAGGATCTAGAAATGGGCCAACACACTTGCATGCACAAGCACCCATTGGGGATAAATGAAAAGTGCATGTGTTAAACTAAAAACAACCCTTTACACCTAAAGACAAGTCCCAGAAAAGAGTTGTCCCTGTCCTAGGGCCATGCACTTTTCAACCCCCCCCCCATTTCCTGCGCTCACTCTCTCTGTTCTCTGCAGGCCTAAGGTGTAGTTCCTTAGACAGAGTCCCTGAGAGCAGCCCAGGCGCACACCTGCTGCTGACAGCATTCAGAGCTGAGTCCTGCTCGCTCCCTTCAGCTCAGCATCACCCAGCAAAAATTTAGTTGCCGCATTTAGATGTGAGGGGCCTGTTGCCACCAGCCAGCTTGAAGGTACAAAACAAAGTCTATCTCCGGGCAGAAAACCAATTAAGGGATATCTGATAAGACCTCAACTACAATGGTGTATGGAAATCCCTGTTTGCAAAAAAAAAAAAAAAATGATTAAGGATGTACAGCCAGAAAACAGTAGTCACCTGGAAACAGGAACCACATGTGCTCATAGGCGAGCATGTACGTGTGTACACTTGCGTGTGGAAACAGAGGTTGATGTTGGTGTCTTCCTCAAACATTCTCCACTTTTTTTTTTGAGTCAGGGTCTCTCATGGAACCAACAACTTGCTAATCCAGCTAGATGGGATGGCCTGCAAGCCCCAGTGATCTTCCTGCCTCTGCCTTCCCAGTGCTGGGATCAAAAGCACGTGGCCTTTGTATACGGATGCTGAGGGACCCCAGGTCCTCATGCTTGCATAGCAAGGATTCTACGAACTTAGCCATCTCCACAGCCCCTGATAAATTATCCTTCTTTTTTCAATCCACCAAAGAAAAACTGGAAGGAAGAGGGGGAGGGCAGGGAGCCACTCCCAAAGTTTTTCTGCTCATCCCTTCAGGAAATTGAAGGGACTAAATCTGTGAAACTCAGGAACCTGGTGACTAAGCGGGAACATCCTCACAGCCTACAAATATCTACAAGGTGTAAAACTGGGGAAAGAGACGTTTCAGGACAGCACAGAGGAAGAGCAAATATGGGTAGCCTATGAACTTATTTTCTGAGCTTCCAGATTTTTCCAACATACCAGACACAATGATGATCCATTCTCCTTACACAGATGCCACATATCCGGCAATGCCATGCCCGGGCGGGCCGTACTAGCTGACACTTGGCACACCAGTCCTCCTTCACCTTGGCAGGGCTGTCAAGTGCCACCCTGGAGGAGCCCTTAATATCATCCTTCAGCGTGCGGTTGTTGAGGCTCCCTGAGGGATCCGTTCCAGGGAACCCTTTGGTCTTCTCTTGCCCTTTTTTGATCGGGCATTCGATTTGGCTGTTGCTGGGGCATTTGTCACTGCAAGCTGGATTGCTGAGGTAGCCTGGATCCTTCTTGGCTCGGTACAAGGCTAAGAGTATCAGGAATAACCCGAAGGTAAGGAGAGCCAGCTGGGTGGGCCCTACCCGCCCTCTGGGGACCACTTCCCGCAGGAACACATAGTACATGTAACCCAGTGAGAATAGTCCGAGGCTGAGGAAAAACAGTGTCTGCTCTTTCCTTCTGTGAGTGAGGTAGTAGTACCAGAGCGCCAGCACGGGAAGGGAGGTCAGAACCACCACCCCCAGCAGGAAATGCCAGGAAGCCACGTGAAGGAAAACTGGCAAAAGCACAAGTGGAGGGACGATGCTAATATTAACTTTTCTGGCTCCTCTAAGCCAAGGAATTCGGAGGCGATCAGAAATCGTATCTGTGATTCTTTCGCAAGTCTCTGGCCGCATTGATTTACAGGTAAGCCATCTATTCAGAGAGAGCAGAACAATGTGCTTCACAGGGATTTGGTGAATTAAAAACTACAGGGCCCCAGATGTCAAACAGCAGCATAAATGATAGGACACCAAAAGCCAACATTTCATTCCCTCACTGCTAAGCCAAGCTTTTCAGATTCAAGTATCATTTTTTTAGAATAGGAAGATAATGTTTATAACTGTAACAACCAGCATTGTTCCTTAAATAAACAGGTATATGCACATATTCCACACAAATGTCTAGACCCGAGCGGGTGGGCGGACACTCAAATGAATCTTGTTGTAAAAGTTGACAGTGAAAATTCAAAAAGTATTACGTAAGTGGCAGTGCTCTTCCAGTGAACTCGGAAAAGCCCAGGGGACGGACACCAAAGGGGCTTAGCCGAACGGTGCGGTCTGTACTTAGCCTGGTCAGCTGGTAAAGAAGGAAGGCAGTGTTGCAGCCAAGAGAAACGGATGCAGCTCAAAGCCTGCCCTGCGCCCCGGAGGAGCCAGGCTGTGACAGACAGGCGGCCACATAAGCAGGGACTAAAGAGAACAGTGTCTGCTGACTCTGCACAGCTAGGCGGGCTGCTGTTTAAATGCTCCACTTTTAAAACCTAATCCTCAACACATGAGCGTGAGGTGATGAGGCTGGTGGGCATGGTGGCTCACACCTTTATTTACAGGTGCATGAAGGCCTGAGGCAGGAGGATTACTGATCCCAGCAACTTAAGGTCAGAGTCAACAATACAGTGAGGCCTTCAGGGGGGTGGTGTTGTAAGAGGTGATTTGGTCATGACAGGAATCCTCATGAATGGGATTAGACCCTTTATAAAGGAGGCCAAAGGAGCCTATTGATTTCACCGCATGAAGACGTGGCATGAACGCACCATGTATGAAGCAGATGGCTTCGTGTCCTAGAGTTTTATGGAAGGGTAATGGGACTGAATATTGATAGAAACCGCTAATCAAAGTGTCCAGGGTTTCTGCACAGTTTCTCTTGGATGCTTATGTTCATAAGAGAGGCTGGGAGGTAGCTCAGTGGGCAAAGCGCTTGCCATACAACATGAGGACATGGGTATAGATTCCCGGTACCCGTGTAAAAAGGCATGTGATGGTATGTGTTTGTAACCCCAGCACTAAGGAGGTGGACCTCCAGAGCTTACTGGCTACACACTCTACCCAGTCAGTGAGCTCCAGATTCAATGAAGAAAACTTGTTTCAAAAATTAGGGTGGTGGATAGGTAGGGTAGGCATAAGACATCTGACACACCTTTCAGCTACACATACATACATATACAAGCAATAATTAATAATAATAATGGTGACTTTAGGGGCTAATAAGGGTAACTTCAGTTGACAAAGTATTTGCATGACAGCAAGAGGGCTGTTTGAATCCCCAGCACTCATGTGAAAATCTGGACAAGGGGCTAGCAAGATGACCCAGCGGATAAGGGTGCTTGCCACCATGGCAGATGACTTGAGTTCACTCTAAGGGTCTGATGTGGGATCCCCCTCTGTATGCTGTGAATACAATTGGTTTTGGGCCTGCAATAGGGTAGAACAGAGCTAGGCAGGGAAAACTAAACTGAATGCTGGGAGAAGGCAGAGTTGAGAGAAGCCATGGAGCCACTGCCAGAGAAAAACATGCTGTAACCTTGCCGGTAAGCCACGAGCCTCGTGGTAAAATATAAAATAATGAAAATGGGTTAATTAAGATGTAAAAGCTAGCCAATAAGAAGTTAGATCTAATAGGCCAATGATTTAATTAATTCAGTTTCTATGGGGTTATTTAGGGAGTCTGGGCAGCCGGGAAAAACACAAGCGACCTCCATACTACAAGGGTCCACAGGGTAGAAGGAGAAAACCAACTCTGGCAGGTTGTCCTCTGACCTATGCATAAAAACCATGGGATATACATGGCTATACAGGCGCATACATTATAAAAACAGAGAGGCATGGTTGTGTGAGCTTATATTCATAGTGCTGCAGGGCAGGCAGCTGCAGACAGGAGATTCCTGGAGACTGCTGGTCAGCTAGTCTGGCCAACTGAGGAAGCCTAGGCTCAGTGAGAGGCACTGTCTGAAAACATACGGCAGAAAAACGACTCAGAAAGACACTTAACACCAACCACTGTCCACAAGGAGCCCACACGTGTACATACACATACAACACATATGAGACACATACACTGACCTTAAAGACATAATGTTTACAACCAGGCAGTAGTGGCACATGCAGAGGCAGGACCATCTCTGTGAGTGCGAGGCCAGCCTGGTCTACAGAGCAAGTTCCAAGACAGCCACGGCTACACAGAGAAACACTGTCTTGGAAATGTCTCGGAAAACCAACAGACAGACAAAACCAAAGCAAAAGACACAATGTAAAACCAAAGGGCAAACAGCACCTCAAGATCTGGAAAGTTCTCAGCCTTCTTAGCTTGTTTATACAATAACAACTGTGAGGGCTGGAAAGATGGCTCAGTGGTTGGGAGCACTGACTGCTCTTCTAGAGGACCCTGGTTCAGTTCCCAGCACCCACATGGCAGCTCACAATAACAGCTGGGAAAGCCTGTGTGAAAGAGTCCATCATCAGATGACAACGACTCAGCTCTGTGCTGTTAATCAAGACAATGGGAGCATGACCCTTAAAGCAGTTCTGAGACTGCGGCTGCATTCATATCATAAGCTTGGGCATTGAGGGCACCATGGTTTGAGAGCAAGTGGCTCAGAACACCCCTGAAATCTCAGGGCTCACTGCTAGTACCACATCAAGTCTCTGCTTCCTACAGTCTGGTGTAGTGTCTTACTGAAACCCCAGGTGTGGGTTCCTGAAAAGCCAGGTACAGTGGAGATTACAGCGGCCACTACTCTCAAGGACACCAATGGTAAACGTGGGTGGCATCGTATGTTCCCAATTCTACAGCCCCACAGAATACAGGAGTTGTGGGGACATGGTTATATGCATGTAAGTGTCAAAGAATGTTCCAGAGAGCATCAAGGCCAAGGCTAAGAAGAAGTGCCATAGAGTGGAGTCACCCCACAGAGTCCTCACTAGGGTGTTGTCTTGTATACTCGTGGGCCTGGGACCACAGCACAGAACCTCACTAGGCAATGCCTGGAAAAGCTGCAGGCTAATAACTGACCAAGACCCCAGAATGGTGGACCTAGCAGCACACCACCCCTGTGCAGGAACGAGACTCTGACCCATGAGAGCCGCATCGTGAGCTGCACCCTCAGGAGCACAACTTTCAGCTCTGTGTGTCTGGAAGGTAGGCTATATAGTTAAGACTTGCGTTGTTACACAGAAAAACCCTGTCTCCAAAAAAAAAACAAAAAAAAACAAAAAACAAACAGAAAAAGACTTGTCATTTGCCCTGTGGGAATGGGACCTGTCCTCCCCTTTTTCCTTCCCATTTCCCATTTCTCATTTTTTGCCATGGAAACGTCTTTTCAATGAATGTCTCACTATTGTGTTTTCAAAGTATGCAACTGTTATCTCTTCTCTGTTTATGTGTACGTGTGTTGTGCCTGCATGTATATATGTGTATCATGTGTGCCTCGTGACTACTGAGGTCAGAGGGTGGGGAGTGTCGGATCCCTTGGGAATTACAGGCAGCTGTAAGCTGTCATGTGGATAGTGGGAACTGAACCTTGATCCTATGCAGCAGCAGGAAGTGCTCTTTGCCTCCCTTCTGCCCACAGCCTGTTACCCACAGGCCAGAAGCTGACGGACACTGTATGAGTTAGACAGTGCCACTCAGACCACCGTCCAGACTTAACATGTCTTATCTCGACACTTGCACAATTAAATATTTGAGGCTGTTGGGATGTAAGGAACGTATTTTGATTGTGAAGATACTCATTGGTGGGACCAGAGGTAGACTGCCAAGATTTAAATATTTGTGGCCCACTAAAGTTCATTTAGTTCAAACCTAATCCACATCTTATTATACGATCTGATTAAGAGGTAGGGCTCTTAGGAAGTGATGAAGTCAACAGGGTGGAGCAGAAATGAGATTAACATCCACACAAAAGAAGATCAAGGCAGGCGGGTCATCCATCCCTTTTGCCATGTGGGGGATGTAGCAAGATGATGCCATCTATGAGGAAGAGGGTTCACACCAGATACTAAGTCTGCCAGCACCTTTGACCTTGGATTTCTCTACCTCCAGAACTGCAGGCTTCCTCATCTACCTTCTGTACCCACTCTGGAGGGTTTGGTCGCAGCAGCCTAGGTGGACTAAGACAGGCAAGAACGTTAAGGTCGGTTATGCAAAAATAACTTTAGACAGTTCTTTTGAGCAGGTCTAAACCGTAAAGTGAGTGGGAGATGATGACCTGGAGTCACAGAGCAGCAGGGTCAGGGGGAAGCGGGAAGCACAGCTGTCTCCAGGCTCGAGGGCCAGGAGAGACCAAGAGTCGGCAAAGTTAATGGAGAAGCCGCAGTCCTGAGTGACAGTTTCTCCAGCCATTAGTGCAAAGTGCTCTATTTTCTCAGTATGGATTTCAGACTAAGTCTAAAGAAGCTATATTTAAGGCTACCTATTTAAAAAGACTATAGAAAAAGACAAGGAACAATTATAAAGAGGTTATGGGCTTAAGAGTGAAGCTTGACAGGAGAATGCTGTGGTCCCCAGGGAGAGCGTTTTCATGGCTAGACTAACAACCTACAGTGACTCTGTAGCCAAAAGGGGCTGCTTCTGGGAAAAGTGTGTCCCGAACACCCATCTTCCTCGCACATCAAGCTTTCCATAAGTAGACGTTTAAAAATATAGATTTAGAAAAAAATGGTAAAAACCAGTTCACTGTCGCTTGATACAAAATGGTTTTCACTAACGCTAAAAAGACTCCCTCTAGATAGCAAGTTCCATCGCTGAGATCCTGGTGAAAGTAAAGGCCAAAGATAAGACAACAGTACAGTCAAGATGGTATTGTTGCTTACATAAAACAGTCCTCTCTGTGGGGCATACATGACCTTTCTCCCTGGAAACAAGGGGTGAACCAAGAGCAGAAAACCATCTTTCAACCTCCAAGACCCATGTGACCTAGCGGGATTAAGATCACTGGAAATGTAACAACTTCCTGGATCGTTCATTTAAACTTGCAGTTGGGCTGGTTTGTGCTCTTTATTTAACACATTTAATTTGCCTACTCTCCCTTGTTCCGCGTGTTCTCCCCATGCTCGTCCTGTAAGAAGAAAACTGTTCAAGTCCTAAAGAACTGAACTGGACAGCCGTAGACTGCTACCTACCTCATTTTTACAAAATCCTCACACGACACCAAAAACAATTCTCTATTTTCGATCCTTTGGAATAGAACCAAGAGCAAATTCTAGCACTCTGGAAGGCAAACCTGAAAGAATATACGGTACGTCTCAACAGCAGCAGCTGGGTCAGCATCTGAAAACTGTACGCTTACCTGTCACAGCCTTCATCGAGGTCTTGACAATCACACAAACAAGCAGCCACGTGGTTCTTTTCCCCATTTCGATCAATATACTCACAGCAGCACAGGGGTTCCAACTCAGGTTCTTCGGTTTTCTTTTTTTTTACTGGCTTCATATTGCCCTTCAGTGTTTGCACCTGTCACCACGAGGCATAAGAAGCTCTCAGAAGGCAAAGGTGGCAACATCTCAACTCACATCCTGTAAACACATCCTCGCTTGTGATTAACGCCAACGCCTGAGCAATAAAAAATGAAAAGAAAGGGGGGAGGGGTCCTGTTTCCATCAGGTTTTCCCGGCTCCGCGTGGCCTGAAAGGGGGCTCCTTGACTCCTGGGGCTCTGAGTATCTTCACCTCCCTTCCCAGCCTAGAAGCATCTGGGTACCAACCGTTCCCATGGCGACAGCCGACCACGCGGCCCGGGACAGCAGGGCTAGGGCGGCCCAGTTCACCTGCGGGGACCGGCTGGGTAGAGCCGGGCGGTCCCCACCCCGAGGCTGCGCGCCGTGGAAACTCACCCTCGCAGGTGCAGGAAGCGACGCCCCGGCGCTTCAACCAGCCACCCGCCCCGGGCTGCCAGGAGTCCCCGGCAGCCCCGAGGTCTCCGTCCCGCCCGCTCCGAGCCAACCGCTCCGAGGGCGTGGGCGGGCCTGGAGAATGACCTTGGCTGAGAAGTTACCTGCCCTCCGTCGGAGGCGGGGACCGGGCGGAGGACCGGCTCCTCTAGGCGCGGCTGCGTCCGGGACCCAGCACGGCCGGCTCGGGCGTGCAGGGCGGAGTCGCCCACCTGTCTGCACCGCCGGTGTGCGCGCGCCTGCCTAGCGATCCAGTCGCCCCCGGCCGCCGCTCCGCAGGTCGGCGCGCGCTTCCGGGTGCCCCGCCCCCGGCGCCGGGATCCCGCCGCCCGCACGTGCGCCGCCAGCCCACGAGGCCCCTCCCCCGCCGCGCTCCGGGCCACCCCGCACCTGCGCCGGACCCTCGGGGTGCTGCCGGGCTAAGGGATGGGACCCAGGCATTTGCGCGCTGCGGGAGTTGGCCGGCCACCAGCCGACCTCCTGCGCCCGCAACAGGCGTTGGGTTCCATCTGCACCGCCGTGTTCTGGGGTGCCACCCCACTAATCGCCCACCTTCCCTTTAGGCCAGCTGCTGCTCCAGAGTCCCGGCTTATCCAACTTGCTCAGGCTCTTGAGTCCTGGAGGTTGGGTCTGCTTTCCAGTCAGGCCTCTCTGGTACTTTCGCTTCAGTAGTGTACATATTTGCAATGAAATTGCCCAGAGAGTCCTCTCTGGGTTTTATAGCTGCACAAATCAGTGGGAATTGTGGGCCTACCTCAGGCTTTCTAGGTTTGGTTTTTAAGCAGAAGCAGAAGAAAAATTACAACTTAGATATTTGGGGTTTTATTGAAGTCAGTCTAGGTTTGGTTTTTAAGCAGAAGCAGAAGAAAAATTACAACTTAGATATTTGGGGTTTTATTGAAGTCAGACTACATAACATTCAGATTTATTAAGTCTGCATACATATTTAGTCTTTTATCTACAAAGTAATGTTGGTAATCTTTTGAGGTATATTATAAAGTAGTTTGAGAGAAGCCACAAAAAAACATTAACTTTAACCGTTAACATTTTTCTAAATTTAACCATTTCAGATTTCTGATCCAGTCACTCCTGCTCTCAGCGAGAAACTTTGTATGTCCTTAACAAAAGCGAACAAAACGAACGGGAGTTACTACTCTGCACCCCCTCCAAGTAGATTAGTTGGGGTTCATCCAGAGAAACCTACTTCCCTCCAGTCCGTATTTTCTTTTTTTACAGGCATCTCAAAAACTTTTGTCAGCAATGCCATTTGACTTTGGTGACATATTGCACTAAAGGTAATGGTTGTTCAAATAATAGGAATATATGTGCCAGGCAGTGGAGGCTCACACCTTTAACCCCAGTACTCGGGAGGCAGAGGCAGGCAGATCTCTCTGAGTTCGAGGACAGCCTGGTCTACAATAGTGAGTTCTAGG
Organism: Alexandromys fortis; assembly: GCF_014885135.2. NCBI lineage: Eukaryota > Metazoa > Chordata > Mammalia > Rodentia > Cricetidae > Alexandromys > Alexandromys fortis. The sequence continues at coordinate 29,799,575 of NW_026067944.1, forward strand.
ACAGCAGAGCTGTTGAGAAGCCCTGTCTAAAATTATATACGAAGAAAGCCCTCTAGAGAACAAAACAATTATGTCCTAGACGTTTCCTAAATCCTGGAGGTCGGAGCTGATGTCAGGTCACAATGTCCTGATTTTCACAAACCCCTTGTGCTGAGGCAACTGCCTGAGCAGCTTTCCTGAAATCCCGAGTTTGTGCCTCTCAACTTCAGCCAGTGTGCAAGGACCCCACAGTCTTTATTGTAGCCCAGCGTGTAACTTCCCAATGACACAGCCTACACACGTGTGTAGAGAATGAAACTATATAGCAGCTACTGAAAGAAAATGGATAATTTTCAACCAGGTGGGTCACTTCTATCATCGGGCCCTGCTAGGCTGAATCCAAGCATAGTTCATGGATTCATTTGCTCTTTCATGAAATGCCCAGATTTTATCATAATCTTCTGGCTTCTAAAACTAAAATAGCTCACTCTGAGGTACATATAAGATTGTGTGTGTGTGTGTGTGTGTGTGTATTCCTTCATTAAGATACAACATGGCCCATGAATCTTTCAGACAACACAGAGTTTCAAAGGGTTTGACCACTGACCCTGCATGCCAAATCAATGAAGAGACTGTAGCATTTAAAGATACAAACTTGGAATGTTTGTGCCTAAAAAAAAATGTTTATGTAGCTTTTTGGGCTCTTGAACTTAGAGATGAACACAAAACACAGACCACTGGGCACACAGGGCCTCTGTGCTAACAGATAAATTTAAAAGGTCAAGTTACAAGCCTCAGCATAGGAAAAATGCCGCCGTGCCCAGGGTGTCTCCCTTCCCTTTTGTGTCACAGAATTTCAATTCCAAAATATATTTCATGGTTCACTGGAGAAATTCACAGCTTAAAAATATCTATAAGAAGTGAAAAGATAGAGTCTTAAGGCTATTGGAGAGAAACCACTTGGTAAGTGTTATTTAAATAAGGCTTTCCTAGTAGAAATCCAGACATAAAATATCAGAACTGTTCTTGTGACAGTGACAGCCTCCATCCTCGGTCCCTTCCAGCTGCCGTCTCCAGGTCCAGGTGTCCGATTTCGGCAGCTCGGCGCTAGCTCTCCACAGCCGCCCCAGTCTTGTTCTTGTTTAGTAAATCGAAGGTCTTCTGAAGCATAACGAGTGAGCTCTTCAGCTGCAAACAACATGACCAAAAATCAGACTGCAATTTTTACTGCTACTTCCCTCCAAAGGTTTTTTTCTTTATGTTGATGCTCAAATAGAACTTCACCATCCAGTACCTGATTCTGCTGCATGAACAGGTGCCGGAGGATCTCGTTGGGTGTATTTGCTCTTACTCTTTTGGCTCTTTTTGGTCTGACTTTTGGGGGGTCCTACTACCCAGCTCCCAAATCCCACACAGAGGCTTAGTCCTAGTTTTGAGTGCCTGGCCTTCACTTGACTTGTTTCTTTTCTTTTTTTTTTTTTTAATAATAAAGGAAGAATTTATTTGGGGCTTATAGTTCCAGAGGGTTAGAGTCCATGAGCATTATATCAGGGATCATAGCAGTAGGCAAACAGGCACAGCACCAGAGCAGTAGTTGAGAGTGCAATCTTCCTCTACAAGCAAGGCAGAGAGGGATAACTGGGAATGGGGTAGGCATCTGAAAACTCAACGTCCATCCTGCAGTACCACACATCCTTCAACAAGACCACACCTCCTAATTCTTCCTAAACAGCTGGCCAACTAGGAACCAAATATTCAAAGATATAAGCCTATGGGGCCATTTTTATTCAAACCACTGCAAGCCATAAGTTGCCTCGGATGTCAAATCCCAACAACACTAAACAAACTGCAGTGCATTCAAACAAGATGCACTCTCTGTGTTTCTGTATCTTGCAGCATGCTTCCAGCCTGGAATGCCCTTAAGTGGCACCTCGGTGCCCATCGTAACCATCTTCTTTTTTTTCCGTTTATTTATTTATTAAAAGTTCCTGTCTCTTTCCCGCCACCGCCTCCCATGCTTGACTTGTTTCTTACCAGTTTTTCTTAAATTATCCCGGGATACGTTTTGCCTCTGGGCTTTTTCCTTTTCTTCTGTGTATCTTATTTTCACTCTTAGCGCAGGGCTGCCTGTATGGGTGACTGGCCCCTGACGTCCTCCTCCTTCTCCTTGTGCTCTCGTTGTGCTGTCTTTCTTCCCAGGTGTCTCCTCCTAGTTATTCTCTGCCTGCCAACCCCGCCTACCCTTTCTCCTGCCTGGCTATCGGCCATTCAGCTCTTTATTAAACCATCAGGTGTTTTAGACAGGTGAAGAATCAGAGCTTCACAGAGTCAAACAAATGCATCATAAACAAGAGTAACACACCTTAAAATAATTTTCCATAACAAGAGGGCAGTTCTTTCCAGAAAGTCTGTCTTACTATCTAAAGGAAACGCCTTGGTTTCTTAGAGGTTTCTCAAGGCTCAGTGGTCTCTTCACACTCCCCTCAACACCTCGAGCCCTGCGGCTAAGCCATCGAGCATCCTCTCCACAGTCCTAAAACTTCCCTATACCACCGACCCCATAGAAGTTTCCCGAAGACCCTGTCTCTGAACTCCGGGATCACTATCCTACCTCAGATTTCCCTCTTCCTTTTAAAAACAAAAATTGACTTCTCTGATAAAATTGAAAGCAACATGAGACCAAGAAACATATCTTATTCCTTACTGTATTCGCTCATGTGTTCATTCAACAAACCTGGTGTATCTGTTTCATGCTGGACACAATGCTAAGTGTGGAGTGCATAATGCTGAGCCAAGATGTTCCTAGACCTAGCCACGAAGAGCACAGGGGTTCAGCACAGCACGATTTATAGATGGGGTTATTGAGAAAGAAGGAAGGTTTTCCTTCTTTATAAGGCATGGTCATCCACTGAGAGGAATGCATGAGAGAGAAGTGAGAATGATGAGGCGGCAGGGGAGAGTTACTAAGCAACCATAGAGAAGGTCCATCTAAAGACAGCCCAGCTGAGGACCTACCCATTCACACCCTGAGGAACAGACTGGCCTACCTGTTCCAACATCACTATGGAATCTTGGAGCACTCCTTTTAAACGGTAAGCCTGATCTTTGTTCTTTTGAATATTTTCTGTTCTTGAGAACCTATCAGCGACTAAACTGGAAGAGAAAAAAAAATTCTAAAAATCATGAAAATAGCTGCTGACCTTATTTATAGAAATTATTGTGTCCCATGGATTGCAAACAAAGCACATCAAACCCCGCCACCACCACAAAAAAATAAAAGTAACTTTTATTTTACTGCAAAAAATAAAAAGTAAAATAAAACTAAACATGTATGACTATAAGATATAGCAGACCAGAATTCCTAAAATTAAATTTCCGGTGACAAAGAAACAGGTGACGACAACAGGCAGGGCTGGGATGGGGAACTTACTTTAAAGATCTCTCTTCATGGAGGTGAAGCCGGTAGAAGGACTGAGCGGCGTGTTCTATCTTTGACAACTTCAGAAACAGCGTCACATTCAGCAGAACTAGCAACAGCAAACTGTGCAGAACAAATGACAGCTCGTTAACCCGCACTGAGCTGCACTGCAGGCTGCAGAGGTGGCCGGGCACCCAGGTGGTAGAGGCAGGAGGATCTACTGTGATTCAAGACCACAGACAACCTGGGCTACAAAGCCAGACCCCGCCTCCTCCTCCACCTCCCCAAATGAAGAAAATAAACAATATATATGCCAAAGCTCCCAACTCTATATGATCTAGGCGATTTTCAAGTTATTTAAATAAATCGTCCCCATTTCGTTATATAAAATAATTATCTTCAAGTATTCCATGGATATGTAATAGAGTAGTGATGGGAACTGACTAGAGTGATGAGAAGAGCCCTTCAAGAATCTCAGCTCACAGGTCGCCTCTGACCCCCGGCCTCTCTTCTCTGCTGGAACCCAGCCAGTGCCGCGCAGCTACGGGTTTAGAATCTACCAGGTAAGCTTTCAGCGTCTATTTTTGGGTTATGTTGGCTTAAGCAATTACACACCCATAATACTGCATTTTAGAAGTGAAATGAAGATCAATATGCTGCTGATTTTAGGGACATCACAATGTTATCTTTTATTCCTAGTAGAAGCAAAAATGTGCATATATATGTATATATACATATATGTGTGTGTTGAATATATATTTGCATATTCAGCAAGTATATATGTATATATATATATTCAGCAAGACTTTCTTCTTGCTAATCTTGAATAAAGGAAGTACCAGATAAATCCTAATATATATTAATAATGATAAATATAAAATTTTACATGCAAATGTAATGTTTTGTTTTTAGCAGCAGACTTTCAAATTAATACAGACCTCATTACACATGTATATAAACTGGCAAGTAGTATCATATGTCTTCACTTATTTTGTTTTGTTAAAAGATTTATGTACCTCAAATTGGACATATTGGGTCTGAGGGTATAGCTCAGTGGTAGAGTACTTATGTAGCATGAACAGAACCCTGGGTTTGATTCCAGGGAGTACAGAAAATTAAAAAGTATGTGGATACATATGGTATGTGAAAAACTAAAAGTAACAGGAGAATCAAATCTGTGAAATTATCATGGCACTGAAGTGATGTATGTGGACACACACACACATACATACATACATACTTCCAGATTTGAATATAAATGCATTTTTCTACAAAGTAATATAATGGTATTTGTCATTCAAAAATAAACTGATTTAATTAGAATCTGAAAACCTTCCCTAAAACTCAAAGAGAAATCTGAGAGCAGTGGTGTATGCAGGCTATCCCAGCATAAAGGAGGCTGAGGCAGGAGGATCACGAGATAGTTCAATGGTAGCCTAGACTTCATAGTAACAAAAAACACACTAATGAGGATAACAAAGTATCTCCTGCTTGTTCTGAGATCTGTAGTAAGGAAAACAGTTAAGAGCCTCATTCCAAAAGTTATCACCCAGTCTGTCACTGGGTCAGAACCATTTATACCATCAAGGGACTCCCCCAAGGTCCCCATGCAGCCATGTACAATTAGAGTTCTTAGATGTAACTTCATGGGTAGGTTCCTATAGTGTACCCCAAAGTTCTGACTAATTGCCTAATAATATTTTTCATGCTGTGATGCTTAGATCATTCATATGTAGGGTGTGTGCTTTAAGGTTCATCACCAGCTGCTCACAATTCTCTGTAACTCCAGGCCCAGGGGATTCAGCACCCTCTTCTGGCCTCCTTAGTTACCAGGCATGCACGTGATGCACAGAAGGACACGCAGGAAAATACCCATACACATAAATTTTAAAAAATTGTTAAATGTTTTAAAAACTCCTGATCACTATTCAAAGTCTACTGAATCGGCCTTTGAAATCAGGGCTGAAAATCTGCATTTTATTCCACTCCTAACTAACTCCTATTCACATAAACATGGGAACTACTGACCTAGTTAAGCAAAGTAGAAGGATTTTACGGGAATATGACCAACATGTTTTTTCTTTAAATTTATGGAACTTCCCATAAAACCCCACAGAGTCCATAGAAATGAGTCAAAATGTTTTTTTTTAAAAAAAATGCTTAGTGTATATTTTATATTCCCTTAAATTTTACAATTCTGAAAAATCATACATCAAAAGCTATCACACCCAAACCTGTCAGACTGTTTCTATACGTCAGCAACAGTCAATAGTGACCATTTCTACCCAGTAAAACACAAACGCAGGAGCTGTTGAAATGACACAGTGGTTAAGGACACTGACTGCTCTGTTGAGCACCAGGGTTTCGTTCCCAGCACCCACAGAGCAGCTCACAACCGGCTGTAGCTCCAGTTCCAAAGGATCCATGCCCTCTTCTGCCCTCCAAAGCACTGCACACACAGTGCACTAATAGACATGAAATAAGAATAAATCCTAAAAAAAGAAAAAAAAGAAAGAGAGAAACAAATGCCTTCCAATTTTTTTGGAAACTATTTAAAAACAGAGATATAAACCAAATAATGGGCTGGAGAGATGGCTAGAGGTAAGAGCACTGGCTGCTCTCCCAGAGGTCAATTCCCAGCAACCACATGGTGGCTCACAACCATCTGTAATGAGAACTGGTGTCCTCTTCTGGCCTGCAGACATGCATGCAGGCAGAACACTGTATATATAATAAAAAAAATTAAAAACCAAGTAAGTACAATGAATACTCACAAAATGCTCATCACCACAATCAGAGCGGTGTCACAGCTGTCCACGGTCTTTCTCTTTCCTGTGGGTGAAAGTGAGAGTGAGAACCGTGAACACTGCTGAAAGTTAATAACCTGGAAAAAACATGTCATTTGTAAAGACAAAATGATTTAGGGTGAAGTCTCTGCACTTTTTATTTTTTAGACTCGTGATACCCTGGGTAAAATGTGAAACAAACCTAAAAGGAGAAAAGCCATGGCAGCTCTTCAAATTTGAGACGTTACAAATTAATTTACTATGAAATTAAATAATACATAGCACATGATGTAATGCTAAGAACATTGAGCTTATCTAATATATAAAGTTATTCTCCTTTAAAAAAAAGTGACCAATCACGGTGACCCAAAAATTTATGTTTCAAAATTAAAAAGCTATTGATCTTAATCAGTGGTTAGACATAGTTACACAAAGTTAAAAGTCTAATGGGGACATGGTTATGTGAGGGGAACAGAGGGGCTGACAGCCTTAGAGCTGTGGAAGGGACAACAGTATAGGAAAGAGTCTGCGAGACTGGAAGTCACACTCCACCTCAGCAGTTTGCCTAGGCTAGCCCCGACAGTGCACTCAGAGCTAAACATCAGGTATCTGTACACGTTAAGCAGGAAATGAGCTTGGATTTAGTGACTCACTGGTGACAGTAGCCAGCTGGACAGCACAGACAGCTGAAGGGACAGCTCTAAGCAGCCCCAACCAACTGCTGTTATGAAGAGATCTGGTACAGTGCCATCAGACTTGAGATTTTATTTAAATATCCTTTTTTTTTTCTTCCTTTTTGAGGCAGCATTTCAGTATGTAATTCTGGCTGCCCTGGAACTCACGAGGTAGACCAGCTGGCCTCAAACTCACTGAGATCTGCCTGCCTCCATCTGAGTGCTGGAACTAAAGGCATGTACCAGTACAGTCAGCCTGAAACTTTTAAATGCTCTGTGGACCAAACAAAATACTCTACTGGCCACATGCCTGCCATGTCCCAACTCTTCCTTTAGGCTTCTGTGTAGCCGTCACTAAGAAACTCGGAGTATATTAAATATTATCCAAAAGGAGAGGAAGGTAGGCTTCCTTAAATGACATTCTTCATGAACAAGAGGTACCTCGTGCGTCCTGAGGCTAAAATCTTTTACCTGTAACATCCCCTTTGGCCTCAAAGCCCACATCTATAGGAGAACGCTGGGAGGGCAGCTTAGGAACTGTTTCTGCCGTTCGATTCAAGGTCCGCCTTCTCCGTCGTAGGCTACTGAGTTTTCCAGGGTCTTCGATGGATTGATTTAACACAGACTCTTCCATTAATAAATCTGATTCTAAGGTGAAAATTTTAAAACAATAGGATTAGGAGGAAGCCTTCTCAGCTGTAAGACCTAGGCTGTGTGTGTGTGTGTGTGTGTGTGTGTGTGTGTGTGTGTGTGTCCACGCATGTGTGCATGCACAGGTTTGCTTGTTTGAGCCTTGATAATCTTTTCTAATCATATGTTAGGTTTTGCAGACTAGATTCAAACTTTATTCTTAATTAAAAGCTTTGGAGACTACAATGACCCAATAATGAGGCTTCATTATTCTAGGAAGAATGTTTATCAATAAATGATGGGATCATCAGTGGAAACTCGCTAGTGCTATATTAAATATTAACATAATGGCTTCAGTTATGGAAACAACAGCTCCACATACTTCCATGAAGTCATTAGAAAGCGTTCCAAAATAGAGCCCAGTGTTTCCTAACCCTAAAGCGAAGAGAAACATGTAGATGTTCTAAGGTTTGCAAAGGAACATTCTGGCAAGGGGGATCTTCAAACAACCTAAAAATCCCATTTTTTTAAATTATTTATTTCAACCCTTTCCTTTCTCAGTTTTTCATCCAAATCTCATTATCCAATAGCCAAGCTCATGTTTAAGCTTCATTTTCTCTGTTGCTGATGAGAAGTTTAATAATGAAACAGTCAAAGGGAAAAGAGCTGGAGGACAAATGACCAACAAAATAAACCATGCAGCCTAAGTAGCTCAAGCTGATTGGCCTCAGCTTTTCCTTCAGTAAAATTAATTATGTGCACATATGTGCGGTGTTCCCTCATGGATTTATTAAGAATATCCCAGCACAACAGCCGCATTGCTTCTCACGGTCATCTACCAGTACCCCCTCCACCAAATCCATAGGAACAGAGTGTCATTGCCAAGTGGGCCTACATAAGCCCAGGAAAGCTGCGGCCTAGAAGGCAGGTGTGGGCCCGGGGCTCTGCAGACGTGAGAGAGAGTGAGTGACTCCATAACCAATTTTGTAACCCCAAACTGTGGTCAGCCTCCTGCCTCCTTGCAAAGGCAAGCAGTGTGTGATCTTGGACAAGTCACTTAACCCTACTTTGATTTCCTCTGTAGTCAAATGGGAAACACCAACCATAGCAGCTGCACCTCACAGGGCTGCTGTGAGTATGAAATGTTCACACTATGATGTGCATTTTAATTCTGTGGTGGGCAGAAAACAAGCATTAGATAAGCAGCGTTGGCAACAATAACTGAGATTTTAAAACCGCACAATTGACAGAGCAAGTGAGGAGCGGAAGCCACTTCCGTGAGCATCATTCCAGCCTTGTCACCTGGACCCTCTGTGTCCTAAACATGCGACCTGGACACAAACAGATGCAGCAAAACTTTACAGACCAAGCTGTTTGAAGTAGCGCTCCAGCGAACTCCAGGAATTCTTCTCAATTAAAGACTTGATAATGCCCCATGGTTGTTTCCTGTATCTCACGTCTGTGGAAACTCTAATAGGAAGAGAAGAGACAGACTTTAGCCAGCAGAAGAGACCAGGTGAGTTCAGGGGAGTATGGCCATAGGCTACTTTAGCTATCCCACTGCAACAAAACGTAAGGTTACATTCTGTGGAAAGCCAAAATAATTACTATTATAAAATTACTATTATAAAAATTATAAAATTACTATTATAAAATAAAAATTTGTTCTTCTTTTAAAACCATTGTAGGCTGCTACTAACCTCATCAAATGATAATATTCTACCCTCACAGAAATAACATTGAAAGCTTCAATAAATGCTAAGAAATTAAATTGGCAGTAATGGCATATGCCTTTAATCCCAGCACTTGAGAGGCAGAGGCAGGTGTGTCTCTATGAGTTTGAGACCAGCCAAGTCTATAGAGCAAGTTCCAGGACAGCCAGGGCTACACAGAGAAACCCTGCCTTGAAACACAAAAAGGAAGGAAGGAAGGAAGGAAGGAAGGAAGGAAGGAAGGAAGGAAGGAAGGAAGGAAGGAAGGAGAGAGAGGGACAGAAATAGGGGGGAGAGAAGGAGAGAGGAAAGGGGAGGGAGAGAGAATTAAATAAATTTCTAAATGCCTGGGGAGGGGCATCAGATCTCTCGTGATCACACATTAGTCGGAAGTAGTTCTATTCCTTAACTCCGAGCAAAGCCTATGATGGCCACTGCTCTTCAAGGCGGCAGCATTCTTTATTGCCCACTGCAGCTGTCCCTTACTGCTCACCACACCTTCCCGTGGAACTCCTGGCCCCTGTGACCCTTAGACTTGGTCATGTGACTTGTTGTGGCCAGTTCTATGGCTTTTTCTTCCTTTGGCAACTGAAGAACTCTTGTTCTAGACTGTGCAGCCCCAGAATCTCAAAGCCTTTATCAGTCTCAGTCTTAGTGAGGACTTCTACCCTTCTGATCACTGCTGGACATGTAAATTAGGCAAGAAGTAAAGTTCTGTTGTGCTTGACTAAGAATTCAAGGCTAATGTTACACAGCATACTGTGGACTACTTTAAAACATACACTTGCGATTGCTCACCTCAGTCTGCATCTCTGCTTTGCAGATCGGACGATACAGTATCTATTCAGCGTATAGAAGTAGTCGTGGTAGGGAACGTCATGTGTCAGGACTTCTGAATCTACTAAATAAAATTGTGCTTCCCGGCTTTCCTTATACAGTGTCTGCCGAAATAAGATACAAATGCCTATTTTCAATATTTTTATGTTCTCAGCTATTTAGAACAAATATACTGAGGTTCCTTCTCACAAGTACGAAAGACATCAAAAATCTTTTTTTTTTTTTTTGCAGAAGAAGGTATACATTATGTATACAGTATTCTCAGTACTCTGCCTGCAGGCCAGAAGAGGGCACCAGATCTCATTACAGATGGTTGTGAGCCACCATGTGGTTGCTGGGAATTGAACTCAGGACCTTTGGAAGAGCAGGCAGTGCTCTTAACCACTGAGCCATCTCTCCAGCCCGACATCAAAAATCTTAATGACAAGCTAGGACTGAATCAGAAATAAGTTGCAGAGTCTTTCTGTGTTTATTGGCTATAATGAATTTTAAGTTTAAAATTAAATTGACAATTCAAAATCAATTGAATAATGCAAGGGCCACAACTCCCACATTCCCTGAAGTTTAACAGAACCAAATGTCAACGGGGGGGGGGGGGGGTAAATGATGAAACTAGACCAAACATCACTTTCCCTGAACAGGACGTGGGGAGCTGTCAGGCGAATCTTTATCATTTTAACAGCCTTCCACCTGTCCTTGAAGGAGGAAGGACTAACTGTTAAACTTATGGAAGATTCTCCTATGCCGAAAGACTGATCTCTTCGTATCTGTGACAATCTTTTAAATAGGTATGTAAGACAGGAAGTCACATTCTCTTTGCCCCGATGGAGAAAAACTGCAGCAGCACCCCGCCTTCAGGAGTTCAAGCACTTCATATCACAAGCCTGCTGCTCAGATTGGCCAAACACGCTCTGCTCTGGGCCAGTACCGCACTAGTCCTGAAGAAGACTATGGGCTTATACTTAGTTTTTAAAACTCCTGTGTTTTCCTGTGCGTCACTGCAGCTACCTAGCTCTTTGGCTTCCTCGCTGACATGATCCTATAAATTAAATTTTAGAAGTGTTTGTTTTAAAATCTCCTATTATGGTCAAGCGGTGGTGGCACATGCCTTTAATCCCAGCCCTTGGGAGGCAGAAGCAGGTGGATCTCTGTAAGTTCATGGCAAGCCTGGCCTACACAGCAAGTTCTAGGCAGGTGGTCTATTTGACCAGGGGTGGGAGGGTGTGCTTTCTAGGCTTTGAAGCCCTTTCTAACCTGTGACAGTTCATCATCCCTGCCAGGTGTTGGGTGAAATTGTCTCATAAACTGTTGCCTGTGACAGGCCACATCTCTCCTGCTGCAGGCATGACCCCTCCAGAACCCCGAGAGAGTCACTCACCTGCTTCTCTGTGGCAGCAGTGTATTTCCCCGTAAGTGGATTACTGAGGACTATAGTGTAGGTCATGGTTCTCAGCTGATCGCCTCCAGACTCAACTGTCCAGGGTGTAGATACCACATCTAATCAGAGCAAACAGAGAGACTTTAAGATGAACCCAGGGTACAGTTGGAGAATTACATAAACGTTTACAAGCAGGATCTGTCCAAGTTTTACAACCACATTAGAAAAGGAAGCATCACACACCTAAGAGTTGACCATTCAGGACATGCTATAAATATAACAGGTTTAGGTGCTGTGGAACAATGGTCTTGTACTTTGTAAAGATTTGTCAGTATGTTATTTTAATAAAATGCTGATTGGCCAGTAGCAAGGCAGAAAGTATAGATGGGGCAACCAGAACAGGAGAATTCTGGGAAGAGGAAAGGTTCAGTCTGCAATTGTCACGCAGACACAGAGGAAGCAAGATGAGAAGGCCTCGCTGATAAAAGGTACCAAGCCACATGGCTAACACAGACAATAATTATGGGCTAATTTAAGATGTAAGAATTAGTTTATAAAAAGCCTGAGCTAATAGGCCAACCAGTTTTAATTAATGTAGACCTCTGTGTGTTTCTTTGGGACTGAGTGGCTTGGGACTGGGCAGGACAGAAACCTCTGTCAACATTTAGGCATCATTCATTCAAAAACATATGTACACTAAAGCAAAAAAAAAAAACTAGCCTACAATTCACAATCTCAGAGAACCTAGACAACAATGAGGACACTAAGAGAGAAATACATGGATCTAATCTACATGGGAAGTAGAAAAAGACAAGATCTCCTGAGTAAATTGGGAGCATGGGGACCATGGGAGAGGGTTGAAAGGGGAGGGGAGCAGAGAAAAATATATAGCTAAATAAAATCAATAATTAAAAAGAAGCCATTTCTTCTTAAAAAATGTATACTTAATTTCAAAGAACTTTTTCAGATTATCTGGTCATATATAAGCCTACTCCAAGAAAACACAAATAATCTACTGCTAATCAGAAATAGGATCAGCAGTGATCATTGAATCCTGTTATTAAAAGTCCATACTATTGAAATAAAGCAACCATCAAGATCTATTTTCCCATGCTTGTTACACTTGGATCTTTAGCATGCTACCAACAAAGCCTACTGAATCATTATTTGCCAGAATATCCTCTGATAAGCATCATATTGGAAGAGACAGTCCTCAGTACTGAAGTAAAGTTCTTTATCAGATAAAACATCAAGAATGAAATTTTGGGCTGGAGAGATGGCTCAGAGGTTAAGAGCACTGACAGTTCTTCCAGAGGTCCTGAGCTCAATTCCCAACAACCACATGGTGGCTCACAACCACCTATGATGAGATCTGTTGCCCCCTTCTGGTGTGCAGTCAAACATGCAGACAGAACACTGTATACATAATAAATAAATAAATAAAAAAATCTTGAAAAAAAAGGGAATGAAATTATAAGAAAAGAACAACAGACAAAAGGATACAGTGTGTCATTTTTATGGAGCTAATGTAAAAATGAAAAGGACAGAAATTGCTGAATACTTTAAGAATCATTTGTTTTTGATAAACACAAAAAATTTAAATTGGTGAAACTTCACACCCCTCAGGGTGGCTATTATGTGATACTAGAAGTAAGGAGTGTTGATGACTCTGTGGCATGGCAGTCTCCATGCACTGCTTAGTAGGACTGTAAAATGGTACAGTTATAAAACGCAGAATGGCTAAGCCTCAAAAAAAATAATAAAGTTACCCTTGGATGTAGCAATCTGCCTTTAGACAACTAATATACAGAGAGCAGAGTTCAAAGTGAGGACTCAAGTAGGTATCTGCATATTACTGGCCAGAGCAGTATTTCTTTCAGAGTAGCTAACAGTTATAAACACAGAGTGTCACTAATGGATGAATGCACACACAGAATATGGTATTATAGATGCATACATGGATATAATTCTGCCTTTAAAAGAGGTGGGATTCTGCTACATGTCCCTCATGGATGGATGGACTTGAAGACATAATGTTATGTGTAAAACTTCTCAGTAAAAGGCAAATGTTAGAGACTTTCATTTATATGAAGTAGCCTGAGTAGTTAAATTCATAACTATAAAAGATGGAATGGGGTTCCTTAGGAACTAGGGAGGGACAAATGGAGAGCTGTTGTTTATAGGTTCAGAGTTTCTATTTGGGTTGACGACAAAAGTCTGGAGCTGAATTGGTGATGGTCACACAATGAATGTACGGAACGCCTCTGAACTGTGTGTTGAGAAACAGCAAGCTTCATATCATGTGTGTTTCCCCACAACTTTAAAATCTGAGCCCAGGTAAGGTAAATATGGATGTTATTATACCAGTCATGCAGCTTCTCTGAAGGTTTACATGTATCTAAATGAAAAATATTTTAAATTGACTTTTTAATTAGAATGATGCTATGCAACTGTAAATAGAATTCAAAGAGAGTGCCAATTTAAAAGTTTCTTATTAAAATAAATTAGATCTATGGGGCTGGTGAAATGGCTCAGGAGATATTTTATTTTTTCACCATGATAAAATACCATGACCCAAAGCCCCCAATAACATACTTCCTCCACCAAGAAGACTACACCACCTAAAATTCTACAGCCTCTGCAAACAGCGCCACCAACTGGAGACCTGGTATTCAAATGCCAGTGGGGGGGGGCATTTCTCATTCAAACCATTATAACAGGTAAAGGTACTTGGCATCAACCCTGCTAACCCAAGTTTGATTTTCTGAACCCCCGTGGTAGAAAAACAAAACCGTCTCTCTCTCACACACACACATACACACACACACACACACACACACACACACACACACATGCACTAGCACGCACACGTATGCATGCATATTGTGAAAAACTAGAAGAAAAAGAAAGACAGACAACTTTAATTACTAGGTAGAAAGTTCTAAGAATAACTATGGATTTTAGTGACAAGCAAATTATCCTTTGCAGAAAAGCCTCTTGACTCATTCCAGGCCCACCCTGTAATGTGCCTTTAACTGCCAGACTTTGAGGAAGCTGGAAGCCTTTGATCCCAACGCTAGAGTGGACATAGTCATCCATGATGAAGCCAGATAGGCACTAGACAACAAATGCAGTTGTGCTTCAAGAAGCAAACTCCACTCCATACTGACTTTACTGACCAGCGGTGCTTCCTGGACATAAAGAGGACAGCATCCCAGCAACAGCCATTGCTTAGCAACTACGGGATGAACCATTCCTGACTCTTCACAAGTATCAAGTCCTCCAGATAGAAGTGAATAGTAAAGTACAAAATGGATTCAAAAGAGATACAGTTAAGTTAAATATGAGCCACTGGGCAGGATGACTTACACCTCCAGACATTCCATGTTTTTAATGGAAAATAGAAATTATATTCTCAAAGTCATGAAACACAGGATATAATCACAAAGTTCAATATCAACAGAATCCCTTTGCTACTCTACTGTGGAGAAGAGCATTCATTTTTGGTCCTGGATTCGCTACCATTGATCTTACCTATGAATATATACTTGTGCTTTTGTGGATGATTCAAATAACCTAATGGTTAACAAAAATCCTTAGGTTGTAGAATTGATCACTGACCATGTCAAATGGCTTACCTTGTACACATGTCTACTGCTATGGTCTTCTAATTTTATATGGTTGACTTGTAGCATTAAAAAATTTGGAACAATTGATATAAATTCATTTTTAAACTTACTATAAACTTGTTTGACCTATTTAATGAAGAACTTTTATCACACGAGCAGTGAAATTCTCCTGAGAGTGTTATCAGCTCTATAAAACTATTATATCATAAACTATTATATCATTATGTCATAAACTATAAAACATCATATCATAGGTTCTGTGATCAAAGGGCACAGCTCCATCATTTTCACATAGGAAGCACACAGAGACACCAGTACCCCAACTAAGATGTGAAACTTCTTATCTGCATCTGAAAGCAGCGGTCCCAGGCTTTACCCATCTACCCCTCATCACAGGAACCATGAGCACACTGACTTCCATGTCTCGGTCAAGCAATTACACATCATGCACGCTTTGCATCTGGTTTCTTTTGCTTAACACTGTGTCTGTGAGGCCCACTCACAGTTATAGGTGGGAGTTCTGTGGGAACCCAAAAATGTAAGCCTATTCCACCTTGTCTGAAGGTCAAAAAGTCTGAGCTTATTATAGCTCTTTCAAAGTTGTTGACAAGTGTGGCTACAAAACAAAATATACCGACCTGGGGTGTGGTCACTTGGTGTTCTGGACACTAAGATGGCCCGTAGAGGTAGATCTGCTCCACCCAGAGAATTCGAGTGTGCTTCTGCTCCTTCTTTTGAAATGGAGGTTTGACTTAGGGAGTGGCTGCCTGCAGGATACTTAATCTAGGGTGTGTTCACTATCCTAAACATCTAATGCTTTGCTCAGGAATTAATTGTCTGACATCTCAAGTATGGAAGCAAGTAACTACTTTGGTTGTTCTTTGTACCATGTTAAAGCAGTCTTTTACCTTTTCCCCACCCCCTTCTGTGTTGGGGTATAAAAGAGTAGGATAAATAAATGCAGGCAAGTTTCAGCATTCAAGATCCACTGGGTTGGCCTCCCGGTACTATCTTGTGTCTCTTTCTTATCTCTATTCCTCCCTACCTAACATTTCTAATCCTCACACCCCTATCCTGGGACAGACAAACCCGCTTGTGGCTAGGATTGTGGCAGAAGTCACCCCAAAAAGGCGTTTCAAGACAGAGTTCACTGTTGTTTGCATTAGTATATGGAATTCTTTAATGGAGATTTAATATAATTTTGTCATTCTATTAATGATGGGTGTTTGAGATCATACATGTTTCCATAATCCCAGTAACTGTCAGAGTACACACACACAATTCTGATGAGGGTGTACTTCAGATGGAAGGACAGAGTGCGGGAAGTAAGAGCTGTAAGAGACACTACAGGCCGTTTGACCAAGTGATTGCTTCAGTGTATACTCCGCATGAATCCAGTTGTCACTGGAACCCTTTCCAATAGGGTCCGACTCCACTGAATGGGTACATTGATGAATAACTGCAGTTTTTAAAGGGTATAAATATAACTTTAAGTAGCACTTACCTAATTAAACAATTATATCATTCACATGTGAATTTAACTAAACCTTTAAATCATAGTTTTAAAACCAACACTTTAGGGGTTGAAGAGATGGCAGTTAAGAATAGTTAAGAGTGCCAGGTGGTGGCGGTGCACGCCTTTAATCCCAGCACTCGGGAGGCAGAGGCAGGCAGATCTCTGTGAGTTTGAGTCCAGCCTGGTCTACAAGAGCTAGTTCCAGGACAGGCTCCAAAGCTACAGAGAAACTCTGTCTCGAAAAACAAAATCAGTTAAGAGCACTGACTGCTCTATCAGAGGACCTGGGTTCAATTCCCAGCACCCACATGGCAGCTTACAACTGTCTGTAACTTCAATTCCTAGGTATCAACACCGTCACACAGATATACATGTAGGCAAAATACCAATGCATATAAAATAAAGATAAATTATTTAAAAAAAGTAAAATCAACACCTTAAAATCAAAGTGTATCTAATGCCTCCCCACAAAATCAGTCCCAAACCTCTAAGGATAATCCTCCCAAACTCATTGTTAGGTAAGAATAGAAGACCAACCTATTATATTTCTAGAAGTAGTGAATCTCTGCATAAAGTGTGAGCTAGTGAAGAGAAGTTCAAACATTCTCTCAGCACTCATGTGAAAAACGCGGTTGATATAAAGTCTTCCTTGAAGATCTTTCTCCAGAATATTTTCTAGAAAAACAAAACACAAACCAGAGGAGAAGAAATTAAAGAAAGACAATTTCAATATTTGAGGGAGAACTGTGTTTTATTTTGGCCTTGATACAAAAAGTTTTTAAATGTGATTATCCTGCTTCAGAATAATAAAAATACTACAAATTGGAAGATATATATATGTGCATATTCATATATATAAAACATAAGCATATGTACATGACTAAATAAGACCACCATCTCCAATTATTAAAATCCAAAATACACAGAAATACTTAACTAGCATAATATTGAACTCCTTCTATAAGATACCATGCATATGAATGTTTAATATGTGATAAAAGAAATAATAATTATCAGAGACATTTCAAGTCATACCACCAAATACATTCTGTAGATATTAAGTAGCCAGTGATTCTATTTGCTGTGTGCAGTAACACATCGGTCCAATGATCTCATTTGGTTTACCAGACAGGTATCACCATATTCATAGTGTATTCTGTGGAGGCTCGAAAATGTGAGACTATTTCCATGTTGACCAAAAGTCAGGGAGTTGGAACTTACCTCTACTTCTTTCAAGGTTATTGTGCTTCTACCTCAAACAAAGGTCCCACCTAGTAGTTGAACAGGAGTTCTGCTCTCTCAACGTTATTGTCAACAGGAAGAGGTATTTTTGTCGAGGTTGATCCCCAACAGTATTCTCAGTGCTCTACATTAAAATGGGAATAACAATTCCTCCTAAAAAAAGTATTCACTAAAGCTGAATAATGTCCAGTAGAACAGTACTTGGTCTACCTGGGAACTTGATAGTTAGGTATGTGCTAAAAATTACTGCAGCAAATGAAGTAATGTCTTTTCACCACTTCTGATGTTCCTATAGCCATCTCTGTGAGCATTCCCGTGGTCATCTCTCTGTCAGTGTTCCCGTGGTCATCTCTCTGTCAGCATTCCCATGGTCATCTCTCTGTCAGTGTTCCTATGGTCATCTCTCTGTCAGTGTTCCCGTGGTCATCTTTCTGTCAGTGTTCACATGCTTATACTAAGTGTTCCCGTGGTCATCTCTCTGTGAGCGTTCCCGTGGTCATCTCTCTGTCAGTGTTCCCATGGTCATCTGTCAGTGTTCACATAAGTGATCATGTCTATGTCAGACACTGTGCCAACCACCTTCCAGCATGGATGCTTTTCAGCCTTATGCAGTCCTCTGGCAGGGCTTCTTCCTCTATGGAGGAGGAAGGTGTAGTAGAGAGACAGCTGTCAAGATACCAAGGTCAGGAATGACTGCTCTGAAATTTGAATCCACTCCAGCACACAAAAAGTGCCCTGTGTTTTATGTAGCCAGAAAGAGTCTAACTGAAAAAACTATTTTTAAAAATGGGGGAAATGGAAAGGAAAAGAGCAGGAATCGAAGCCTGGTGCACAATGAAAATAGTGGCAATACAACACAAAATTTTACTGATCTGGGGACAGTGACTGGTTATTATTTCAAGCCTTACCCTCTGCCAATACACAATAAAAAACCATGACAAGAACTCCAAACATCAGAAACCAAACTCCAAGGGTTATCTGTGTGAAGAATCTGTCAATATTAACCTACGGGAACCAGTGTGGTTCAACAAAAGACATGGTCTACAAGCCAGAAAAGCATGTAAGCTTGCCCCGACCACTATTGTTTGCTCCCTCACTATTGATTTGTGTGTAGAGAATTTACAAATGCCATGTAGATATCAATTTACCCTCTTCTTGTAAAAACACTATTTATCGGCAGAACAATCCACTGAAATCTCAAAGAGCTCCTTGGGTGTAGAAATCATCCCTGAAATTAGGCAATTTGCTAAAGTTCCATAAGATAGCCTCCCTGCTAGGCTCTTGAGCTTTCACTGACACAGAAGTATTATATGTCCATGATGAAAATAACTCGAATATTCACAAAGGAAGCAAACAAAAATTCAATGGGATTTCTTCAGGAGAGTCCTTCTATACAAGGATCCATCCCAAAATGCTACATTGCACTTAGTTATTTTCTCTCCTTAGCCAGCTCTAATCTCAGGCTCTAATCAAGCCTTCTCAGGATTAGGCTTCTTTGCTACATCCTTGAACCCTGGAAGAGTGCTAGCCAGGTTATTTCACACAATGACTTTCAGTCTGGGCTTGCTGATGTCCTCCCTGAAAACACTAGAGTAGTGGGCTTGGGAAGACTACTGAAAGTGTGAAATACTCTAGGTGCCCGTGAACAACGCAGTTATAACAAGGGATGCTAGAAGCAGTTCAGGCTTTTATCTAAGGGGCACATACCCTGGAAAAGACTAATGTGCCTAAGTCTTCTAGATCGCCCACATCCCCATTAAAATCTGCTGGGTTGTTTCCTTGTTTGCTTGATGATAGCCATTCTAACTGGGGTGAGACAGAATCTGAATGTAATTATTTTAGGTTGGTTGGCTTTGGAGTGCGGTGGTGTTTGTGTTTTGTTTGTGTGTTTGTCTGTTGAGAGTTTCATATAGCACAAGCTGGCCTCAAACTTACTGTGGTTGAGGATGACCTTGAACTTCTGATCTTTCGGCCTCTGACTCCCTATTTGTGGGACTGCAGGCCTGTGTCACTGTGCAATGCTGAGACCAAATCCAGGGTTTGGGGGATGTGCTAGGCAAGCCCTCTGGCGAATGAGCTCCGCTCTCTAACCCATCAATGCAGCCGCCCCAAGAGGCGTTGAAGATTTTCACGTGTATTTATTGGCCATTTGTACTTTTTTATTTGAAAAGTTGTTTTGGGTTCATTTGTTCATTTATCAACTGAATCGCTTGCTCTCTGGCTATTTAGTTTTTAAATATTTTCTGGATATTAATCGCTGTTGGATACAGAAAAGACTTCTTCCTACTCTGTACGATGTCTTATCACTCTATTGATTTTCTTTTGCTGTACAAATTTTTTAAAGTTGAATGCACAGCTAATATTTTCTTTACACCTAGAAACAGTCATTTCTCTTAAGAGGCCCGATTTTATAACTTTGAAAAGTGAGTCTCTTATTCAGATCGAAAACAGAAAGATTACACTTATGTACACTCTTCTGTACAGTATTTTCATGTTTCTCCTAAATAACATTAGGTTTTAGGTTCTGAATTATGACTGATAAAAGTACAATTTACTATAGCAGTATCAGAAATTAATAATATATTCTGCATGGAAATTTGTTCAAGGAAATAAGTACATAAAATAAATTGTTTCTGCTTTGGGTTACTCATTTATGAGATTCCTTTTCTCTGTAGCTTTGGAACCTGTCCTGGAACTTGCTCTTGTAGATCAGGCTGGCCTCGAACTCAAGAGATCAACCTCTCTCTGCCTCCCAAGGGCTTGGATTAAAGGCGTGCACCACCACTGACTGGCTCATTTATGAGATTCTTGACATTTCAATTCCCTCCAAAGAACAATACCAATAATACTGCTGTAGCACAGTAAATTGACAGGTGGTGTTCTTTAAATGAAAAAAGGACACTGCTTAACTCAGGAGCAGGGACTGGAGAGGTGGTTGTTCTTTCAGAGGATGTAAAGTTTGGATCCTAGTATTCACATTGGGTAACTCACAACCAGCTCCAGAAGATCCAAGGACCCCCTACCTCTGTGGACACCAGCAATTGCACACAAAGATAAACACAAATACATTTTTTTTTACAGTATCAGTTTGAAGGTAGCAGTAGAAATGATTTGGATTTCTATGAGGCAGATAAATACAGGGGAAATACGGTAACCCGAAACTCACACTGCTGACTGTTTTGAGAATGTATAGCCATGTCCTACATAGGTAAGGTTTGAGCTGGAGAGGGCAGACAGATTCTCTTCATGAGACAGTACCGTGATGCTCTGTTTTGATTGGTTTGTCTGGAATGGATGATTCTAGAGAGATTCTCTATGCTAAAATAATCCCTTAAATCACAGCATAAATGTGGTATGAAAGGCAGGGCTGGATTTTCTCAGTTTTCTGTCTGCTCAAAAACAGATCAAAGTGCTCCATTTTAGCCAGCGTGGTGGTGCAGGCATAATCCCAGCATTCAGGATAGGGCAGGAGGGTTCTGGAAGCCCCAGACTAGCCTGAGCTCTATGACTAGTTTCAGGATAGCCAGGGCTACACAAGAAGGCCGTGTCAACAGATGATGACAACAAACCTAACCGATGTTTTGTTTAAAGAGAGTTCCACCCAGCCAGCCTCCATCAACGCCCCAACCTCCTGGGCTGGTCTCCTTCATTTGACCTTCCCCATTTCTCCCCGATTTCATCTCCTGCCAACGCCTCATTACTTTACAACCTGAGAAAAGATACAAACATAGAGCCATCATCAGGCTCACTTGAAAGATCTGATGAGCCTGAGATCTGAAACCCATCTAGAGAAAACAGTGGGATCACCCAAATTATTATCTAATGATAATCTAGTAGGAAAAACTCACCCCTACACCCTAAGGACACTTTAGGGGAAACACCATGGAAATACTCGCTGCAGAACCAGGCACTTTCCAAAGAGGCAACAAAAACAGCACAGAGTGGCCAGGGCCCATGTGCAATAACCACACAATATTACATTTCTGTTATTCCTAGATGGGTGTGCAGCTTTCGAGTTTTAATGTTGTTTTTCTAGGAACTCAATGACGAAGCAATGTTTTAAGGACAATTCTTAAGAGCAGATTTAATGACAGAGAAAATGATTCCTTGCTTTGTTGTCACTGACCTGTTTGGCCACTGGGTGCCAGACTAGATCTTCCTAGAGGCCCAAGTTCAGTCAG
Source organism: Alexandromys fortis (assembly GCF_014885135.2). Lineage (NCBI taxonomy): Eukaryota > Metazoa > Chordata > Mammalia > Rodentia > Cricetidae > Alexandromys > Alexandromys fortis. The sequence goes on from NW_026067944.1 coordinate 29,821,557, forward strand.
GCAGCGCATGACTAATTCGTGCCCACACATTCTAAAGCGCGGTAGCACGAGGCCTCGTAAGGCCATGATCCTCCTCATTCCTGTCATGCCTACTGCACTGATGACACAGACCTTCATATTTTCAAGAAAGACTTCTCATAAAACCTACTGGATAATATGACACTTAGAGTAGGGAGCATGGTTTGCTGGTAAGTTTGCCATAAAACACCTTTTTGTTGCTCTTATTTTATTCTCAGCTATCCCCTGCCTCTTCCTTCCTCCTGCCCCGCCTCCTGAGCATGCTCTGTGGAAAGAGCAAGAAGGTAGCTTTCCACAGCCAGTTAGAGTGGCCTCACCAGAAGGCAGCTCTGCTGGGCCTGACCTATGACTTTCGCCCTAAGAACTGTAAGGAATTACATTGTTCTCTGAGCCACGGGAACTGAAGTATCTGTCATGGCAGCCTGTGCTGCCTAATATAATGTGTAAGCGTGGAAGGGGTATGCCAGGCAGGCTCAGCGCATGCCTGTCCTGTCTTATGAAGCGTAGGTACCCTCTGCAGCTCCTGCTGCTCCATGGCTGATCTCCCTTCATCCTCCTTTCCAGCTCGCTCAGCAGCCTTGTTACCTCTGGCACACGTAAGTGGATTATCCTCTAACTTGGCCACCATCAGTTCTTTGTGTCTTTTCCTGATTTTATTACTGTAGGGATATCAGGAAGGACGCTATTTCTTGAGCCCGTGCAACAATATAAAGAATACAAGAAAAACACAGCCAGAGAACAACACATTTGCTACCCAGAAGGCCTTTCTTTCAGTAAAGATTCTGGTTACTCAACATCGGGAGAGTCTAGCTAAATCTATTGGTCTTCTAACACCAAATGGCTTATTTTTCACATTTCATTTATTTATTGTGGGAGGGCACATGGGCCATTGCTCTCTTATAGGGTCAAAGGACAACCTGCAGGAGTCTGTTTTCTCTTTCATCGTGTGGATTCCAAGAACTGAACTCAGGTTATTTGGTTTAGTGACAAGTCCCTTTGCCCACAGAGCCACATCACTGGCTCCGTTAGGTTATTTTTAAAAACCATGTAGTATATTATTAGCAGTTTACTTTGTAAAAAAAAAAAATTCTACTACAGAATGTTCTTTAAAAGTGATTTGAACCAGGTGGTGTTGGCCCAAGCCTTTAATCCCAGCACTTGGGAGGCAGAGGCAAGGGGATCTCTGTGATGGCATACAGAACTAGTTCCAGGACAGCCAGGGCTACACAGAGAACCCTGTCTCAAAAAATAAAGCAAAACAAAATTAAGAATTCAATGGAAATTTATTCTATAGAGACAGTTCAGAAGTAATTATGAAAATGTGATCATGTGTCTGCCTTCAAAGTTATTTTAAAATATTTCTCAAAAATAACTGATACAGATTGAAATAATAATCTTCTAAGTAATCTTTTAAATAAAAAGAATTACTTCTAGACATTTTATTTCCTACTGGAAGCCACGCAGTAATTTAAGTTAATATTCGTCTCAGAATATGTACCTGCCACCATGACTACTTGCTTTTAAATACACGTGTGTGTGTGTGTGTATGTGTGTGTGTGTGTGTGTGTGTGTAAGTATAAAGTCAGGCTTGCAGAGCCTTTGTTAAGATGTATGTTTGTTTGAAGCAGGGTGTCACTATGTGCCTGGAACTCATTACATAGACCACTCTAGCTTCAAACACACAGAGACTCTCCTGCCTCCACTTCCTAAGTTCTGAGATTCAGTTGCACACCACCACATCCAGCAGGTATCCTTTTTTACAAAGAAGAAAGAGAAAGAAGAATTTGGGAAATCCTGGATGCAGTGCTCATGACTTTAAGCCCAGCAGTGGCAGAGGCAGGAGGATCTCTGACTTCAGCAGTACTAAAAAGTAAGTTCCAGGCTGTCCACCCACTACACAGTGAGAATCTATCTCCAATAACAATTATAATAGTAATAATTTGGAAGTACTTTAGTTATGAGAAAAGAACACAGGACTCAAGGTCTTGTCCTCAGTCCAGCCTCTGTGCAGTTAACTAGCTATATGTGTTTAAACCAAAACTCTCCGTTTCTTCTTTCTCTGTGGGTAAGCAGAGGTAGATTAAACACACAGACAATGGGAACGTCTTACCCCAGTCAGTCTGCAGGAGTGGCGTAGAGACTTTCTGTTAACAGATTTGCTTTTCACTGCTGCTACTGCATAAAAGTTTAGTGTGTGTCTTCATGTATGTTCGTGTGTGTGCACATGTTTGCAAGTATCTGTGAGGTCCAGAGGAGAACTTTCTGTGCAGTTCCTCAGGAGCATCCACTTTTATTTTTTGAGACCAGGTCCCATCTCTCATTGGGTCCTAGAGCTTGCTGATTAGGCTAGGTTGTCTGGCCGGTGAGACCAAGGATCTGCATGTCTCTATCTCTTTGTTGTTGGGAGTACAGACCCTCACCACCGCGGTCACCAAAGCTGAGTCTGTCTTGTGGCCACTGGGGGTTGAACGCAACATTGCTTGCACTGAGATATCTCACTGTGCCCGGACTTGCTGTTCCCGAGAGCTTGGAATTACAAGTCAATCTAGTGGAGACTTTCAAATTCTAGGCTTTGAGAGAAATGAAGATGGGCCAGACTGGCAAGTGGTTCTCCTGTGTTCTCTACACACTCATTCCTTTGCTGGGTCTCTTTAGTGCGAGGCTGCCACAATCAAATTCCCACTCTGCACACACCTAACACAAGGGTAAACATTAGAAGACATGCCTGGAATTTTGTTGAGGTTTGAATTCTTTACCTTCATCAACAGAATCTGAAGTGCTGCTTTTGTCCAGAGAAAGGTATTCATTTTTATTCAAGTCCAGCGATTTGGAGGGCGCTCTACTTAACCTCTTTCCCGAAGCTAGCGAAGAGCTTTTTTTCAAATGTTTCTCACTCTGGAGCTCTTCTTTTCCTAATCCCTAAAAGATAAACAATTTGGTTAAAAAATAAAAAACTGATTTGAAGCTTAGGTCTTAAAGTAAGAACTTTAATATTAAATACTAAGAGTAAAGGCTTGAAATGCTGCTTTTTGAAAAATATTTACAGCACTCTGCTGAGACCAACTGTTACCCTTGACATGTTAGTAGGAAATGAATGTCTTCCCCAAGTGTTCTCATGCAGTAACGCACGACAGATTTATGAAGAATAGCACATAGAAGGGATTCAGAGGAAGGTGGCAGCATTTGAGTGGCTGAAGCAGAGGGAAAGGGGAAAAAATAAGGAACAATCAGGTCTTTTGGTGGGCAAGGGAGAGAAGCCAAACCCAGCTTGTTTCCTTAGCCGGTGCCCACTTCTCACCTATCTCTCAAAATCAATAACTAAAATAGAAATGGAAAGAAAATAGAGAGGAGTCACCTAGGAAGCGGGGTGGTGGTGGTGGCGCACGCCTTTAATCCCAGATCTCAGGAGGCAGAGGCAGGAGGATCTCTGTGAGTTCGAGGCCAGCCTGGTCTACAGAGCTAGTTCCAGGACAGACTCAAAAGCTACAGAGAAACCCTGTCTCAAAAAAGAAAAAGAAAAGATAAAGAAGTCACCTAGGAGTATGGTGGGGGAGGAGTGAGGGACTTCATAACAAGCTGGTCCTACTATCAAGAGACTAAGAGATAAGAAATTAAAATATATACCAAAATATGAAACATATATACTTTCTGGGCATGTTTAATAAGGACATGTCATTTTGATAGTAATTAAATGATAGACATTCAATATAAATGCTAGTGTTGTGTTATCACTCAAATAGAACTAACTATAATTAGTAAAATAAGAATATGTATTAACTATACAGAAAACTTTCTTTTTGGACTGTGTGTACACAGATGAAAGAGCACACAAAACATATGTCCAGCCCTTTCCCTTTCTGCGCTCGGAGATGCTTATCTAACACTGAACAGACTCAGCTCCAGGGAGGACACAGGTTTCCACTGGCCATCCGGGAAGCTAGGTGGCAAGTGGGACCCAGGACACAATCACTAACAAGTTAGACTACCCTACCCAGAGAAGCGGCTCTTCAAGCAAAGAGTACAGCTGAAATCACGAGGGGACTGTTTGGGAGTTCCACAGGAGAAAGCTGTTTGGCCACTCAGCAGAGCCAGGGCCACTCAAACAGTGAGCAAAGCTCCACACCCATATTTCTCCTCCGTTAACTAAGTTATACCTCCTATTATAGAACCACAGATACCTGCACGAAAGGCAAGAAATGTTGGCATTTTGTATTGCTTTTATCTTCTCAGATATTTTCCTGTATTTTATAAGGAATGTTAATTTTACAATGAGCATGTTTCCACTTGGAAAACAGCTGTTTCTGACTTTTGTTATTTTCAGTGTATGAAAGTAAAAACAGCAGACAAAGTGAAATACAGACATTTGCTCCCAGGGCTTGAAAACCTCTGTCCTGAACATCAACAAGGGTTTACTGCACTCCTACGTTCTGTTCGCTATGAAGAGAACAGGCAACTTCTTTTAGGGACAGAACTGGAGGCAAGAACCGGCAGGCTAAGTATTCCAAGAGGAGCCACAGAAGACAGGAGACACAGGAAGGACTGAAAGACAGACTAGAGTCCTGAGAACCCTCTCCTCAAAGCTGGACTTTGGCAAATGGATCAGGGGACTGCAGGAAGCCCCCAGCTTGTTACCTCCCCTGACTAAGTGTTTCACATGCAAAGATAACTTCCAGAATGGTGTCCCTCTTGCATGAGTAGATCTCTGAGTGTCTATTCCCGGAAAAGTTTTATAAAAGTAGGCTGATGTAGATGTATGATGAAGGATGGTCTTCTAAAACAAGTGGAGAACTCAGGGGCTATCCATGTGAATAAATTCTATGCCAGTGTTTCCCCAACAATTTCCCAGAGGAGATGCTAGATGCACCCTAAGGGGCTGAGAAAAAAAGAACCATTGTTGACCACATTCAGGCTCACTTAACGAATGCTAGGAACTGTTCTCAGTACCTTCATAGCTACCAATTCATTTTTTTTTTCTTTTTGGGGGGTTTCTTAAGACAGGGTTTCTTTGTGTAGCCTTGGCTGTTGTAGAACTAGCTCTGTGGACCAGGCTGGCCTTGAACTCATAGAGATCCACCTGCCTCTGCCTCTGAGTGTTGGGATAAAAGGCATGTGCCAGCAGCACCCAGCTTCACTTATCATTATTTTAGAAATCCTAAGAGTCTCTACCCTCACTTTATAATTGAGACAACAAACGTAAGTCTAAGTTTAATTAGCTTACTTAGTACCGCGCCATTAGCAAGTGACAGAGGCAGGCTCTGAGGCCCCAGTGCCGCTCTAAAAACCTGTCACCCAGCTGCAGGCCCGAGCAAGAAAAGCTGTGTTGAAGCACTCAACGTTTAGAAGATGGTCTCTAAACACCATGTTCTCCACTAAGAAAATGGTTCATCACATAAATAACATGTCTGTGGCAGAAAACGCACAAATGTGCACGGGACACACAGTTATGCCAGGAAAACGAATAAACAAACAAAAAGTTTAAGAGATTACTGGCCATTTATAAAAGACAGGAGCCCTCTGAAGGGGCTGTCACTGGCGGTGTGATATAACTGCCAGTATGTTGGCAGTGTCCAATAACAATAATGAGCCAGGCGTGGTGGCGGTGCCGACAGGCCTAGTTCTGAGGAGAGCGAGTAAGGGGGCTCGCGGATTAACGCCAGTCTAAGATACATGGCAAGAGCCTGTCTTAGAGAGTCAAAGTAATAATGACTGCAGGCGATGGAAACTCAATACAATTCAAAACTAATACACTTAGGATACTTCCCAGCTAGCAGAGAAGCCCAGTCACTAGCTGGACTGCCATCTTCAATGTGCTACCTAAGGAGTTTCTACTAAAAAGAAAAAAGGAAGGGTTCTCTGTGACCCGACTGTGCTCAAAGGTCCATCTCTCCCCGTCCAAACCAGACTTTCTCCACCACGTGCGTTCCTTCACCGCGGGGAAGTTCTGCTGGCTACAGATTGCTGTGTCTTGTTATGTTTTTAACAGTACTACTGTCTTACTCTATGCTGGCAGGGACCTGCTGGGTGCTCTGAGCAATAGCCATCTTTGAAGAACACCACATACTTTCCCACATAACCTCTGCTTCTTAGAAGCATACACGCTTACTAATATAGAGCAGCAGCCAGACATCCCAAGCTTCCCAACACTTTGAATTGCATTGTATGTTTTACTGGCTCTCCTGTTATGATTACCTCATATCAGTCTCGGGTGTAGTTTTTTGGGAGCAGCATATACTGACCCTTTTCGGCGAGTTTCCATCCAGGGACTCGGTCTCTGAGACTCGGCTAACTGACTCCTGTGGAAAGCCGATGACCTTGAAGAACTTTTCATCCCTTTCCCCAGAGTCATCCACACTGCTTCTTCCTGGACTTCTGTAGGAAACACAGCATTACAAAAGCAGAAAGCCATGTCCAGCCACACCGGCCTTGGTGCTTCTCTTTGAGGTCTTGGCTGGCCTAAATCAACTCAACAAAGAATAGGTTGCCATGCTGTAACCAGCTCCAGTTATGACAAGCGGTCCTCTTAGAGACACCAGCTGACTTTATTCTTGAAAATAAAGCATATGCCCCTATGAAAATCCATACATTTCAGAAACCACTAAAAGTATAATGAAGCACAAAGTAGCCCCAGCCTAGCCGGTCAATAGCACGTGCTTGTTTAAGGTCAAGTTGTAAAACCAGAGCTTCAAAGGCTTAGGGAAAAAGATGGTTTTGGTACCTGAAGACAGTCTTACAAGTCTTGCTTCTGAGGTAGTCTCTGTGAAGGTAGCTAGCCCGTCTGGGAGGCAGAAGCTGCTCACATCTGAATAGAATGCCCTTCAGTGGGGGGAAGGGGGGGAAGGATGGAATGTGGGAAGGGAAATGGGTCCCTCCCTCTGAGATCTAGTTTGCATTTCCTCGCAGCTGAGAGTCAAATGACAAAATCAAAACTGCTGGAGAAGAGCCAGGTTTGGTCGCATACACCTTTAATTCCAGTGCTCAGGGGGCAGAGGAAGAAGGATCTCTATGAATTTAGGGTCAGTCTGGTCAACAGAACTGCTGAATTCCAGGACAGCCAGGGCTACACAAATCCTATCTCAAAAAACCGACAAAAACACTCCCTGCAAAGTCAGTATAGTTAGTTCTAAAGACATCTCAAACAAGGATGCTCAGACAAACCATCTACGGTAGTGAGGATGAGAATGTTTATGGCCCGAGAGTTAACTGGGCTGACAGTCCTCTCATCCCCAAATCTAAACAATACATACATAAAGTCACACTATACCATTCCAGAAGAAAATTAAGTGAAATAAGTAAGCCAGCTCATATATTCTCACCATTGGGGATGGAGAGAAAAAATAAGGATCCTTGAAATAGCCCTCCATGTGAGTATAGAGATCTCAAAATCTGAGGAGGATGAAAGTAAGAAAAGAGAAAAAGAAAAGAAACAGGGAAAAAATAATGAGACTTAAAAAAAGAATATGGAGATCTGAGAAAATAAAGGCTTGAAACAGACTTGCTGTTTTCAGAAGAAGAGCAAGCAGGAGGGACTTGGGCATGAGGGTCCTGCTACATGTTCTTAAAAAACAGTAACCAGGAGAAGAGAATACAGGTTTACTGACGACCTCAAATGTGTGTGAAATACTTGCTCAAAATTCTTATTCTCTCCTGATTCAGAGACTACAAAATTCACAAGTTGACAGAGACCGAAAAACCACTGAATCTAACTGTCTCGTGTTCGTAGATGACTGAAATGAGCATCAGAAATGTCCAAAGATTTGCCTGAGATATCTTAGCTATAAACCACAATCCAGATCCTATTGACTACAATCCAAGGTCTCTGCATTAGTAAGCTGATTTTTGACACAGTTTTGATACCCAAGACTAGTAAACTTTATGATGACATCAATGCAATGGGAAAAATTGAACTTTATGGAAAAGTAATAAAATATGCATGTGCAATCATGTGAAAAAAGATTATAAAATATTGATGTAAGTTGAGACGATACAGGTTTGAGCAACAGAAAAGAAGACTGTCCAGGGAAGGAAAGCATTTGTGCATGTATTAAGACTTTCAACACATCTGCATTATCAGATGTGGAGGGCTAGAGACATGGCTCGGCCGTTAACAGCTAGACTCAGAATCAAAACATCAAGAGCTGGTCTTTCTGTCTTGGCTTCTCTCACTAAGCAGAATGTTTGCTATGAAATTTTAATGTATTACCCTTGGGTTTTTCTTTTCTTTTTTCTTTTTTTAATCTTTTTGCTATGGTCTCAATTAACATTGGATACGGCACGTTTTTATTTGTACAGTTTATAAAATGTTCACACTTCTTAATGAATATATGTCAAAATGATCTTTCCCTACTAATTTCTTTCTCACTCTGTAGCACCACATGGCCCCTGCATTATCACTGCTCTGTCTCCACGGCACCATCAGCTCCTTCCACTAATGTGGTCCCTGTTTACTGAGTGCCAAGCACATGTCACGGCGCTAGCGCGTCCTCAAGGAGAAGTCATGGAACCACCCATCCCTTACACTGCTCTAGTGTCTCCTGGAAGCTCCAAGACCTCACCAGCTCCTACTCCAGATCCTTAATAAAAAAGATTTCTAAAATTAAGTCAATCCTAAGAGTCACAGCTTCATCAAAATGCCTTCGTGTCCACTTTTGCTTACCAATATAATACATGATTTTCCTCTCTCCCAACTTAAACCTTACTCTGCCAACAAGGCACACTGCACCAAATGATAAATTAATAGAAACTTAGAACTAGAAGAACCTAAAATAATTCCGTTTTAATGGTTCATAATGCACCTTGACATTTTAAGTCACCCCACTGTACCTTGGCTGCACATTTTCTTCTATTGATAAGGACAAGTTTTCCATTTCTTCAGCATTTAAGCCCAGCTCCGTGCCATAGTTCTGCTGGAGCAGTTGCCAGAACTCCTGTCTGGTCAGGCTCTAAGATAAGAAAAACATTGCATGGGTATTGGAAAATACAACAGATAACATAATAGTAATTTAAAGCACAAAGGTCAAAGTAAGGATGGCATGAACATTAAGTGTGGCTGTGGTAAATTTTTGGCCTATTTGTCCCCATATTTTCTGCTTTCTATAAAAATAGGTTAATAAGGGTTGGGCATGTAGCTTAGTGATACAGAGCTGCGTAGCATCCACAAGGCTCTGAGCTCAATCCCCAGTGCTGCAAAAGAAAAGTTAATTGCAGTGGGGTTGCACACCTTTAATCCCAGCATCCAGGAAGGCAGAGACAGGCAGATCTCTGTGAGTTCAAGGCCAGCCTGGTCTACAGAGTGAGTTTCAGGATAGCCAGAGATGTTACACAGAAAAACCTTGTCTTGAAAACAAAACAATAAAAGAAAGAAAGAAAAGAAAAGAAAAAGAAAGAGTTGTTAATTCTGCCCATCTGCTAAGAGTTGCTAGAGGAAAGCTGGAGAGAGGGCTCTATGGATAAGGGCACTGGCTACTCTGCTGGAAGACCTGGGTTTGACTCCCAGCACCCATGTGATGGTTCACAACTGTCTACAACTCCAGTTCCAGGGAAACTTCTGGCCATCTCAGACAAACAAGTGGTGCACAGGCCTACATGCAGGCAAAAACTTAGTAAGTAAAGAGCTAATACAAGAAATGGATACACAGATATAAACAATGTTCCTCCTGAGATGGGGTTTAACTGTGTTGTCAGGCTTGGGCTCAAGCTATTCTCCAGAGCAGTCAGAACGAAAAGGCACATGCCACTTAGAAAATGGTGGAAAAACAGAGTAGTTACTGGACATGTGAACTAAAATGCTGAAAGTGTTCTTTTTAGAAAAGTTAAGCTATTTATCACTTCTGGCAATTACTTATCTAAAATCCACACAACCTACGATCACCACACAGAGTTCTAGATGTCAACTCAGAATCAAAACTTCCAATTCACCATTGTATCTGCGTATTTTAAGCATTTTTAGAACTCTATACACCAGTGAGCTCTAAATTTTATTTCCTCCAAATAGAAAATGCTAGAAAACCATCTTCAGAGTACTAATTTACTTTTAATAAAGTCCAGCTTGCATACAGATGGCACCTCAGAGTTAATATCACCAAATACAGCAAAGACGGCTACGTGGATCAGAGTACTGACTACTCTGTCAGTACTCCAAAGTTCAGACCCTCGCTCCGAATTAGGCAGCTCACAAACACCTGTAATTCTTGCTCCAAAGGGTCTGACCCCCTTTCTGGACTCCCCCCTGCCCCCCACACACACTAAAGAAAATTCTTTTTTTTTTTTTTTTCTTTTTTGGATTTTCGAGACAGGGTTTCTCCGTAGCTTTTGGTTCCTGTCCTGGAACTAGTTCTTGTAGACCAGGCTGGCCTCGAACTCACAGAGATCCGCCTGCCTCTGCCTCCTGAGCGCTGGGATTAAAGGCGTGCGCCACCACCGCCCCGCTAAAGAAAATTCTTAATCATGCCAGGCCGTGGTGGCGCACGCCTTTAATCCCAGCAGAGGCAGAGGCAGGAGATCTCTGTGAGTTCAAGGCCAGCCTGGTCTACAGAATGAGTTCCAGGACAGCTGGATCTACACAGAAAAACCCTGTCTCAAGAAAAAAACAAAACAAAACAAAACAAAAAACGTAGTGACCAAGTCTAAAAAGCTCTAAGCTGTATAGCAAAACAAAAACATCATATTCTAGTAACTAACAGACTGGATTCTAGAAGTATTACATTTAATTATATGATTAAGCAAGACAAGAGAAAGCCAGCATGCTACTTGAAGCAACTGTCAACAAGATCTTTCATCCATTCCACAACTATTTATGGGGAATGAAATGTGTGCTATAATACTAGATTCTAACGGCATAAAAAATCTCCGCATCAAGTACTTCTAATGTATTTGACGTGATATAGCACACCATTAAATAAGACACATATATTCATGTGCTGATGAACTAGTAGACTCAATGGGATAGGGAAAAGAAAAGGAAGAAAATATTACTGAGGATCAGGGTGGCCAGATGATGCTCCACAGTAGAGAGGGGGCTTCTGGGTAAGATGAAAGAAAGATGGATGTGGGGAAGGAGAACTGAGAAAAGATGGGGAGTAAGGTCTGTTAGAAAGCCAGAAAATCCTCTGTCAGCTGACTGGAGAAGCATTTTAAAGCTAGGAGGCAGACTATAAAAGTATGTAACGGGGTCAAATGTATAAATGCCCTGAATGCAGCCCTGAGAGTCCCTTCACCAACACCACTTCTGTCCCCTCTTCCGGGACCATTCCCCTGCCAGCAGCTGTGCCTCCGTCCTCCTTTCTCTGGCTGGGCTTCATTACGTTTCATAGAGTGGGCTCTTAAGAGGAAAACTGTGCTTTCAACTGCTGTCTGCCGGCCATGAGAACACTTTATAGCAATTCAGATGTCATCATCCACATTTCGAAATGTCAAGAAATATTCACCCAATAACTACAGTAAAGGAGTCGAGCTACGAAACAACAACAACCAAAAGACGAGCCTCTTTGTTTGGAGCTAATCATATCAACTCAGAGTGGGAATCTCAGTTTGGCGAACTCTAACTGAAATGACACATCCAGAAAATGGAACATTTATAATGTTAACTATTTACTAGAACTATCTCTTTACTGGATGGAGTCGTCTGAAGCAGAATATCCAGGGAAAAAAGACAAAAGTCCATGAGTGACAGTTAAGGAACTACTGTCCTTTGTCCTAAAGGAACTTGACTTCTACCCCAGAGACTCATGTGTGGACTCTGTCTTCATAGCAATAATTCATACTTTGAATTAACTAAGTCTTCCAAAGACACCATCTTTGAAGCAGCATCATAAAGGATGGTTAGCATTACCAAAAGAAGACAGCACACCTCTGTTCGATTATTAACCTGTCACAAAACTTTTTGAAATAACAGACATTTCTAAAGATAAAAACTAAAGCAAACAAAAAAATCAATGGTGAACACTCGGCTTCCTAATTGTCAAAGAAATGAAACTTGCAAAAACAAAATGCTATTTGAGTTAATTAGCAAGATAATTTCAACATACATTTAGATCCATTATGTATGTATGTAAATACATACTTGGTTAATGGAAAACAAAACAAGATTCATTCAACTCATGGTGTTGTAATTTGCTGGTTTGTTAAAAAGGTCTGTTTTCGCAAGGCTGTCCAGCTGTCACGAAAGCGTTGCTATTGACAATCACACTGTTCAAACATGCCCCGTCTCATAATCGCAACTTTTGCAGTGTTTAGCAGCTGAACCTTGAGGGGGAAAAAATGACCTAAATGTTACACGCAAGCTGACCACGTACCTGCAAAGGATAGGCTCCGGGCTCAGCCTGCAGATACTTGAGCAAAATAAAGATGAACCAGGCAGTAATCGGATAGGACTCAGAGTCAGCAGATCAATTTCTGGCCCAGAAAGCTTTGTATTCTAAGTATTCTGTGAAATCTGTATCCACGGTGGAGCTTCACAATTTTGATAACAGCTAAGCAAAATCGCTACTTCGATTTTCTATTCTGTTAGGAGGCACTTTGCCATGGAAAAGTCAAGCTGAGTACAGTGGGAAGCCTCCGCTGTTGCTTCCGGTTGCAAGCCAGCCCCAGCCCTCTTTCCTGGGAGCTGGTCGGAACGTCAGCTCAAGTCACACCTCACTCCACAGGTTCCTAAGCCACGCCTACTAGAAGAGGCTAGGTAAACAGTGTTTTGTTAAAGGGACAGTTCCTAGTTTCTTCCGTCTGACACACAGATTGGAGAACTGGCTGCAAATGAAAAGGTCTCAGGTGTGTTCTACCGGGAAAACCTTCCACAATGTTATTTTAGTCCCACGTGATATTAGCTATGCTAAAACTTCAACTTCCCCATGACAACACTTTTCGATTTAACTCTAGAAAATCATTAATATCTGTTCCTATATCACTTTCTGACCAGTATTTCCACCAGACTCTTGCATTCACAACTAGCACAGACTCTATGCTCCTGAGTACCACAGGAGGAACTAGCACAGACCCTACGCTCCTGAGTGCCACAGAAGGAACGTCAGGGAGGAACAGGAAGGACAAGCTAGCTATTCAGGTGGAGCACCGAGCCTGTCTTTCGTCACTGACAAGTCTAAGGTGACGTCTTGCTTACTCAATTCTTCCCTTGAAAATATTTCTGGCTTTAGTTCATTCAGAATAATCTCCTGGCAGAGTTCTGGTCTATAATAAATAGGACAGAGTCTCATCTACCAATTCAAATTTCTCCCAAGAAGAAATGTTTTAAATCAAAAATCATGACCTGCCCTAATTCCTACCAATTCACTCCCTTCATTTAGTCAAGTATACAGACAGGCTAAATGTCGCTTGATGAACTACAGAGAGCAGCTTTTCAGAACACTGAAGTCTTCATCAGAATGGCGCTAAAGCAGTCTACCCACTCACTGCTGTGAGTCTGGTGTGTGGCAATGCCTTTAATTCCAGCATTCGAGAAGCAGAAGCAGGTAGCTCTCCCATTCTGCAGAGAACACGGTGGTGAGTTCCAGGACAGCCAGAGCTACATAATAGAAAGACCCTATCTAAAGAAATAAAAGAATTCCACTTCCTTCTGTGAAGGAGGGACACTGGGGGCCAGCTTTCACTGTGAAACTTGGGTGTGTTGTCCTAGGTCCTCATTGGTTGAAACTGTAGGTATACCTACTTCCTCTGCTCACTAAATAACTGTGAGAGAGTTTATCTGTAATTGATATACATGTACCTCTTTTACTGACTATAAAACTTCTTAGAGAAAACAAACTTACTGGTAAAGAGAACATAACTAAATTTAGTATGCTTAGAGGAGAAAATAGACCCCTATACCCCCCCGCAAAAGTTGAATGCTTAAGGAAGCCCAGGATACAATGGGTAAGTAGAAGAGGCGTGGACATCAAAGAGGTTCAGGGAAATAACAGAGCGAAGAGAAAAATCCAGAAAGACTGACATCCTTCCTCATGGAGAAATAGACGAAGTTGCTGATCACTGCTGAGGAGTAAGATGAGCAGGTGACTAGCAATGTGTGGCAAATGCCAGCATCCGACCATGGTGCTGAGGAGTAAGATGAGCAGGTAACTAGCAATGCTGAGGAGTAAGATGAGCAGGTGACTAGCAATGTGTGGCAAATGCCAGCATCCGACCGTGGCGCCGCCTGGCACTCAGGTCACTATGACAAAAGTGTGTATGCTCTGAGGCTGAAGGAGTAGCCAGGTCATGGAGAACTAGGTGCGCCAAGCTGAGCCACATGACCACACTATGAGGCATCGCCTCATGGCTTCATGCAGAAAAGGAATGAAGTTTGAGCTGTGCTCCCAAAAGACACTTTTAAAAGTCTGCCCAAGGACAGATCAAAGTGTTAAAAGGAGCCCTGTGGGCGAAGGGTAAGGACTTTGATGACAGTAGACATGACTGGCAAAGAAGTTTGTAAGAAACAAGGATTTGTCCATGGTTCTGGTTTGGATGACTGGGCTGAAAATAGATGAGCAGTTCTGCCAACCAAAAAGGCCAATATAGGAATCTATATTGTCTTAGTTAGGCTTTCTATTGCTGTAAAGAGACACCATTACCATGGCAAATCTTACAAAGGAAAACTTTTAATTGGAGGTGGCTTACAGTTTCCGAAGTTTAGTCCACTATCACCAAGGTGGGACATGGTAGCATGCAGACAGACATGGTGTTGGAGAAGGAACTCAGAGTTCTACACATTGAGCCACAGGCAGCAGAAGGAGACACTATGTGCTACACTGGACATATGTTGAGCATAAGAGACCTCAAAGCCCACCCCTACAGTGACACACTTCTTCCAAAAGGCCACCCCTCTAATAGCCCCACTCCCTAGGGGACAATAATTTAAAGCACGAGTCTATGGGGGCCATACCTATTCAACACACCATGTATAGTTTTACCCTTTAGGCTATCATGTAGCAAATATAATTAAAATTGCAGTTTTGCTGTTTTTTTTTTTTAATAAGGCAGGCTTAAATGCTGCATTTATAAGATTTAAACTACCAGGAAAGTAACTTAAGTGCCACAGGATCACCTCTGTAGAACTAGGACTGTGACACAGAGAAAACCTGTCTAGAAAAAAAATTCCACTCTCAGGGTGCACTTTTGAATTTTTTATCTTTTTGTGTATGATGTGTGTGTTCAGTTGTGTGTGTGTGTGTGTGTGTGTGTGTGTGTGTGTGTGTGTGTGTGTAAAACACTGCATGCGTATAGAGGTCAGAAGACAATCTCAGGTGAAACCTTGCCTTATACTCCAGATGAGGCAGGGTCTCTGGTTGCCTGCTGTGTATGCTGGGCTATCTGGCCTGTGAGCTTCCAGGAATTCCCTGTCTCCATCTCTTATACTGTGATTGACACTGTGGAATCACAGACCTGTGCTACTGCATCCTGGATACACACTTCTGTGTCCTCCCTTGGTGAGCTCTGAGGATCCAACCTCAGGTACTCAGTAAAGAGCAGGAGCAAAGCATTTTATCCACTGATACCTCTATCCAGCTCAAGCACTCTTAAATTCTAAGGAGAGCTGGCTTCCTGGAGCCCACAGGAAAGCTTGATTATGTGTGAATCCGGCCTAACCAGTAGTAATCCTAAATCCAATGACAAAGTATAAAAGATATAACTGAGTTTTAACAACAAAACCTTTTGATTTTTCATCCTTGTTATTGCTGAGAGCCATATGTATATATTTACACATACATGTGCTCCTGGATTAGTAATTCAATTATTTAAATAGAGTTTCTTTATACATTATTTTTAAAATAAGTTTCTTATAGTTTAAAAATGAACTAAACTCGCTGCTGCCTGTAGATCAGGATGTAAAGATCTCAGCACCAGGGCCATGCCTTCCTCTATACCGCCATGTTCCCTACCATGACAATGATGGACTAAGCCTCTGAAACTGTGAGTGTAGTCTTCACTCTTCATCAAGAAAGCTTCTCTTTGCCATAGGTGGGAACCACTACTGAAAACCACAACCAACCAATATGCAAAGTTGTGGAGCCCAGTCCCAAAGGCTACATCTACAAAACACTCACACCCAAGGCTCAGGGAACATTGCGGAAGAGGGGGCAGAAAGATCATAAGAGTCGGAGGATCAGGGCGTTTGTTGTGAGAGGATGTCTCCTGATAATATAGGAAGCCATACCAGTAAAGTTTCCCTAACACGACAGTCCAAACGCATGACACCCATGGCCATGCTGAACTGCTAGAAGGAGAGCCTATGAGGCCTCAGTCCTACACAAAGAACTACAGGCCCTGAATAAAGCTGAGAGGGGGAGAGGTGGTGGAGCAAGGGAAGAACACATTGGTTGCCCAGTGCCAAATGGTCAACCCTGAAAACATACATACAAGTAATATTCTACGGACTCAACGGGTTTTATATGGGACTTCTAAGTATATGCAAACACATATATGTATACAGTAACAACTGATGAATAAGGAAGCCATCCATGGAGGAGAGTGGGGAGGATTCTTGGGAGGACTGGGAGGAAGGGAAGGGAGAAATGTTGAAATTAAAGTAAAGGGAGGAAATGAATTAAATATATACTTAATTTAGGTTGAACCCTGAGGGGTTCTGAAACAATTTCTCACCACCTTTGGCTTTTCCCTTGAACAAAAGGAATTGCAATATTTTATAAATTAGGGATACTTCTTATTTAGACACTAAATCCTTACAACTCTGATAAATTCAGACACTTAGACTGTGTTTATTGAACATCCGATACATGTCATATTCAGCTTCTTACCCAAGCTAGCATGCTATAGACAGGAAGGACACACGGTTGCTATTGACTCTGACCAAAACGTCATGCCTGACAGGCGGAGACTGTGTGCAGTAAGTGGAGACGGATGTCACCAGCTGTGTGGTAACACTGAGCTCTGTCGCTGAATACACGACAGTGAACAAGATAGACATGGCCTTTGCCCTCCAGGTGTTTACAGCCCAAGCAAGAAGAATGAAAACCAAGAGTTGGAATTGCAGCAGGTATTATAAGGGAGAAACGCAAAATGGGAAGAAAGATGAAGGCTACTTCAGATTTATTTAGGAGACTCAGGACCAGGGATAGGAAATTAGGGAGTGCAAGTTGCAGGCAGAGTAGGTTTGAAGACTAGTGCACACTCAAAAAAAAGCAGAGCATTTAAGAGAAGATATTGAAACATTTGAGCCATAGCTGGAGAGGTGAACTGGGCCCAGATTATGAAGTCCCCATGTAAACTTTTGGGGCAATAGTTATTAAACAAGGAGCTAAAATAAGTCCCCATTATCACAAAATAAAATAAAATAAAAAGGAACAAGAAACAAGCCAGTCTCAGGCACATATTTTAAAAGCACAACTTTGGCTGTAGTGTTATTGAGGATTGGACAAACTGTCTGGAAAGGGCCATATAGTAAATGTATGCTTGGTGAGCCATATGGTTTCTCTTGCAAATGCTCAACTCTGCTAGTGTCGTGTGAAAACATAAACAAATGAGAATGGCTGCGTTCCAAAAAAACTTTATTTATGGGCACCGAACTCAGAATTTCACATGACTGGCAAGTATCAAGAAGTGTTATTCTTTTGTGTGGTGTGTGTGTGTGTGTGTTTAGCCATTAAAAATGTAAATTAACTGGGCTTGGTGGCATTTAGGAGGCAAAGGCAAGAAGATTACAAGTTCAAGGCCAACCTGGCCTGCAAGGTGAACCACTGTCTCAAAAATCAAACCAAAAAAGCACACAGAGATAGGACTGACTCGCTGGCTCCAGTAAGGGAGATGGGCTGGTTTAAACAGGCAAATGAGCTGGCAACAGAGTGGAGAAGAGCCTGGGCCTTATCCCGAGCTGCATGATTCCCGACAAAAGCCAGAGAAAGCAAGGACTGTTTCACATCATCTGGCCCCTGAGTCCCAGAAACTCAGTGTGCTGTTTAGACGCGCTAAGCAGGGCTAAGTGCAAAGGCTGTAGAAACTGAGATGCTATAAATCACTTCAAAATCAAGTAAGTTGACACATAAACATGTATCTAGACATTGAAGATGCTTGTCATGAGTTAATATTGGAAATACACCATCCTTTCAGAAGTAGTGTAGTAAGTCTTGAGTTGGAAAAAGAAATACTTCTATTAAAAACATTTTTTCATCTTTCAATGAGATCTCATATATCCCAGGTTGACCTAGAATTTCCTATGTGGCTTAGGAGGACCCTGAACTTCTGATGCCCTCATATACATGTCCCCAGTGCTGGGATTACAGGGACTCAGTACTTGTGCCTACCCTAAACTACTAACTGAGCTACACCCCTGCTCTGCAGACATTCTTTTTCAAAGGCACTAGCTCTTTCTCTCTTCTGTAGATTTGACTGGAAAAGAAAATGAAACAAATGCAAAAGCTTGCTGCTTAAAACATAATTAAATAAAAATGTTCTTCTATGTCAGGTAAGGTGGTACAAGCCTTTAATCCCAGCAGTCAGGAGGCAGAGGCAGGTGGATCTCTGTGAGTTTGAGGCCACCCTGGTCTACATAGTGAGTTCCAGGACAACCAGGTTATGTATTAGACCCTGTCTCAAAACAAGACAAAACCAAAACAAAGAACAAAATCTTTCTTCTAAATCAATTTGCTTTTACAGTTTTCTCATTCAAGAACTAAACAAAATTTACAAATTTTTATTTAGTACTTTTTGTTTTTGTAGAGTATCACACAAGGTCAAAAAATCAAGAGCCAGGTGTCATGGCACACACCTTTATCAGTACTTGGGAGGCAGAGGCAGGAGGGTCTCTGTGAGTTCTAGACCAACCTGGTCTATATAGTTAGCTCCAAGCCAGACAAAGCTATGTAGTAAGTCTCTGTGTCAATTAAAAGAAAAAAATTTAACTAATTGTGCCTTTTATCAATTTATAAACAAAAATAAAAAAAAACTGAAAGCAAGTTCCAATGTTTAAGTTAGGTGTTCTATCGTTGTGATAATGTGAACATGACCAAATCAACCTGGGGAGGAAAGAGTTGATTTTATCTTACAGTCCCTGAGGTCCGTCAGGGAAGAAACTTAACAGAGGAGCCTGGAAGCAGGACCTGAAGCAGAGACCACAGGAACCCTGCTCACTGGCTTGCTCCCTCCAGCCAGCTCAGTATACTTTCTTACACATCCAAGGACCCACCTGTCCAGAGATGGCATTGTCCCCAGTGTGCTGGGCCTCCCAAATCAATCCTTAATCAAGAAAATCTATCCACGTATTTGCTAGAGAAATGGCTCAGCAGTTAAGAGGATTGGCTGTTCTTACAGGGGACCCAAGTTTAATTCTCAGCACCCACATGGCAGCTCACACTCATCTGTAACTCCAGTTCCAGGGCATCTGATGGCCTCTGCTAGCCTCCAAGGGCACCAGGCATGCATGTGGTATACAGACATATGTGCAGGCAAAACACCCATATGCTTAAAATAACATTTTAAAAAAAGATTTTAGTTAGGACACTTTTAGGTAGTATTTAAAATATAAGTTTAAACATTGTTTCTTGTCTCATTACAGAGCAGAAATGACCCCTATTATTATTAACTAGGAGGTAATGCCTACTTGACATGGCATTGCGTGTCTAGTGCCAAAGACAAAGGTTTGCCAAACTCAGGTAATATATGAAGATGGTAGTCCTCCACACATGTGAACAAAGAACACAGAAGTCATCATTCACACATACATACACATACATACATACATACATACATACATACATACACACACACCTGCATAAGCACACACCTAAACAACATGTGCACAATAAATAATCAATGTTAAATTTTTAAATGGTGTTTCACTTGTAAGTTCAGTCATTCCAGTCTTAGTGCTGGTTTTGTTTTTGCTTTCTTTCTCTTTCTTTGGTTTGTTGAGACAGGGTCTTCATAACAAACCCCAGGCTGGCCTTGAACTCTCGAATCTCCTACTCCAGCATCCTCAGTATCAGAATCATAGCCACACACCACTTCCTCATCTCCTCTCCTTTACTCTGGGTAGATCTGGGTAAAGTCTGTTGATTTTTAATTTTTTTCAAGAAAACTTTTCATTCTATATGATTCCAATTTACATTCTCTGTTTCATTCATTTCTGCTGCAGTGCTTATATTTCTTTGATTCTGTTTATACGAAGTTTGTTTGCTCTTCTTTTTCTAATTTCCTAAATCCAAAAGGTAGGTTGTTGATTCAAGATCAGCCTTTTAAATATATAACAAGTGTTTACGTTATAATCTCCCCTCTAAACGCTGCTTTAGCGGTGTCCCATGAGATTTAGTGTAGTTTTGTTTTCATTTAGCTTGTGAAAGGGCTTTTTTTAAATTTCCCTTGTGACTTATTCTTTTCCCCAGCGGCTCTTTAGGAATGCTCTACTTAGCTTTCACTTTCTAGTGAACTTCTGGCTCCTAATTCCATCCCACTGTAATCAGAGAATACATTTTGCATTACTTTAATTCTTTTGACTGTATTCAGGCTTGTTTTATAATCTAGTATTACGGTCTGTTCTAGAGAATATCCATATGCCCTTGAGAAAAACGTCTATCTGTTGTCGTTGCATAAAACCTTCCATAGGTATCGTTTGGTCCTAATTAGCTTGTAGTGTTCTTCTATTTACTGGGGAACTCTGTCCAGTTGTTCCCATCATTGGAAGTGGGGGTTATGCACTCAGCTTTTACTGCAAAACTGTTTATCTCTCCCTTCAATTCTGTTCAGTTTCTCTTTATATAACTTAGGGCTCTGTTACTAGGTACTTATGGACTTATAACTTAATGAATTCCAGAGAACTTGGCCCGTCTACCAATACAAGTACACTCCTTGTCTGTCCACTTCAGTTTTGAGGACGACCTTGCCAGGAATGGCTTGCCAACACTGCTCTCCGTTTGCATGTAATATGATTTCCTTGTTTCACTTTCAGGATATTTGCTCTTTGAATCTATTGTGTTTCAAATACAACATATGGCTGGACTGTATATTTCTTATTCCATCAGTCTTTGGCTCTTGATTGCACTGTCTGGTTCATTTATAGTTATATGTGGATTTCTGTGATATCTAGTCAAAGATCATTTTAGGAAGTGTACTGACCAATTTTATGGCAACTTAAAGCAAGCTAGAGTTATCAGAGAGGAGGGAGCCTCAATGGAAAAAAAAAATGTCTCCATAAGATCCAGCTGTAGACAAGCTAGTAGGGCATTTTCTTATTTAGTAATCAATGGGGAGAGTGCCCAGCCCATGGTGGGTGGTGCCATCCCTGGGCTGGTGGTCCTAGGTTCTACAAGCAGGTGGAGCAAGCCAGTAAGCAGCACCCCTCCATGGCCTGTGCATCATTTCTGTCTCCAGGGTCCTGGCCTGCTTGAGTTTCTGTTCTGACTTTCTTTTATACTGAATTGTGATGTGGAAGCACAGCTGAATAAGCCCGTTCCTCCCTTTCCAAGTTGTTTTGGTCATGGTGTTTTATCACAGCCCTAGAAACCCTAAGATACTAAGTGTATTTGTTTATCAAACGTGCGTGTCCTTTTATATTTCCAATATTGGCTTCTTATGTGTTATATATGTATTTATTTTCTAGTTATCATAAATGTTTCCTTTGCTATCTTTTTTTCTTAGCATCATAGGGATTCTAATTAGCACAGTAGCATGACTACTGGAGTGAGGATGGAGCTTAGTGGGACATGCAGGACATACAGGAGGCTCTGGAGTCAGCCACCACAACCACCACAACTAGGGGACTGGGAGGTCAGCTCAGAGGTAAAACTACTTGCTGGACAAGTGTGAGAACCAAAGCTTGAATCCCAAACACCGTCATAAAATGCCAGAAATGTCTGCACAACTCCAGCCCTGGGAGACGGAGACAGCATCTGGGCTTGCCGGCCAGCCAGCCAAACCAAAACAGTGAACTTCTGGAGCAGTGAGACTCTGTGTCAAAGTGGGAAGATGGAAAGCGGCCGAGGAAGACATCAGACTTGCCCTCAGGCCTCTGCACACATGTGACCTCCACATGCTCATATTCATGCACTCACCACAAACCATTTTTAATAAAAACTTGTTAATTTACATTTTTATTACTTTTTTTAAAAAAATTCAGGTCATCAGGCTTGATGGCAAGTGCTCAGTCTTTAAGTTTTGTAAATTTTCTTTCTTCCTTTCTCTCTCTCTCTTTTTTTTTTTTTTTTTTTTTGTATTGGGCAAGGGGTAGGGTCTTTTTGATAGAGTCTCACTATGTAGTTCTGGCTGTCCTGGAAATTGATCTACAGACCAGGCTGGCCTCAAACTCACAGAAATCTTTTTGCCTCTGTCACCTGAGTGCTAGAATTAAAGGTATGTGCCATCATACCCACCTCTTCAATTATTTTTTTAGTTTAAGAAGCAACTATTGATCTTTTGCTTAAGAGTTTGAATTGTTAGCCAGGCGGTGGTGGCACACATCCTTTATCCTAGCACTTGGGCAGCAGAGGCAGGTGGATCTCTATGAGTGGAGGCCACCCTGGACTACAGAGCTAGGACAGCAGCACTGTTAACACAGAGAAACCCTGTCTTGAAAAAACAAACCAAAGGAAAAAAAAGAATTTGAATTGTCCTCAGAATTAGCTTCATGCACATAAGAAAGGATCTGCATAAGGTACACAGCAGCCCTAGCGCCTGCTTACAGCATGCCCCCCCTGGAATGAACACTTACCTTATCTAATAATACATTCTGCCACAACCTAAATATGCTTAGGTAGCTTCTGTCTCTGGCACCGAAAGATGTAAAGAAAAACTACGAAGAAAAATGAGACAAATTAAGCACCCTGAAAATTTAGAGGACACACACATTTGATAAAACAAATTCACTTAGTGTCTTAGGTTTTCTATTGTGAACCATGACCAAAGCTACTTGGGGAGGACAGTTTGTTGGCTTATGCTTCTGTATCACAGGTCTGTCATGAAGGTCTATGGGGTCCTGCTGACCAAAGCCAGCCGCTGACCAAAGCCGGCCGCTGACCAAAGCCGGCCGCTGACCAAAGCTGGATGCTGACCAAAGCCGGCCGCTGACCAAAGCCGGCCGCTGACCAAAGCCGGCCGCTGACCAAAGCTGGATGCTGACCAAAGCTGGATGCTGACCAAAGCTGGATGCTGACCAAAGCCGGACGCTGACCAAAGCCAGCCACTGACCAAAGCTGGCCGCTGACCGCACTACTGTCACTTACCTTTGTGTTAAAAAAATAAATAATTGCTGCATAAATGATATTTCTTTATAAGCCCTGCCGTATAACAGTAATATAACAAATATAATTTTCAAACACAGCGCTGTTCTTATTTTCTAGGGAAGTGAGCTAAAACTAGGCAGCTGTTTATGTTCTTCATAATTTTCTCAAACTCATCTAAACAAGTGTATAGAAAGATGCACGTTTTTATTCTGAACTTTGCAATACGATGCCTCTCAATTGAGTCACATAGGAACTAAGAATACAAGCGGATTTCAGAAATGTATATATTATTGATAGGAATTTTAAGTTTTGAAATTTTTTTCAAGTGTTAAAAATACTCCAAAAATATTGGCTCTCTGCACATAAAACACTCAAGTTAAACTCTGAGGCTTCGGAAGCTAGAGAAAGCAGTAGAATCTCCACCTGTAATCCTGAGTCTGTTTGCAGCCCTATATATTTCTCTACATTTAGCTGTCTTTTGAAAAGTCATGTTTAAAGTTGACTTCAATGAGAAAGTGCAGCAAGAGGCATCCTTGAAGGGAGCCTCCCAGTGGGCCATCCCTTCCAGTGGCTGCGCCAGTGACCACCTACCTACTACAGAGTGCTCATCTGCAGGGAGGAAGAACGCTAGTTCTGTGCTGGAGCGATTAAGGAAATTTCACACAATGATTTGGTAATTAATGTTTTCACAGACAGATTTTTCAATTCATTAAACTTAAACCTCTCGGTATATGTTCTTTTTTGAGGGGAGGGGGCATGTCAAGACAGGGTTTCTCTGTGAGTCCTGGCTGTCCCAGAACTCACTCTGTAAACCAGCTGGCCTTGAACTCAGAGATCCTTCTGCCTCTGTCCCCAGAGTGCTAGGATTATAGGCATGGGCCATCATGCCCAATTATTGATAGATATTCTTTGTAGAAGATACATTCTAGCAATCTCCAGACAGTATTGCACATACAACTTGTAACTTAATGATTACTATTGTTGCTGTGTCCTTCTGGATTTCTTTATTTTAATTAGTACACAAAGAAATGGATTTCATTGTGACATGGTTATAATCATCTTTTGTCTTAGTCACCTCCCATTGTCCTTTCCAACACCCCACTGCCCTCTTTCTCCTTGCAAATAGTAACCATTTAAACATACAAGAATCTGTTCTTGAATATCCCGTGTCTCCACCAGACACTGTAGCTTCAAGGACTACCAAACTCCTGGTGCTTATCATGTGAGACCGCTTCTTCCTGTTATTGCTGTGACAAAGATAGAGAAGTCCCTCACCTTTTCGCCCTCTGTGATGATCTGGATAGCATTTGGGATGAGTCGAGCAGTTTTCTCCTTGGTCATAAAGGTTATATTCTTTAAAGCAATAGAAATCTAAACACACACAAAAAATACTTTTTAAAACTGAAATTCATATTTTGAAATACCAAGTGTTACATCAATCTAATCCAGATTTGGCTGAAAGGCTTGCTTTAGGAGTTCTCTCTCTCTCTCTCTCTATCTCTCTCTCCCTCTCCCTCTCCCTCTCCCTCTCCCTCTCTAACACACACACACACACACACACACACACACACACACACACACACGTTCTCTATGAAAACCAAGGTCAGCATTCAGAACACTCCCTTCCATATTCTGCCCATCAATCCCACGATCTAACATTAGGACTGGGTGTGAAAGACAGTGGGAGTTCAAGCTCCACATTTAAACTCTGAGAACAATGTAGACAGTCTGTCAAGTAACCATGGTTTTGGCAGTGAATCCCTTCCAACCAAACTGTAGTAAGTACAAATGGGGCTGATGTATTGAAATTAGAAAAATACTTTACACATTTACGCATGTATAAACACATTATACTTACATAAACATAGATACACAAATACATATGATTTTACTTTTGAATCATCCTGCTTTTAAGAATACTGTGTATATATATATATATTTCTGACTATGCAATTATTTCTATCAACAAATCAAGTGCAAACATATCTTACTGTAGTTTCCCATCTGAAGATGTTGCTATAGAAACACAGCCAGTTTTCTGAAAGGTACAGCCGCCCCTGAAGCAAAATATCCCTCTGAAGGGCACAAGCATAATCTATACAGACAAAAATGAGAAAGTTATTCACAAAAATCTGACAACTGAATAAACGTTATACTACTTCGGCTTGTGGACAGTCATCTCTGTTCACTTGTTCACTTAATCATTCATTCAATGCTCTGTACAGTTACTTTGTTATGCACTAAGCTCACTAGATGTGTTTCTTACCCTTGTGGAACTTTGTAAATGAAAGGTAGGTGGAATGGTTAATATTGTCAACCTGGTAGAATCTGGAATCGTCCAGGAGACAGGCCTCTGGGCATGCCTGTGGGGGATTGTCTCAGTCAGATTAACTGAAGAAGAAAGGCCCACCCCAATGAATGTGGGTAGTACCACTCCATGGGCTGGGGTCCCAGACTGCATAAAATGTTGAAAACTCTCTCTTTCTGATGGTTAGTGCAATGTAACAAGCTGCCTCAAATCCTGCGATGGTGACTTCCTCACCCTCACCACAATGGATTATTGAGTCAAAATGAAGCTGTTCTCCTCCCTGTTGCTTTCGTCAGGGCTTTTTACAACAGCCACAGGAAAGCAGTCCCACGTGGTAGGGAGCCCCTACCTGTAGGGAAGACCGGGGTGGGAGCAGATTGGCCAGTGAGCAGGATCTAAACTGTAGAGACATGATGTTTGTGCTTGTTGGGTTTTGCCAACTCAGCATAAACTGAGTCACCTGGGAGAGGGACCTTTGTCTCTGTCACTCTGGCCTGTGGAAATGTCTGTGGGCAATTCTTGATTCATGATTGAGGTGACAAAGTTTAGCTCCCTGTGAGCAGTGCTAACCCTGGGCAGGTGGTTCTGGGTTGGATAAGAAAGCAAACTGAGCAAGCCATGGGAAGTGCCTAATTTGAACCATAGGGCCAAACTAGTGACAACGCAAGATACAAAGAGTTTCTGTAAGGTGATTATGATAACTGCTACATTTTAAAACTGCAAAGGTAATTTCTTATTTTAAAATGAAAGATGTCAGGCACAGTGGTGCACACCTTTAATCCTAGCATTCAGAAGGCAGAGGCAGACGGGTCTCTGTGAGTTTAAGGACAGCCTAACACAAGGAGTTACACGAGATTCTGCTTCAAACAAAACAAACAAAATTCAACAAAAAAGTTGAATAAGCCTCAAACTATTTAACCTTAGTTGTGTTAAAATTCTAAACAAACACTGAAAACTAAAAACGGAGCAAGGTAGTTAACACCAAACAAAAATTCCCAGTGAATCACGGAGCAGATGGGGTTGCTCACACAGTAGCAGGTGTAGCCCAGTTAGACTGGGTTGAAGGTTGTCTTCACGTTCCATTGCATTGTTATCTTAACCACAGACATTTTTTTATCATCCAGTGCTTCTTGGACTTCAGAAATACATGGTTGCCTGATTAACACACAGTGCCAACCCGCCCCACAGCTCTGATAGGCCTGGAGCACGGTCAAGGGGATTGTGCCAAATGCTGTCTGTGATGCTGGCCTTGCTGGCCTTGCTACTAAGTACGTTGAAAGCTACATACCTGAAATACTTTAACGGAAGGATATTTGGTATGCATTGACAGACTTTTCGGTAACTTTTAAATGTGACTTCCCTGAAATGTGTGCTATCATGATAAATGGAGACCACAGTAAAATTGCTTCAAATTGTGCTAAAGAAAATAAAGTATAGCAAAGGCATTACATTATATCACACACAAGAGATAAAACATTTTCTTTTAAAAAGCAAAAAATAAACATTTTTTGTACTCCCAACTTAGCTTCTTTTAAATGAGTATCTACTAGAAAAGTAATCATCATTTCAGGAAGTAAAGGTCTACCTGGTCAGTTATGTTAACAATCGGATTCACCTCGGAGGGAATAAGAAAATAATACTTATCAAGGATGTTGTTGGGGACTTTGTAACTTTATAAATAGTTTGCTAAAAAGCTGTTTGTAATGATGAAGAAATTAACCGAGCTCCTTAGGTCCCTTTGAAACATCTTGCTTCATTCGAACTGCTAGCGGTAACAGGATTGATTACAGAACAGTCAAGTGACTCCGAAGACATCTAAAGATTTATTTTAGTAACAACAATAAAATGATTAATATAGAACAAAGCAGTAAGGGAATCCAAGAGTGAGTCAGTATCATACACATTAAATAGTATACAGATATTGGATGGAGAAGGGTCATCTTTCTATCTGTTGTTTCATTGGTTAAGTAATAAAGAAACTGCTTGGCCTCTGATAGGACAGAAAATTAGGTAGGCGGAGTAGACAGAACAGAATGCTGGGAGAAAGAAGCTGAGTCAGGAGTCGCCATGAATCTCCCACCCAACACAGACGCAGGTTAAGATCTTCCCTGGTAAGCCACCTTGTGATGTTACACAAAATTTTAGAAATGGGTTAGATCAATATGTAAGAGCTAGCCAATAAGAAGCTGGAACTAATGGGCCAGGCAGTGTTCAGAAGAATACAGTTTCCATGTAATTATTTTGGGGCATAAGCCATGCAGACAGCCGGGCACAGGAATGCTGCCTGCCGCTCTCACAACAGATATTTAAATAAGCTGAATGTATTCTCTGTCCTACTACTTAGAACTTAGGCACACTGTCCATATGGGAGGCAGCAATTAGGATAATGTGCTTTTCCTTCTTCTTTTCTTCTCCCTTTGCTTTTTCTTGCTTGTTTGTTTTAGAGACAGGGCCTCACTGTGTTGCTCTGGCTGGCCTGAAACTCACAGAGATCTGCCTTTCTATGCCTTCCAAGTGCTCAGACTAAAGAAATGTACCACAATACCCAGGTTATAAAAATAAAACAAACAAAAAAAAACCTACAATGTCAGGAAATACAGGGTTCCAAATATTCCATTTTGTTGCAACGGTCACTAAACACACAGTAATGCAGACCTTACTAGACATAAAAAAAAAAAAGATTCCTTAAAACAACATTTTAAAGATTTCTTTTATATTTGTTATTTAAATTACAAGAAAGAAAACCCTCTCCTTTTTTATTTTGTTGGCTTTTTACTTGCAACAACTAAAGAGTAAATATAAGTTGAAAAAAAAGAAAAAGAAAATAAGCTTCTTCTCTCTGGGCAGACAGGGAGATGGACTTTCTTTGGTTTTTCTTAGAGTATTTTCTTCTTATACTTGTCAGTTCTTTTCCTGATCCTTGAAGGTGATTCGAATCTTTTCAAAATGCTAAACAGGCTTCTTGCCAGCTTCACAGCCCAGGGAAGTTTCTTCCAGGACCCAGGAGTCATCTGGGAAGCCGAAAGCCTAATTTCACTGGCTTCCTGTCACAAAACCACCTGTCTGTCAGAAGATGTGTTTACCCTTCCAGTGGATCTTACCCTCTCGCTGTCCCTGCTGCCTTCCCTAATTACCAGGTAAGGTTGAGATGAATTAAATGTGACACATGGAGCTGTCAACTTGGTTTATTTCGGGACTGGTCATCCTTTCTTCTTTTTTCTCTCTCCTTTCCTCCTTCCCTCCTTCCCTTTCTTCCTTCATTTCATACAGGTTCTCATATAGCCTAGCTAGGCTGACCCCCAACTCACTTTGTAGCTAACGATGACCTTGAACCCTAATCCCCTGTCTCCACCCTCCACTGCTGGAACCACAGGACTGTATGACCACACCAGTTTATCTGGTACTGAGGACAGAACACGTGAGGTGAGCACTTTACCCACTGAAGGCACCTTCGGCACCCAGCTGTATCTAAACTTTGGAAGCAACTAGTCAGTTCTATCTGCCTGTCAGTGTCTGTGATCTCACACACACCACCTCCTGAGTTTTGTTCTTATTTGTAGGCTTTGCTTTGTTACTGTTGTTGTTTTCAGACAGGGTCTAAGTGGCTCAAGTTGGTGGTGCACTCATTATGTGTCATAGGCCAGCCTGAAACTTGGTGTACTCTGCCTCCAAATGCTAGACTTGCAGACATGCATCACCATGGCTGGCTCACATTTTAGTTTATGTTTAATCAATAACAAATTGCTTTTTAAGAATGTATTCTTCTGCCTTTGTGGAGAGGTATTCTGAATTGGCAACAGATTTTGTATTGAATTATATGTCCTCAATACATTATCCTGTTTATACCTCAGTCCTGTTCACCTAGATAATCAGAGCACTCAAGATAAATTTTGGACAATAACATCACCAAAAAAGAAGAATCTCCCAAACAAGTCTTTTAAAGAGTAAAAGTATGCATACCATTACTTAAAAAAAAAAAGCAATGCATATAAGTGGTGCAAGTTGGAAGGGATATTACCTAGAGGTGTGTTTCTTTCCTTCCCCTTCTACAAACATCTTTTGAGATGACAAAGATGACATTTAATCAATTAAATTTAAGGGAGTGCTGAGGGTGGGGTAGGGAGGTACATTGGCGGACTCAAGGATTGTATACGGTTTAAGAAGACAAAAAGCAGATGCCAATGAATAAACCTTCGTATAAAATAAATGGATGAAGCCTGGGTTCCAAAATGGACACGAGAAGGCTGCATTCTCATTCCCTACCTGTGCACAGAGGTGAGTTTGCAACACGGACAGGCACGCAGTAATTGACTGACAGGCTCCTGAGGCAGACCTTAGCCACACTCACCTCCTCTCCAAACACTGGCAGCACCAGTGCCCCAGCTTTAATATAAGAGAAACAGAAATGGTGGGACCACACAAAAATGGTGCAGCCTCTGGTGTGTGTTAGTGTCACAGCGTAGAAGTCTCCTTTCAACAAGCAAGAATGGGAGGATGGTGTCATCCAAAGGCTGCATGTTCAAGACTCAGATGCCGGCCTGCGGCACTACTTAGAGGTGACAGAACCCGTGAACTGGGGGAGGGGGTCTATTGGGAGGAAATTGGGTCACTGTGATGTGGTGGCTTCATCCACAACCCCACTACACAGACCCTGCAAAAATTAACTGCTTCAACACAAGCCCCAAAGCAATGACGACAAGGACCATGGATAAGAACATCTGAAACCAGGAGTTAAAGTTAATTCTTCCATTCTCTTCCAAGTTGATTGTCTTGGTGTTTTGTCACTGGATAGAGGGTGGCTGTGAGACAGGTCAATCAGCATGCCTCTTTCCACTTTCCCACACACAAGAGTGCTCTTGGGTAAACGAGGTAGACGCCTCCAGAGGGAAACCACTCCAACTGTTCAGTCTCGTCCTGCATTCTCGGCCATAGACTACATAGCTCATATTCTTCCCATGTACAGTCTTCCTCACACCAGCCTAGCATTATCCTGACACTCAGACCCAGATCATTCCAAGGCTAAAACAACTTTTTAAAAAAAATTTTGTTGATATTTATTGAGCTCTACATTTTTCTCTGATCCCCTCCCTGCCTCTCCCCTCCCCCTTCAGTCCTCCCCCAAGGTTCCCATGCTCCCAATTTACTCAGGAGATCTTGTCTTTTTATACTTTCTACTTCCCATGTAGATTAGATCTATGTAAGTCTCTCTTAGTTCACATTGTTGTCTAAGTTCTCTGGGATTGGTTTGTAGGCTGGCTTTCTTTGCTTTATGTTTAAAAACCACTTATGAGTGAGAACATGTGATAATTGTCTTTCTGTGTCTGGGTTACCTCACTCAAAATAATGTTTTCTAACTCCATCCATTTTCCTGCAAAACTCAAGATGTCGTTATTTTTTTTCTGCTCTGTAGTACTCCACTGTGTAAATGTACCACATTTTTCTTATCCATTCTTCGATTGAGGGACATTTAGGTTGTTTCCAGGTTCTGGCTATGACAAACAAAGCTGCTATGAACATAGTTGAGCACATGTCTTTGTGGCACAATTGAGCATCCTTTGGATATATACCCAAAAGTGGTATTGCTGGGTCTTGAGGAACGTTGTTTCCTAATTTTCTGAGAAATTGCCACACTGACATCCAAAGGGGTTGTACCAGCTTGCATTCCCACCAGCAATGCAGAAGTGTTCCCTTTTCTCCACAATTTCTCCAGCATAAGTTGTCATCAGTGTAAAACAACTTTTAAAATATGAAAAGAAAGAAAACTTAAGTTTTTCCAATATGTAATTTGGGTAATCTGTTACTTCAAAGTTGACTACAACTACCTGTGGAAACATCTGGGCAGACTGGATACACTTCTGACTAATAAAACCCAAGGGGCATGGGGCTGGAGAGATGGCTGGGTGGCTAAGAGTACTCGTTGTTCTTGCAGAGGACCTGGGTTCTATACCCAGTACCCAGAAAGCAATTAACCCCAATTTGAGAGGATTTTTTTTAAGGAAATGTTATTTTAAGGTGTGTTGCTTTTATGCTGCATTTGTTAAACGCTGTGAAGCTGTGATTCTTTGCCTGTCTAAAACACCTGATGGTCTAATAAAGAGCTGAACGGCCAATAACGTGGCGGGAGCAAAGATAGTCAGGGCTGGCAGGCAGAGAGTATAAATAGAATAAAAAACGAGGAAGAGGTGGAAGAAGAGAACAGGGAGAGGAGGACACTAGTGGCCAGTCACCCAGCTACACAGCAAGCCACAGAGAAAGAAGTAAGAAAAGTATTCAGAAATACAGAAAGATAAAAGCCCAGAGGTAAAAGGTGGTTGGGATAATTTAAGTGGCAAGAAACAAGACACACTAAGGCCAGGCATTCAAGTCTAAGGATAAGCCTCTGTGTGTGATTTATTTGGGAAACTGGGTGGTGGGACCCCCAAAAAACAAAAACGTATAATACCAAACAGTTTTGAAACCCTTTTCTGACCTCTGCTGTTACTAAGCACACACATGGTGACATACATGCAGATAAAACACACATACACATAAAACATAGGTTTCAATAAATTCCAATACATGCCTAATTCCTCTTTTTTTCTTTTTATGTTCTTTTTTTGGTCTATGTATCCCGACTGTCTTCAAACTCACAGAAACCCACCAGCTTCTGCCTCCTAAGTGCCAGGATTAAAGGTGTATACTACAACATCTGGTTCCCTTTCCCATGCCCTAGCCCCGCCCTACTCTAGCTATACTCTTGGTGAGCTGGAAGCATTGAGGGTATTGGTGTGCCCCATTGTATCCTTTTCCTACAGGTTGAATTACTGGCTCAAATGTAGTTATAGATTTTAATAAAGATTTCTTAGCTCGAGATTAGTAGAGAAAAAAGAGAAGACTCAAATGAATATGAAGAGTTAAAAAAAAAGTCATGTTAGTGCAGACACTTGGAAATTTTCAAAGAAGTTTATGGCCATGCCACCACAAATGCACTTGATTTCACAGCTAAGTAGGGCTGGACCCAGTTAGTACTTGGATGGGAAGATTTTTCTACAGGATAACTAGAATAGCTGTAATCTTGCACTTATGCTTAAAATAAATAGACTAACAATCTAAACACAAGGACTGCATCTATCAAAGGAGGTCATAAGCCCTTAAAATAGGGCTACCAGTGTCCAGCACCAAATGTTGGTTAATTAGCATGGATGCATCTGGAAATGTTCTCATCGGTGACCCTAGTACTTTACCCATCCGTATTAGATGCTAGGCAGGGAATAACGTTGGCTAAGTCAGTTTTATCAATACTCAGGGGTCAGCTAAAATATTTCAAAAACTCTCTTCTGGCATAAGAATGGAGATCAAGAGCTGAGTCGACCGTAACTTTAGGTACGACTCGGCTCCCTAGGTCATAGCTGAGGCCACTACCGCCGCCTCTTCTTCTTCAGTCACTAATGACTTTCACCAAATCCAAACGACTAATTTCCAGCCCTGTATTTTCTTTATTTTTATTGTATGTGCATTGGTGTTTTACCTGCATGCATGTCTATAGAAGGGGATCAGATCCCCTGGAGACAATTGTGAGTAGCTATGTGGGTGCTGGGAGTTAAACCCTAGGTCCTCTGAAAGAGCAGCCAATGCTCTTAAATACTGAGCTGTGTCATTTTTTGAGATAGGGTCTCTCACTGAACCTGGGGTTCATCGATTGATCTAGGAAAACTGGCCATGAGCTCCACTGTTTTGCCTGTCCCTGCCCCCCTTGCTGGGGTCACAGAAGGGAGAGCAATCGCCACACATGGCTTTTGTGTGGGCTCTAGGCTTCAGACTCAGGTCCTTGCACTTATTCAGCAAACACTTC
Source organism: Alexandromys fortis (assembly GCF_014885135.2). Taxonomy (NCBI): domain Eukaryota; kingdom Metazoa; phylum Chordata; class Mammalia; order Rodentia; family Cricetidae; genus Alexandromys; species Alexandromys fortis. The sequence goes on from NW_026067944.1 coordinate 29,854,864, forward strand.
ACTAACAGAGCCATCCCTCTAGCCCCTAACCTTCTGAAACTTAAATTTTTAGCGAGCATAGAAATTACCTAAATATGCTTGGGATTCTGGAAGATTGTTGCTCCTCCATAACTGTTTAATTATTCAAGCATTTATTCATTGCAATATGGTCTCATGGATATTTATTTGATTCTTCAGGTTTTTAGCCCAAATCATTGATATTTTGTTGCTGAAGATATTCTAACTTTGAACATCAGCAGCTTTCAAAATGTTGCTTTCATTTTCTTAACCCACTGTTGGTACTGTAACAATAACATGCTTCATCCTCACGGGTCTTGAGTGTCTCAGTTAGGGTTTCTATTTCGGTGAAGAGACACCAGGACCATGGCAACTCTCATAAAGGAAACCACTTAATTGGGGCTGGCTTACAATTTCAGAGGTTACATTATCATCATGGAGAGAAGCATGGCAGCATGTAGACTGACATGGGGCTGGAGAAGGAGCTAGGAGTCCTACATCTATATCAGAAGACAGCAGGAGTCTGTGTACTGGGTGTAGATTGAGCATGTGAAACCTCAAAGCCTGCCCCCGCAGTGACACACTTCCTCCAACAAGGCCACACCTCCTAATAATGCCACTACCTATGGGCCAAGCATTCAAACACATGAGTCTATGGGGACCATACTTATTCAAACCACCACACTGCTCCAGCAGTTTCTTCAGGAAGAGTGGTGCTTAAGAAACCGAGATATAAATTTTAGACACATTCCTTGCTACTAGAGTCTCAGCAGATAGAGACAGGGAATAGACAGCTGGAGTTACGCCTCCATAGCCATGGGTTCTACCTCCTTAGATTAAGTCACAAAGGTAAGTTTAAAATGTTTCTTTTTAAAAGAATTATATCTGTACTAAACATGCATAAAATATTTCAGGCTACTATTCCCTAAAAACTACACATAACACCATTTACATATTATTTACATTGTGTGAGGCACTACTAGTTATCCAGAGGTGATTTAAACATTTAAAGGAATGTTCCATGTAAATGCTATACTATTTTACACAAGGGATTGAGTATCCATGGACCTTGGAAGTAGAATTCCTGGATCCAGTTTCCTGACCTATCAAAGGGCAACTATTGGGGAATACTGTTTTAAGGTGTATTGTTTTGTTTATGCTGCTTTTGTTTAACTCTGTGAAGACCTGAATGGCCAATAGAGAGGCAAGAGCAAGGATAGGTGGAGCTAGCAGGCAGAGTATAAATAGAAGGAAAACAAGGAGGTTCAGCTACACATCTATGGAGTAAGAGTAAGATTTACAGAAGTAAGAGAATGGGGGCAACCCAGAAGCAAAAGATAGAGGGGCTAATACAAGTTAAGAAAAGCTGGCAAGAAATAAGCCAAGCTAAGGCCAGAGGTTTATAACTAAGAATACACTTCCATGTGATTTCTTTGGGAGCTGGGTTGCAGGCCCCTCCAAAAAGCTGAAAGAGTAAGACATCACATAACAGGCAACTACTTATGGCAACACACTCTTGATGGAATCATTGCACTCATTTAAGACACTGTTTCATCGTCATGATTAGCATTCTATCCTGGCATGTCCCCGATACACTGGTTATTATTAAAAATTTTAAGCAACCAAGTTTCTCAACAAAGATGTGACCCATGAACACTCATGTAACCACCACCCTGATACCATGTAACCAATGAACACTCATGTAACCATCACCCTGATACCATGTAACCAATGAACACTCATGTAACCACCACCCAAATCCCATACAGAACCATCCCAACATCACAAAAGTTCCTGGGTCAGCCACTCTCCCCTTTATATCTGAAATATCTACAGTAAACATGTTTATTGTACCAGTCAGAAAAAGATACACACACACACACACACACACACACACACACACACACACTGAAAATAATGTATAAAAGACAAAACACTAGTAGTCAAATTATACAGACAGATGGGTCACTCTTTTTCTCTGCATTTTCCTAGGTGGCTTTCCAGTTTTACAATGAGTATTTTCCACTACACAATGAAATTAATATCTTTCAAAAAGGGTACAAATCACCATGCATGGTGGTAACACACCTGTAATCCTCGTACTTGGGAGGTAGAGGCAGGAGGATAGCTCCAAGGTTAAGGCCAGCCATCCCAGGCCAACCAGGAGTACATAGCAACACCCTGCCTCAACAAAATAAAGCAAGGTCAGAGTGAAAAGGGTACATTTTAGAACTATTTCTATGAAAAGCATTTGGCTTTAAATGGGAGGCTAGCAAGAAACATTGGAAACATAGCAAAAGAGTAATAATTGTCTTTAACAATTAACATTCCATTATAATGAAGCAACAACTACCTCTCTGTTCCCTCTAAACCCTTCCATACCCTACCACAGCTTTTCCTTCAATTTCATATTTAAAATTTTTTATCATAGGAATATCTTTCTTCCGTTGGGTGTGGTGGCAATTGTCTGTGATCATAGCACTTGGAAGGTGTGGCATTCAAAATCATCCTCAGATACATACTGAGTTTGAGACCAACCTAGGTACACCAGACCTGATTTCATTCCCTGGATGTGGGGTCTGGAGCAATGGCTCTGAGGTTAAGAACACTGGCTTCTCTTCCTGAGGACCCAGGTTCGACCCCTAGCACCTACATGGTGACTCATACTCACCTGTAACTCCAGTTCTAAGGGATACAATGCCCTCTTTTGGCCTCAGATGGTGTGTGCGTGCTCACACACACACACACACACACACACACAGAGCACAAGATACACATGCAGGCAAATACCTATACACACAAAAGTAATAAAGTTAAGTTCAATATTTAAAATCTGAAGTTGAGTATGGTGATGTACTTGGAATCTTAGTGACGGGGAAGAAGACAGAAGGAATGTAATCAACTGGTGAGTTTCCGGTTCAGAAAGAGACCCAGTCTCAAAACACAGGGTGAACTGATTTGAAGACATTCAACATTGGCCCTGGCTTCCACACACATGTACCCTATATGCCAATGTACTTACAGATTTGTATGTACATACACAAATACACACAAGAAAGCATTTCTGTAGCAGAAATGACTAAACCTGCTACCCCAAAGCCTACTATATACAAAAACTCAACATGAACCATAACACGAATAATGGCTTATTCCTAAATGTATTCCTAGAACATTCTTATTAAATCGCTCTGTCAGTACACTTGTTGAAGAGTATATTTTTCTCAGCAGAGTTATTATATGATGAGTATCAATTCTAAATATTCCTTACAAGTCATATATGGAAGTACCGGGAGAAACCATAAGGCACACTTCTTCTTCGTACATAGTATCTCTGAGGTCAGAAATCACTATTCCCCTACCTGGACTTGGCTTAGCTTGTCTAACAGTAAACAGGACACGGCTTTCTTTACAAAACTATAAGTAATGGTGGGACATTCCCTTAAGGTAGTCCCTACCGCACGAAGCCCTAGCCATCTCTCCGTATGGTCGTCTGTTGTGCTCTTCTGCGTCTGGGGGGCTCTGGGTACCTGCTATCAGTTTCTCGGAGTTGGGCAGGTGTGTGAACTGCTGTTTGTACTCCTCGTTCCTGTCTTTATAGGTGGAACTCGAGACCTGAAACAATAAAAGATTAGATTTCTGTTTACTTCCACTTGAAATAGCTTAGAAAACACATTCAGAGTGAAACTGAAAAATCGTTTACTTTCTGTCAACATTATGTCCTTATATGAAAGGAGCACAAACATTTCCAGAGTCATTGGTGCAATAGTTCTGCGAATGCAGGACAGGCCATGCATGCAATCTGGCAGCTGTGTTGACAGAGGAGGCGGGGCTCATGTGGAGAAAGCAGAAAAGCTGTGTTTGAAGTAAAAGGGAAAACCCTAAAGTCATCTGGGCAGACTGAGGGTACGGTCCCAACTGGAACGAGCCAAGTGGAGATTAGCAAGGGCCTTGGTGGAGAGATCTAGAAGGAAATGAGGCCATGTGGGCTTGACACTGTCCTGACCAAACAGCAGCAGATCTGAGCAGACGCCAGAGATGGCCTGAGCTGCCCACACATTCCTGCCTAGTGACAAGAGAGATACGAGAAGCCATAGAAACTGGGGCAATTGAGAAGAGCTTGAACTTTGACCACATTACCTAATTACACACAGGTCTGCCAGTAGAAGGAAAGACTTTCTGGACCTTTGTATTTGAGCTCACCGTTTAGTAAGCACTGACCAATACATAGGGCGACTCCTAGAAAGTCAGCCTTAAAAAGAAAAGAAAATCACTGATAGATACCGCAGAGATATTCGTTCCCACACACCATAGGACAAACCCAGATTTACGCTGAGTTCTTTTTTTTTTTTTTTTTTTTTGGTTTTTCGAGACAGGGTTTCTCTGTGGCTTTGGAGCCTGTCCTGGAACTAGCTCTGTAGACCAGGCTGGTCTCAAACTCACAGAGATCCGCCTGCCTCTGACTCCCGAGTGCTGGGATTAAAGGCGTGCGCCACCAGCGCACGGCTACGCTGAGTTCTTAAGTAAACAAACACAATCAACAATGGCAAGTCTTTGGAAAGGGAGAATGCAATCAGAATCCAGAATGCTTCTGAGGCAAATGAGTAGGGCAGAGAGCAAGGCCCAGAAGGCCTCACGCACAGCCTTACAAAACTGATGTGAAAAAAGCGCTCTGGAAAGGAGGAATGCTGGACTCCCCAGCTGAGGCGGACCAGAAGTAGTTCACGCCACAAGCGCAGTGCGGAGGCCTCCAGAGTCTCCGCAGACAATCCATGGCTCGCACTGCTACTAAATCTCACCCCAAATGGTGGGTGTATATACATATATACATGTACACACATACACATATAATATAATATAGCACACACCACATGGAATTCTATGTAGAACTACACGCAGCAAATTAAAGACAGAAAAGCGTGGTTCCTTTGTGAAACAGTACCTTCAAACCTGCCCCAGCCTGCCTTCTCCTTCAGAAGCTCATCTTTCCTTAAATTCTCTTACTTTGCTTGCTACTATCTAACCGTCTCTGGTGAATTCTTTGTTGCAGGCCTCAAGAACTGAGCCTGGAGATAACCCTCTTATCTCCACTATCACTAACACTATCAGAATTATCCAACTAGCAATAAAGATTATAAAACAGGAGGAGCAGCAGGAAAGAGAAAGTCAGCAGGCAATAAAAACAATCTTTGATGGTTCTGGGCATAGGATTTAAGAGTTTGGGACATCAAAGAACTAACGAAAACCATGCTTGATGAATATAGGGGTTTTCCTAGCTTCAACTGCCAACTGGACAGCTTAGAGGCACCCAAGATGAAAGCCTCAGTTGAGGTATGGCCGAAATTAAATTGGCCTGTGGGCACGTCTGTGATGGATTAGCTTGATTATGAATTGATGCCGGAGAGCCCAATCCACTGTGGGCAGCGCTGCTCCCAGTCAGGTGGTCCCATGGTTCTAAGCTAAGCTGAGCCTGAGCCAGAGGGCAGGGCAGCAAACTGCTTCTCATGGTCTCTGCTTTGAGCTCCTGCTTGAGTTCCTGACCTCAATGATGAACTGTTACCTGGAAGTAGAAGTCAAATAAAGCCTCTGTCCCAAAGCCGTTTTTTGGTCATGGTGTTGTCACAGCGACAGAAAACTAGAGCAGGGGTAAAGGTACTTGTCTCTAAGCCTGGTGACCTGAGCTCAGTAGCCAGGACCCAGAAGGTGGAAGGAGAAAACAGAGTCCCACAGATTGTCCTCTGGCCTGGCCTCCACATACAAGTTTACACACACACACACACACACACACACACACACACACACGCTCATGCACACACATGTACAACTTAAAATATTTAAGTGTGTGTGCAATTTTAAAATTAAAATCAAAATTAAAATAATAGTCTAAAATATTTGACAAAGAAATAAAAAATGGAGCATAGAGGAGCAAATATAATACGAAACATGAGCAACAGACAATAAAATGTCTATTTTAAGTCTAACTATATCCTATGTATTAGTATAATCAGACTACATAACAGAGGTCAGGATGAAAGGGGGAAAAAGCAAACGCCTAGAATGATCTAAATGCCATGGTCAAGAACTCAGAAGAGGAAAAATACATTTTTTAAGTTAAAAAAATAGTAAAGAAAAGAATAATTTTTTTATTGAAACACACATACAAAAAAACCAATAGGACATATAAATGAGAAAGAGATCATTCTTTTAATACACCCAACTAAATGGACAGACTTCTATCAAGACTGATGAAGAAAAGCAAAGAGAGAGAATATATGAATTATTAATTATTAAAAATAGGATAACACTGTAGACACTACAGAGCTCAAAGGAAATAAGGGGAAATCTACATAGCCCTATAAGATATATATATATCACCTTGGAGGAACTCCCTGGTTCCCCAAAATATACCAACTACAACAACTCACTCATTATGAAATAGTTCTTTAAGTTGGCCCACAACCTACAAGGAAATTGAATATATAATTTCAAATTTCCCCAAACAGAAATCTCTAGTCCTAGATGGTTTCACTGGAGAAATCATCAATGTTTAAAAACTCAGTTCCAGCTCTGCACAATCCTTTCCAAATATTAAATTAGAAAAGAGCAAATCTCAATTCCTTGTGTGAAGCAAGTATTACTCTAATATCAAAACTGATAAGAAATATTACAAAGACAGAACATGATAGAAAAATAGCCTCAGGAGTACAGATGCAAAAACCCTTAAAGTGTGAACAAATACCCTTCGGCAATATGAAAAAAAATGAGCAATACAGCATGACCCAGGGACCCATGACTGCCTTAATAGGCAAAAGTTTATCAGTGTGATCCACGGTATTGATCAGCTAAAAAGAAAAAAAATCATAGCTTTCACTTGATGCGGAGCTACTGTGTGACACAGTCCAGTACCAGCTCGTCCCTACAACAAGCCAGCCCACCCCAAGGCTCAACACAAAGGAACTTCAACTTGAGATGAAACACTGTAAGGGTGAAAACATGAATTGAGATTTGTTCTTTTTAAATCTAAAATGTTGGAAAAGATTATGCAGAACTAGAACTTAATTTTTAAATATTTTAAGATTTCTCAGTGAAACCATCAAGGCTTTAACCACGTGTTCTGGGGTGTTGGTGTGTGCGCGAGCACACACACACACACACACACAGAGGCAAGTTAATTTCCAGGGTTGAGGATATAGTTTCATGATACAGCATTTGCTTAATTTATGCAATGACCTGGGTTCGATGCCCAGCACTAAACAAACAACCCCCGTGACTCTCCAGCACCATAGTGTGTGAGAGAGCGCTCCGGAGTGCTCTGGTACTGTGGTCAGGGAGTGGGTTAATTACAAGACAGCTGAGTTCTTACAAAACTCATTTGCTCTCCTGTCCTTCTGCGTGGCCGCAGGCTGACACAGAGACAAGCCGGATGCAGGGTAAACAAGCAGGACCCCACACTGCAGTCTCACTGGCCACAGACCCTCAGCCTGCAGACCCTGCTGGCTTCTGGAACTGAGACTTACTCTTTTCTTTATTCTTTTCATAAATGAGCTTGTCCATGGTCTCATTATAGCTACATAAATAACAATTTCTTTCTTATGATGATTTCTTGTTAGCCAAGTTTCTACCCAAAAGATTTTTATACAATTATTTTGATCTTATTCTTTCCCCTCCCCAACTCTTTTTCTAATCCTTTCTACTTTCCTACCCACCCAACCTCATGTTTTCTCTCTCTCAAAAAAAACAAACCTAAAAGAAAGTCAAACAAAGAAAAAAAAAAAGCAACAGACAAGTACCAAAACGAAACTAAATAAAACAAAAAGAGCACAAAAAACCATGGAGTCAGTTTTTTTGTATCAGAATCACCAAACCTTACTTAGCACAACTGACGACATGATGGAAGAATATCATACAAGCCATATTACTCAGCATGCAGACAGCACCACCTGCCAAAATTAAAACAAAGACCTAATCCACCAAAGTCCACAGTTCTGGGGCAGTCTCTAAATGACTACCCTTGCCTTCTGGCTTCTGTAGGTCTGCTGACTGCTCTTGCTAACTGAAGAGTGTCGACCCAGGACAGGGTGTTTACGCTTAGAAGCTCACCCTAAGGAAGGCTAGGAGACACTAGGATCCCTGACACCCTAAGAAAGACTTGGAGACACACTAGGATCCCTGACACCCTAAGGAAGGCTCAGAGCCACACTGGGATCCCCGACCCCCAAAGGAAGGCTTGGAGACACTAGGATCCCTGACACCATAAGGAAGACTTGGAGACACACTGGGATCCCTGACACCCTAAGGAAGGCTCAGAGCCACACTGGGATCCCTGACTCCCTAAGGAAGACTCAGAGACACACTGGGATCCCCGACACCCCAAGAAAACCCCTGTCTGAGTAGTCTTCTCTGGTGGGTACTCCACAACAGTTTTGTGGGGCCAACTACGCCTGGGCACAGGGCCTGCTCTGGAGTGTGGTTGAAATGCGCAGTGACACTCATCGGTTGTAAGACTTGAAGACAATCCTGAAGCCATTTTTGACAATTCTGAATCCTCTCAGCCTCTGTGCCATAGTGCTTCCCCTCCTCCCCTGGGAACAAAGGACCTAACAGCTACACTCGCACGTACTCAATTCCTGAACAATTACCCATATACGCATGCTTTGGTTCGGTCCCCTGGGAAACGAGGTCAAAATGACCTCTTACCTCATCTGATCTGGCAACAGCTCTTCAGTCAATTATTGGTAATAGCCCTTTCAAATAAGCCAATCAGAATAGTCAAAGAACAACCCCCCTTGCTTCTGTGGCCCCTTTAAAAGTAGACTGTAACCGCTATTCGAGGTCCCTCGGCTTCCCGAATGCTGGGGGACCCTGTCATGACAGAATTAATAAAATCCTCATGCTTTTGCATCGGCTGTAGTGTATGAGATGGTCTCTGGGGCGACTCCTTCTCGGTGTTTGGACGCTAGAGTCCAACACGGTGAAAACTGATTTTTTTTTTCCTTTCCAAGCCCTCAAAAGATATTTTTTAATGGTAACGTGGGCATCCTTAAGGAGATAAAGTTTTAATAAGTTATGAATGTTTCCTCTCCCGGTCCTTTATTTCTTTGGATAACTACATGTCAAATTTAACACTGGAAGATCAGAACCAAAATCTAAAAGCCAGTGTGCCAGTCAGGTTTCTGCCAGTAAATTTTCAGGGAAGAGGATAAGACACAGTTTCTACCCAGCCCTGGCTGTCCTGGAACTCACTCTGTAGACCAGGCTGGCCTCGAACTCACAGAGATCTGCCTGCCTCTACCTCTTGAGTACTGGGATTAAAGGCATGAGCCACCACACCTAGCCACTTATTTTTAATTATTGGAAGAGGAGTATGTATACCTAAGTGTAGGATTTCCTGAAGCTGGAAAACCATCCCCTTTGCTCCTCAAATGATTCTGTTCTCTCTCTCCTGCCTCCACCATTAGGGTCTTTTCAATGCAGCTGCTTGGGCCTCTTAGCTTATGTTACTTCTTCTTCCCTTTGATTTTCTGTGTTTGTTGACTTCTTTTATTGTTTTCATAGCTTTAGCAATACCTAATATAACATGATGCATTTGTTTATCTGTAAAATAGCCATCTCTCACTCCAACTGTAACCTCTAGGGTGGTTGGGGTACCATCTGGTTCACTTAGAACATGATACATATCATGAATGAACAAGAGCATCTTTGCCAGCGTTCATTTGCTGTGTACATTAGCCGCTTCTGGCATAATGACTCTGCTCACATATTCTAAGTTGTTCTTTGGAAGGTTCACTGAGCTTCCTGATTCTCAAATCCCTTGTTCATCTTCCATGTCCATCCCATCTTCTGAAACTTCCTTTGATGTCTAGTACACATCCATTGTCCCCTAATGTCTACAGCTGCTCTCTTTGTCAGTGATACAATCTGAGTAATACACATAGTTCGACTCTTCCTTCAGCTTCGATTTCCCACTTCACCATTCAATAGTTATTTTAATGAACATGTGTTTTCCATATAGCCCTTGGATTTGTTGGTTTTCAAATCTGACTAGTGCTTGAAAAAATATTACCCATTTATGTTTTTATCTTTTTTCTATTAAGTCCTTACTTGGAGATTCATTTTTTTTCAGGTCTGCATAGCAAATCTAATGCTGTCCACCAAGCTACAATCTCCTCTACTACTCCATAGCTGTAGCCTATAAGTTTTGGAACCCCAGTATGTCATTTATCAATTTTCCTCCTGCTCACTTGTAGAGTATTATACTCAATTCCCAAACTCTTGGGTGAAACTCACTCCCACCTCCACCTAAGCTCAGGTTTAGCTAGACAAGTTTCTTTGTTTTCAGTTTGAAGATGCAGATTTCCTTCCTTGCCAACGTTGCACAAAGAGACATATACTAACATAGAAAACAGCTAAGGAAGACACCAAACATCAACCTGTGGCCTTCACACCTGTATACCCAAGTGTGTGCATCCACACACATATTCATATACCAAACACACACATGCTCACACACAGTTTACAACACTGTACCCAGAATTTCTAGACGGTTTTATTAAAATGTTTATTTACGTTAAACAGCCCCCTCCTATTGCAAGAAATATTAATTCCTGTTAAATGTAAAAAATACTATAAGATACCTCAATTTATAAAATAGTGTTCTCTCTCTGTGTGTATACATATATATATATTAATTCTCAAATAGAATTAACTTTCTTTTTTTCCCCCCTTTTTTCTTGCTTTGGTTTTTCAAGACAGGGTTTCTCTGTATAACAGCCCTGGTTGTTCTGGAACTCTCTTTGTAGACCAGGCTGGCCTTGAACTCACTGAGAGCCACCTATCTGCCTCCCCAGTGCTGGGATTAAAGGTGTGCGCCACCAGCACCCAGTTTAGAAATAAGTTTCTTAAAAACTATGAAACTGAAAGGCAACTTCATTCTGTTTTTAGGCCATTGAGTAAAACATAGCGTAGACTTTATAGGTTTGAATGAACATGGGCTGTGCTTGCCCTGACACACAGGTGACTGAAGGGCAGCTTTTCCCCAAACTCGCCAAAGTACATCACAAACACACTAATTAATCCTGTGGGGCCACGTTTGACAAATAGCACACCATTAGCTACTCCTATGTGTGCCAAATACACCAGAGCTGCGCTAAGTCTCAGCACCACTTTTTAGCAGCAGAACTTAGCTGTGAGAATTCTGAGCACAACCACAAGTCAGGCAGGACAGAACTGAGCCTTGTGGCCCCTGAGACAATCAAGAATACACTGGACTGCGACCTAGAAGCTGCTTTCAAGCTTCTTCTATGCTAGTTATCCTCTGAATATTTCAAGTATTTCAAGATGCAAAGGTTTTTATTCTTAAATGTTTTAGAGCAAAAAGAAAGACATAATTTGAATTCTAAGCACCTTTTAAATTCTCCTGCTTCATCCTTTTCCTGTTTCTCTTTCTAAATCAAATATCCAGTATTTACATCTCATCTATTCTATGTATGTAGTTAGGATTATTAAAATCGCAGTTGTTTAAAGGAAATATATAGGCTTTAATTTTAGTTACAAATTTCAGAAAATAATTTTTTCATTTTTAAAATAAAACCATCAATTAGACCAGCTAATAAGAAAATGAGTATGCACAGGTGAAAAACATTTTCAAAGGGAAACTTAATGAAATATCAAAGTAAGAAAGGATGGTCAATGATCAACACCATATCCAAGAACTATTGTATCTAACAACTGGTTAAATGATGTCATCTTCCATGCGCACAGCACAAAATCCCAGAGGCCCCTTCCTACTCCCACTAGTGTCTAGAAGTGCACAGCACTAGGAGCTAACTAAACAAACAGACCAGCCGCAGATCTGTCTGTTTGTCCTCTGTGATTTCTAACCCACATAGGAGACATCGTTATTTTAGTTCGTAAGGAAAAGTTAAACTATTTCATTCCTTTTGCCATATACCTTTCCCTAACAGGTAAAAGATAAAAAGCATAAGTATTTATTTGCCCATTAACTTCATTTTCAATCTCATTTGTTATCATTTTTGGTTTCATAGGGTATAAAAGTCAACAATAAAAGTCATTTCTCATATTCTAGGATTTAAACATTGCGATTTCCAAGGACAAATAAAGAAATACATATAAGAGTCCTAGCTTTAATAGCTAGAGTTAAGTAGGGAATCTGGAGTGGTGGCTCTCACTGTCGACTATGGAGACTTAATCACACTGGTACCCTGCATCAGAACAATCTTACAAGAAAAGACAACCATTAGCCCCTCTGTTTAACTGTGTGCCTCTGACTGACCTAAGACACACTGGCGTTGTCAGTTATGACTCAATATCTGTTTACAACTGAAGTTGCATCCTAGGTCTACATCCCAGATCACCTGCAGTCTCTCTCCAATGTCCTTTCCACCTAATTAATCTTACATCACACTTACATCACATGCCCTCTCGGTTCAGTACTGTAGGACAACCGCCTGTATAAATTATTCTACATTTCTGATTTTCCTTAGCTCTTGAAACATCAAACTGTAAGAAGTTTGGGACCTGTTTACCAGACACCTTCTTGGAGCTGTCAGAGTAATGACAGCAGGTCCTCCCATGGGTAGGAAGGGTGCCAGCTAGCCTGTCTCCCTGGAGATCAGCTGTAGTGCTGCAGCCCCTGTGGGCCTGAGGGGTGGGATCAGAACTGCAGATGAGGGAAAGCAATGCTGCAGGGCTCAGGGTAGTCCACTTCTCCAGGGCTGGAGACACAGTACAGTCTTAGACCCTGAGAGCACAGAGCTGGCTGGGGGTGGGATGTAGCACAGCGGGAGAGCATTTACTTAGCATTTGAAAGTCCCTGGGTTAGATTCAAAAAGAGGAAGTGATGGCTCAGTGTTTAAAAGCACTGGCTGCTCTTCCAGAGGTCCTGAGTTCAATTCCCAGCAACCACATGGTGGCTCACAACCATCTGTAATGGGGATCTGATGCCCTCTTCTGGCACACAGATATACATGCAGACAGAGCACTCAAAATAAATAAATAAAAAAGGGGAAAACGAGGGAGGGACCAAGAGACTAAAAAAATCCTAGACTTGCTGGGGAGAGACATCTTTGAACCTTCATTGTGTGTTTTCCAGAGCAGTCTCTTGTACTAGTTCACTGTAGTTAGAAAGCCAACAGCAAACCAGAATACAATTGTATTTTCTATCCCATACTTCTTGGCCCTATGTTTGGTTCCTTTACAATTCATCCATTCCTTTATTAATTAAGCAATCCTGTTGGTTTGAGATATGGCGCTCAGTGGTAGACCCCTGACCTAACCTAGGTTTTACTTCCATCCCTGAAAAAAATTTAAATAAATAAAACAAACTTATTAGAGTTTTTTTTTTGACAGGGTTTCTCTGTAGTTTTGGAGCCTGTCCTGGAACTAGCTCTGTAGACCAGGCTGGCCTCAGACTCACAGAGATCCACCTGCCTCTGCCTCCAGAGTGCTGGGATTAAAGGCGTGTACTACCACTGCCCAGCTAGAGATGTATTTTTTTAAAGAGAGACAAATGTAACTTTCGTAAAGCAAACAGACACAGATCTGGATTCTTTGAGTCTGAAATGGCCCTGACGTTCTTGATTCTGGTTAAATACCAGGTCACGTGCCTCGTGGTCTTCCTCACATTGAGTTTAAATTCTGTGGGCTCTGCCTTCTTACGATACTATATATTATATAACTATATAGAAAAGAAACCAACATGATAGAGTCCGTGGTAGAAACAGAGGGATTTAAGATGATTGGGAATAATTTCTTTCTGGCTTCTTTAAACGTCCTTTCTCTTGGTTACGGTACGGTTGTGTGCTGCACAAGTTTCTTCAACAGCGGATAATTTGTAGACTATATACACTGCAGTGGTTTCATGAGAATACAGGGAGCTAAAAATTCCCATCTCCTGGTAATATTACAGCAGTCTTAATGCCACAGTGCAATACCCTGCTCTCCTCTCTGTGGCAAGGCTACTACTGCAAACAGGCCTGCTGAGCTGCCTGCTGTATGGAGATATGGCATGCATATCTGTGGACGGTGCATCATAAGTGATCGGGATCAGGACGCTACATCATGTGGGCCTCTGTTAGGTCACTTCATGCTGGCTGCACAGCTACCATTGCTTTTCTTAGAATGTGGGTCAGTGCTAAAAAGTCGTTTGGTTATACAGACCGTGGCCTTTGAATTAGGCAGCCCAAGTGACTATGCTACTTGAGTGCTTGCTGGCATTCCTTGCTGCTTGATATTATTATCAAATAGTTACAACATCTTCAATGATCTAGCCAACTTATGTAAGCTTATTAAAATGTGGCAAGAGCACCCTGAAAAGCCTTCAGGTGAAGATGTGAAGAATTACCATATTTCTAGCTATGCCAACCCAAACTCTGGTTAACCTGGACAGGGGCTTTTACGTTTATTTCTCTGTTATGGAATGTTCTGGTGTCTGGGTAAGGAATCTCTGGAAAAGTCTCTAAAATCCCCGAGATGTTATTTTGATCTTTAAGTTCATTCTGCATGAATTTATACAAAAATTCCTAAAACCGTGTATAATTAGCTTAAGAACCTAACCTGAGCCAGTGAAGACCTTTAATACTTTAAACTTGTGCTCTTCAGACTTTTAAATCTGTAAATCATCTGGACAACTCATGAAAATAAAGATTTCAATCCAGTGATTGGACCCAAGATGCTACATTTTCTGCACATAGTAGAGTCGGTTCTGCTGTCCCTCCACAAATGTGAAGCACAAGCATCCATTGCACACACATTCCCCCCTTTATTTCTAGACCCCTTTTTCTTAAAAAATAATTTATTATCGTTTCATGCGCATTTGTGTTTTGCCTGCATATATGTCTGTGTGAGGGTGTCAAATCCCCTGGAACTGGAGTTCCAGACAGTTTTGAGCACCCATGTGGGTGCTGGGAATTGAACCCAGATGCTCTGGAAGAGCGACCAGAGCTATTAACCACTGAGGCATCTCTCTCCCCTTTTATTCTGTTGCTCTTTTGATTTTCCATTATTATTCTTTCTCTTGCTTTAAGTCATCCAAGAGTCACTATGGCTGTCTAACTCTGGAGATAGCTATGAATTCTTAACATAATCCATAACATAAACCATAAAAATAAGGCTTAGGTGGACATTATACAGAGAGTGAGAGACCTTAGAATAATTGGGAGGTCTCCATCAAATCCCTCCCCTCAGAGATCGGGGAGAGCTATGAACCCTGAAGAAGGGAAGGCAGAAAGTATGTAAGAGCCAGAGGGGTTGGAGCACAACAAGAAAACAAGACCCCATAAATCACCCTGAACAAAGTGCATATGAACTCACAGAGACTGAAGCAGCTACACAGGCCCTGCGTGGGTCTGCACCAGCTCATCTGTGTATCTACTGTGGCTTATAATTTAGTGTTCTTATGGGACTCCTGAGTGTGCGAACAAGCAGGTCTCTGACTCGTGTGCCTTCTCTTGGGCTCTTTTCCTTCTGTTAGTTGTCTTGTCCAACATTGCTGTGATTATTGCTGCTTTATCCTATTACATTTTATTTTGTTCTATTTTATTATCATCCCTGAGAAGCCGTTCTTTTCTAATGAAAGAAGGGAAGTGAATCCAGATGGGAGGAGAGGGGAGAGGAACTAGAAAGCGTGGAGGGAGAGGAAACCATAAACCGGATATATTATATGAGAAAAATCTGTTTTCAATAAGAGGGAAAAAACAGACGTCTAGGGCTAGCCCTCGCTGCATAGTAAATAGGAGGCCAGCCTAGGCTCTACAGGATGCTAGTTCTTCAAAAAATAAAAGGTTTTAAATGATATGTATTTTTTCTAAGTGACCAAGAGTGATACAACTGCTCTAAGTGACATGTTTAGTTGCTGCTATTTTAGTGTATTTCTTAGCAATTACATGTTTTCCTTAGGTTATAGCTCAACAAAAATTAAAAATAACCCTGTGTTGTTAGGTGTCTTAGTGGGAAGTAACAGCTTGCTGGCTGTGTGAAGAGTCAACACCACTCATGTGCTGGCCATTAATTACAAAGAGAATGACAGCCTGTGTACCAATCTTCAGAACCTGTTGAAACACCATGTCCTTTTTAAGTCTATCCTCAAGGATACAGAATATCCAAGAAGTCGGGTTTCCGATAAACCAAGGCTGGGACTACCGGTGCCGTACAGCGCCTGTTAAACCCACTTCCAGTTGTGAGGCATTATATTTCTATCCAATACCAGAATCCTCACAGGAAATGCCGGCTTTAGAAGGAGGTCCATTAAAATAACAAATGTCAGCAGTCACACAGTGACAGACGTGTACTTCTCGAAGACTCTACAATCTCAGTGCGCCCACAGGGAAGTCGTAGTCTCTGTTTATGTGGGGAAACTGGAAGGGTAACAGAGTTACACTTTAAATGGATCTGAAGCTCCTAACTTAAAAACCCATCTTCTAGCCATTACACACTGCCGAGCGGTCCTTGTTCAGCCGCCTTTGCCACAGGAACTGAGTCCTTAAATGAAAATTACATAAAATAGCTTGTTTCTCAGCAAGACTTAGGAACAGTTTATGCAATGCTAGCTTCTTGCCAATGCGGCTGATAACACTAAGTACAATCCAATTGTGTGGCAGTGTTTTCTCAAGGAAACCGAAACGAACCATCGCACGCCATCAATCAGACAACAGCGCCTTTTAGTGGCCATATGAAAAAACAACGAGAAATGTCCTTGGGTCTCTAAAGTCACAACATCTAAAATCGAGATTCTAATCATAAAGGATTATATAAACTGTTGGGGAATTAAAGAGAATTTGTAGTCAAGATTAAAAACCCTACCCAGAAGCTCCAGTCACCGCTCCAATTATGTGTGCTCAGTCCCTGCTTTTTGGTCGACACTGTATTATTCTCATCCACAACAGGGCTAGGATTTTCCTTAGTCTCTTCCTGTAGCTCCGTGGCAAGGCTTGAATCTTCTTCATTTACTACCTGCAAATAAATGACAACAATTTATTTATTGACAAATGATATTTTGAAAGAAAAACATGTTCCAAATATATAAATTACTTTTAAAATTCATGTATTTATTTTATTTGTTGTTGCTGCTGTTGTTTCAAGATAGGGTTTCTCTACATAACAGTTCTGGCTGTCCTGGAACTCACAGAGATCAGCCTGCCTTTGCCTCCTAAATGTTGTGTTTAAAGGTATGTGCCAACACTGCCCAGCTAAAGTTCATTTAATTTAAGCTTTCTGTTGAAAAATATTTGTGTGTGTGTGTGTGCAAGTGTGTGTAAGTGTACGCCATGAATGCAAGTCGAGTTAGAAAACAACTCCCTGATTTTAGTGGGATGGCTTTGAGTTTTTCTCCATTTAATTTAATGTTAGCTGTCAGTTTGCTGTAGATAGCTTTTATTATATTTAGGTATGACCCTTGTATCCCTAGTCTCTCCAAGACCTTTATTATAAAGGGGTATTGAATTTTGTCGAATGCTTTTTCAGCATCTAATGAAATGATCATATGGTTTTTTTCTTTCAGTCTATTTATATGGTGGATTACATTGATAGGGGATGTTCTATTGGGAACTCACCAAGGCCAGCTGGCCTGGGTCTGAAAAAGCCTGGGTTAAAACCGGTCTCGCTGAACATAGCAGACAATGAGGACTACTGAGACCTCAAGAACAGGCAGTTTCGTGGATGCTCACCTTACTAGACCTGGATGGAGGTGGGTGGTCCTTGGACTTCCCACAGGGCAGGGAACCCTGATTGCTCTTTGGGGGGAGGGGGAGGGGCAGGGGAAGGGGTGGGGGGAGGGAAATGGGAGGCAGTGGTGGGGAAGAGACAGAAATCTTATATAAATAAATAAATAAATAAGAAACAAAAAAAAAAAGAAAGAAAACAACTCCCAAGGGTCAGTTCTCTGCTTCCATCATGTGTGTCCCAGGGATTGAACTCACATCGCCAGGCTTGGGGGTAACCACATTTACCCACTAAATCATCCCACCAGTCCCATAAGTCAATTTCTAAAGAAAAAAATATCAAGCACTTGGAAGATGGAAATCAGGGCTGAAGAGATAGCTTAGTTGACACAGTGCTTCCTGAACAAGAATGAGGACCTGGGCTAAAACCCCCAGCACCTACATAGAAGTTGGGCATGTGCCTGGTGCCGGGAGGGGGTGCAACGGTGAACCTCTTGGACTCAGTAGCCAGTAAACCTTGTTGAATTGGTGAACTCTGTGTTCAATGAGAGAGCTTTACCAAAAAATAACATGGGGAGTGACTAAGGCAGACACGCCACATGGACGCTTACACGTATGCACATGTATGCACACATGTATGCACACAAAGACAGAAACTAATGTTTTACTTCCACCATTCATCATTCATACATGTAGCAAATATCTTCCAACCACTGCCATTTGCTAGGTAGGTTAGTTGGTACTAGAAACAGGAAAATAAGAAAAACAAAGTTAGCCTCCCGAGGTTCATGGTCTGGGGAACGATAAGGAAACAATTTTAGAAGAAAATGTAATGGGAGAATGACCACTTTGGAGAAATATCTGTAAAGCCCAGGAGGGTCTAATTTTAGGAATAGACTACAACCTAGCAACTTAATATGCACGTGAAACCAAGGATGCCTTTAATGATAACAGAGTAGAAACCTCATCACCATTGATAAAGAAATTAGAGAAAAGTTGGATTTATAAAAATATTGATGTTAAAATTAATGAATCCTGTGTCTTGAGCAGGCCCGAGGCTTCAGTTTAGAGGACTCAAAGAAATGATTTATGCTTTGTGAAGGAAATGGCACCACTGGGTGGTTGCTCATGGAAGAGCTGCAATTTAGAGGGAGGTGGGGAAGATGATGGTCAGCAGGCACTAGAGAGATCGTGACAGCCAGGCCCCGTGAACGTCACACACCAGGCCCGGTGAACATCGCACGCCAGGCCCCGTGAACATCGCACGCCAGGACCCGTGAACATCGTACGTCAGGCACCGTGAACATCGTACACCAGGCACCGTGAACATCGTACGCCAGGCCCTGAGAACATCGTATTCCAGGCACCCCAAGAACATCGCATGCCAGGCCCCCCAAGAACATCGCACGCCAGGCCTGTGAACCTCGCACGCCAGGCCTGTGAACATCGGATGCCAGGCCCCAAGAATATCGCACGCCAGGCCCCAAGAACATCGCATGCCAGGTCCCGTGAACATCACACATCAGGCCCCGAGAACATCACCACTGTTTCCTGCTATCTTTGCCTCTGCTATAACAAGACTGTTCCTTGGGGTTGTGGGGAAAAGCACACAGGGCACGAGACAGTGGATCAGAGGAGGAAGTCAACTCAATTTAAGCTTGGGATTTCAAACCCTATGATGTCACCATGGAAGACCCTCACCCTGGTGATTCTGATCTGTGGTTCTCTGGAGGAAGAGATTCATAAACCACAATAAGGTAAGAGAGACATCTATATTAAATACATCCACCACAAAGAGAAGGGACGGACAAACCTGAATACGAGGAGAAGAAACAAACAAAAGGCCATAATTTGACATAGTTAAAAATACAGTATTTATTAAAAACAGCTTTTTTAGGATTCCATCTTCTCCTGAACTTTCCATTTGTCCAGTTTCTTTCCTTTTTTTTTAAATTTAAACAAATTTATCTATTTGTTTAGTTCACATGTGTGTCTGTGCGCTGTGCGCATGCCTGGTGCCCTCAGATCTCCTAGAACTGTTTGTGAGCCCCCATGTGGGTGCTGAGTATTGAACCCCTGACCTCTATACAACCAGCAAGTGCTCTTAACCACTGAGCCATCTCTCTGGCTGTCTCCTTAAAATAAATTGACAAAAAGGTTGACTTCTTTGCCTCTGTAACACAGAAGTTGAAGTTTGGAATTAACTTAACCATCTACTGAAATACACCCACTGGCAAATCTTCGTGCCTTTAATCAATATCAAGTAGGTTTCCCTCACGATTTTTGGGGAGTTACTCAACACAAAACAAACAACAAAGGTTATCGGGCAAGTTTCCTTTTGACTTTGGCCATCAAAATCACTGCCCTGGGCTGGTGAGTGGTTCCGCAGATAAGGACATTCCGTTGCTAAACCTCAGAACTTCAGTTCGATACCCATGTGGTGGCAGGAGAGAAACAACTGTCCAGGTTGTCCTCTGCCACGCATGCACCATGACAAGAGCATGCTCACACACACAGCAAATAAAAAAATAAACAGCGCCTTCTTTCAATTCTTAACGGGTCTAGTCCAGTCTAGCCATTCACAGACGTGCCCAGAACCTTGTCTCTTTGGCATTTTAGATCCGGTCAAGTTGATGTTCAGTATCGGCCATAACACCATCAAATGCTGACTCTCGAGGCAAGATCCAACCGAGCCAAATCTAGGCTTTGTGCCACAACCACTACAAGAGGCCCTGGCCTCTCCTGCCCTCACTGCTCATGCAGAGGCCATACAGTGCTGGAAAAAGTCACTCCTCTCTTGGGCCTTCTGTCTTCCGGAGAAGTAACTTGGGTCCAAGTGAGGGGGTGGCAGCAGGCTTTGGACACTTTCCAAACAGCATCCAGCAACCCTGCCCTAAGAGCTGGAGCTCTGTGGAGGACTATCGCTTCCTCCCTTAACCAGATGGGCCCTTGGTAAAGGGCAGGCCCTAAGGGTTTGCCAACTGACTTAAGACCAGGAAGTGGTCTTAACACGAATGCGGAAATGCTCTGGCGAGCAGCTGGCTGCACCTGTACATTTTACAGAGTCTCAGGCCACTGCTTGAGCATGGCCCTTCTGGAGTGAGCAGTTTCGCTGATCCCCAAATATAAAGCAAGGTCACACACAAGTCTGTGTATACTAAACCTATAAAGACAAGGCCTCTCCAATCACTCCTGAGCTCTTCAGAGTTCTACATTTACCCATCGCGCCCAAGGCTTTGCTCATCAAAATAGGACGCTGAACTCTTGAGCAAGTTGTCCATGGAACTCGATAAAGAAGGCCTGTGCCCATTTCTGTGGTGTGGGATAGTCACACAGAGCACCCCTGCTCAACTACAGACACAGTCGCTGCGATCCCTTTCTGTCGCCTCAGTATGAAGCCACTCTTCACCTTGCTCTGGGAAAGCCTTCTGTACCCTTCCCCCAGAGACCACAATTACCCGAGTAATAGATGCATCCTTTCACACCCGTAAAGCCTGAGCCTGGCGTCACGCCCTCAAGCTCAACCTTGCCTCCTCAACTCCACAGAGGTGTCATATTCTTCCCCCCACATTCGGCCTGTAGGTTCACTATCTGATTCTGACAGCTGACAGAACAGAGTTCACCTGCGTCCTATTTCATGGCAATGTTTGTGACCTGTCCCTTAGGTGCGCTGAAATACTTCCCTAAAAATATTTACACGCAAACCCCATGATGCTCTGAGGACAGCGTTGAGCAACCCGAGAACCTTTTATCCTGCAACAGAAGGCTTTCACCTTAAAGACCAATAATCAGCTTCTTCCATATGTCAGAGTAGGTAGTAAACAAACGGCAATGCTAGTCGAAACCAAAAAGTTGGCTGAGAGCCTGGGATTTGAACTCTGTGAGTCTTTTTAACCGAGGGCGGATAGCGAAGGGAAGTTGGCAAAAGGGATCCCAAGTCAAAAATCACAATGGAACCAGACTCACTGGGGTCTGGTGCTGAGACATCTGGATTGGAACATTTCAGGGACCAAATTCAAGCTCTTAACGCTCGGTTCCCTCCCGTCGCCCAGCCGGGAACAGGCTCGCGGGAGACACAGAAAACCGTTGCCTTGGTAACAACTTTTCGAATTAAGCCAAAGAGTACGGGGTGGGGGGCGGCGGAGGGAAAGAGAGGAATTAATTATCATAATCAGCGTGGGTTCACACAGCCACGCCGCGGAAACGGTCGGCGAAGCCACCTCTCGGGAACCTGCCCCTCGAGGCCGCTTACCTGGCGGGCAGTCAGAGCGCCCTCCATCGCCGCACGCTCCCGCGGAACCCCGCACGCGCGTCCCTGCGAGCCCCCGCCGGGAGAGGGCCGGCCAGGCGCGTGCCCGGCGCGCGCTCCCGGCTCCGTCTCTCGGAATCCCATCTCCAGTTCTTCAGTCAGAGTGCTTTGCGTCCTCTGGTGGCAATTAGTGACTATTGCCTCTGGCGAAGTCCTTAACAGTTATTGCTAGCCAGGACGTCAACCACACTTTAGTAGGGATCAGCAATGAGCCTCAACTCCTGGCACAGACTCCTGCATCTGCCATGAACGGCAGAGGGGTATTACTCTTTGCTGGGACTGGAATTTCAGTTTGGGAAGGAGAGAGTGTCCTGTAGAATGATTGTTCTCCAATATGGATGTACTCTACGTCACGGTATGCTTAAAAACGAACACTCTAGGCCGGACACCATCCACACGCCTCTCAACCAAGCAGTAGGGAGGCAGGAAGGCCATGAATTGGAGAGTAGCTTGCGACACATTGAAACTCAAGGCCTATCAGACAGACCTGGCCTCACAAGAAAAGAGAAAACAAACAAAAAACTAGAAATCCTCTGGTAAAATTTTATGTTTCTCTTTTATACTTATAAAACGCATGGAGCAAACACCAATAAGTACTGGAAGAGACAGAACTAGATAGGTCAAGCCCTGTGGAGTGGCACAGCCAGACTTCTAGCTTTGCCACATTATATGCAAAACACCAGAGGGTCGGAAGGTTCCGTCCTTGAGAGAATCAGAGTTCATTTCCTAGAACCCTCCTCAGGCAACTCAGCCTCCTGTAACTCAAGCACCATAGCATCCTCTGGCTTCCACCAGCACTGCACTCAAGAGTATAGGTCTGGGTGTGTGTGTGTGTGTGTGTGTGTGTGTGTGTACACACACATCACACACAATCACTTTAAAAATCAATGTAAAAAAATGAAACAATGAAACATTGGTGTGGGAAGTCCTTCTGTATATGTGTTGTTTTCATTGGTTAATAAAGAAGCTGCTTTTGGCCAATGGCTTTACAGAATATAGCCAGGCTGGAAGAGATATAAAGAGAGTAGGCAGAGTCAGTGAGAAGTCAAGGAGCTCCAGCAGAGACAGATGCCAGGGATGGAACTTTACCTAGAAAGCCACAGCCATGTGGTGATACACAGATTAATGGAGATGGGTTAGTTTAGGATGTAACAGCTAGCTGAAAATATGCTTAAGCTATTGGCCAAACAGTATTGCAAGTAATACAGTTTCTGTGTAGTTATTGCCAGACCGGGTGGGACGGAAACCTCCGCCAACAGGACTTGAAAGTCTTGTCTTAGTTACTGAAACAACTATTACCAAAAGAGAAAAACAAGGAGCGAAGAGGGAGGGGAGCACAAGCGGGGACCAGAGTTCTTCAGTCTGAGCCAGGCACCGTGGCACATGCCAGCCATCATAGCACTAAGGAGGTAAAGGTAGCAAGATTGGGAGTTCAAGGCCAGCTTCAGCTGGCTTTGCTACAGAATGAGTTTGAGGTCAGTCCAGCTACATGAGACTCTGATTCAAAAGCAGCAGCCGCCCTCCAAGGAGCAGAAGAAAAGAGGAGCACGAACTGTGAGCTGGCAGATGGCTGTGACAGGAGAAGCAGGCTCAGGTAGTTCTCAGGCATGGAATTCAAAGAAAGAACGAAGGAAAGAAAGAGATGTGCCCCTCCTATGGCTTTGGCACGCCTCTGGAGACTATCACTGCACGACACGTCACCTAAAATCATAGACTCTGGGAGCGAGAATAGTCATTCACTATCTCTCGTGGCTTCCATTGGTCAGAGACATAGAAATAGCACAAGTGGAAAGTTCTGGCTCATGGTCTATCACAAGACTGCTCTAGGCAATCATGTGACACTCTGGTCCTCAGACTGCCTGGCTGAGCTTGGGGCATCCATGTCCGAAGAGCCTTACTTACAGAACTGGTAGACTGGTATTGACTATTGGTCCGGGGCCTCGGTGCCTCTCTGCTAGGACTTCTCCAAAGGACAGCTTGAGTCCTCATGTTGTGGCCGTGCTTTTCCTCAGGACGTATGATCTGAGAGACAGGTGAAAGTGACAATGACCTAACTTTAGAAGCTGCACGTTGTTGCCCTGCATTCTAGTCACCAGCAGGGTGACAGGGTCACTGGATATGAGCCCAGCTACCTCAGGTGACACGGGGCGAAAACAACCTGAGCGGCCTGCTGAGAGAGCAAGATCCTCAGAGGAAAGCCAGGCTCAGGGAGTTCAGAGAATTTCATAGGAAATATAGAGAACTTGGAATGAAGGGGATTGTGTTAATGTCTCATCTTGAGTTCTGTAGAACACTAAGGGCAGAGGTTGGGATTGAGGGCAGGAATGTAAAGACATGAGTTGGAAGAACATGTGTGCACTGCCAGGACCACATCCCATCGTGGGACTTCCCACTTACCGTCTCCCAGAGACCCTCCGGCCGAGCTGATACACTACACGCTGTAATTTCACTCTTACCTAAGTGACAGTTCCCTGACGTGTGCTTTCTAGCTTATATTTCATTTTGTGACTAGTTTTAAGGAGTTTAAACATTTCACTTTTTTTATTTGTTTTTATGATACAGGGCCCCAGAAGTCCTGGAAATCTTTCTGTCTCTCCCTCCCAAGCGCTGGGATTACAGGTGTGCACCACCATACCTGGCTTCAAAACTCCTTACTAGTCAATGTGATTAGCTTAGTCCAAAGTTCTCAAGAAATATCACCAATAATTTTCAGTCACATATTTTTAGTTCTGCTACCTCATCAAAAGTGAGTGAATACATGGGGCTGGAGGGATCATTTACAAGTTAAGTGCATGAACGTGGAAGCTTCCAGTGGTCTCTAATCTCTATTCCAGGGCATCTAGCACCCTCCTCTGGCCTCCAAGAGCTCCAGGTACACATGTGGTGCACATACATACATGAGGGCAAAACATTCACGTACATGAAGATGAATCACTTTTTAAAAGTGAGAGAATGCAGTCTGGACATTGTTTAATCTTTTTCCTAATATGTGCCAAAACTAAAGGACAAGGAACGCTAAAAGCAAGGGGATTTTCTAAGCTGTGCAGCAATGAGACAAGTAGTGACGGATCCATACAACTGAGAAAGCCAAGCCCCAAACTGAGCAGCGGGAAAGCGGAGGGCCCAGCTGATTTGCACCAGAGTGCTCAAGAGCCAGAGAAACAGCCACGCTAATGTCCTCGGAAACTGGAGACAAATGAGAAGGGTATATCCCAGGTATCTGCTCTCCAGGCTCCTGGTAAACTCTACTTTTCATATGTACAATGTCGCCTTAAATCACTACTTACCCTCCTTGAGAAACAAAGCATCGAGAAACTGTTTATTCAGAAACAAATAAAAACAGCATGTGGAATGCAGACAATGGAAAATAGAGGCAGAACGCTGAAGAGAGCTGCCAAGGGGATGCGGAAGCCACTTTCCAGATCGGGCGGTGTGGATTGGTTATGGAAGGTGGCCGGTTCTTCTCCCAGTTGCCTTCACGTTCCGCTTCGCCCCACAGATTGCTTCCTCGCTTGCTCCTGAAAGTTGCAGGTCGCCCTAGAAGCCTTAGAAGCAGCGAACATCAGACAGTCCATCCTTGGACCGTATTTTTTGCCAGTTATGCACCTTTTTCTCAGTCGCTCCAAATACCAGGACCTTGGGTCTGCCAGGACAACCTCAGGCCTTCACACTGACGTTTGTAGCTGGAAGCTGTTCTCCGTCTCACCCAGTCCCACTGGACCATTCTCTCTCCTGCCCACTGGTCTCCGCAGCCACTTCTTAAATAAACATTCTGAGGCTTAATATTAATTATAATTGCTTGGATGATGGCTCGGGCTTCTTACTGGCTAGCTGTACACATAAACCAATCCATTTCTAGTGATCTGTGTTTCACCATGTGCCATGTGGCTTACTGGTAATACTTACACGTCCAGTGGCTACTGGCGGTGCCTTCTTTCTCCCTGTCTCTTGTCTTGGATTTCCCACCTAGTTATATTCTGCTCCGCCCACAGACCAATGGTAATAAAACAGATCCACAGCGTACAGAGGGGCATCCCACATCAGACTTTCTTGGAAAGACACTCATGAACCCTCAAGCAACTGAAGTTAAATCACAGCCCTCAGGCACTGGGACTTGTATTTTCTTTGAAAGCCTTTCTATGATAGTGGCAACATCCGCCTTTTTTATACAGTAAGATTGGTGCTTGCTATATCGTTCTTTTCCTTTTTTTTTAAAACATGAATATATTTAGAGGTACATTGTGGATGATCTAGCTTTAAAACAACTACTGACTAATACAAAAGTAATGTTTATATTTTGGGGAAAGAAAATGAAAGCAATTGGGTAAGAAAAAATTGTTATACCAATGTTCTATTTCTCAAACTGAGTAATGGGTTCCTACACTGTGTTTAAAAAAAATTGTGTAAATATCATATATTCTACTTTGTATGATATATATCATATATTAAACAAAGTAAACAATAAAAGCAATGGTCTTTCAATTTAGATATTGCTTAGAACTGTTTTGTTCTCTTTTCATTTGTTTGTTTTGAGGCAGAGTTTCACCATGTAGCTCTGATTGGCCTAGAACTTTCTATGTAGACTTAGCTGTTCTTCGATTCAGAGATTCACATAGTCTCCCAAGTGCTAGAACTAAAGGCGTGCACCATCATCCTTGGGCTAGACAGTGGTTGTTGGATGTCGACTGACCAAGTTTTATTATGATTTGGATAGATTTTGTAAAACGAAATTAGCCAGAACTTATTCATAACCTGATAGGAAAGGGCCAAGGAAGAAAGGAGGTTTGAGAGAGGTTGGGTAGACAATGAGGCAAGCTTTCCTGGGGCAGAGGCATCGGTGCCACTGGACAGAACTTAGAAGGCTGAGATAAGGTAACGTGAAGCCGGTTAGTATTTGAGTAAGAAGAAAAAGGAAACAAACAAACAAACAAACAAACAAACAAACGCAAGCTGTAGAGTTCCTAGGTCACTTGCTCCAGGTTCCTCGATCCATGTTTCATTAAACTGTGAATTATTTAAACCCATCCCGAGCCAGTTTCTAAACTGAGATGCCTTATGCTATCTAATGCCGCACTATGACATCTGCTGCTAAATACACAGGCGCAGCTGCCTTGACCCGCCGCTTCTTCCAGCTCTCTCCGATTCTGTTGCCTCAGAGGTTTCGATGAAGCTTTTAAGAACTGCTTTACTATTGCAAAGATATAAGCTAATCTTTCCCAATAAACTATCAATGGTATAATTACAGTGTTGAAAATGTTTTTTCTAATTTTATTTATTCTTTGAAAATTTTATACACGTGCACAATGTACCTTGAGCATATCCAACCCCCTCCAGCTTCCAGTGTCCTCCAGGATGCCCTTCCCCCACCATCACAACCCCCTCCTAATTTCATGTCCTATGTATTTCAGCTCACTGAGTACAATTAGTGCTGCCTGTATTTACATGGGTGTGGGCTCATCCACTGGGCTGTGGGGAACCAACCAGCGGCCACATCCCCAAAGGAAAGTGACTCTCCCTTCTCCAGCAGCCAGCAGCTGCAAATAACTCCTTTATTCGAGACTCTTCCTAGAGAGTAGCCATCTTCAGAAGCCATGCGATCTATTTCATTGGCTCTAATGGGTAGTACTTAATAAAAATCTCTAGAGAGACCAACAGCAATTTAGCAGCTAATTCATGGGTAAACGCTAATTCTGCCTAAGGAAGATAAGAATAGAAATTGTGTCCACAAGAGTAGGAAAATGGATTTGTGGGTAAAGTGCTTGCTGTACAAACGTGAGGACCTGAACCCACCTAAGATGCAGCAATACTTGCCTGGAGTCCCAGCACAGGGATGGAACAGGAAGGGCTTCGGGCTTGCTGCTTAGCAGGTCCAGCTGAGTGAGTGAGTGAGCTTCAGTCCCTTGGAAGATCCTGGCTCAGCAATTAAGATGGAGAATGATGGAGGAACATAGCTATGTTAACAGCTCTGTCCTCCACAGCCTCATGCATAGACACATGCACCCAGACACACCCACACATGCACACACACACACGCACACACATACACACTCACACATAGAAACAGATACACCCACACATGCACACACACACTCACAGAGACACACACATGCACACCCCCCACAGACACACACTCACACCCACACTCACAGACACACATACAGACACACTCACACATACAGAGACACCCACACACTCACACATACTCTCACACAGAGACACACATGCACACACACATACAACCAAGGATGCACATACACACATGCACACACACAAACTCACACAGACACACACACAGACACAAAACACATGAGAGAGAAACTGTGGTTAGTATGATTGTAAACCTGTGCTAAAAACATATGAAATATGAAATGCATGTTAACTATGTTTGTCGAAAAGGGAGAAGAGAATACAAACGCCTATGAGAATCTTACTTGGGTACATCTAAAAATAAACACAACCTAGAAAACAGAATCTACCTGTGAGTTAAATTCTGGAACAGAATAGAAACTGGATAGCATTGAGTAGAAAAATGATTTGCTGCGCCTGGGAGTGCACACCTTTAATCCCCACACTCAGAAGGCAGAGGCAGGCGGATCTCTGTGTGTTTGAGGCCAGCCTGGTCTACAGAGCTAGTTCCAGTACAGCCAGAACTACATAGAGAGAAATCCTGTCTCAGAAAAAAAAAAGAGAGAGAGAATGCTGTAGGATAATCCTTTTGTATGCTGTGAATATGTATTCCTCTCATGGGTTAATGTAGAAGCTGCTTTGGCCTATAGCCAGGCAGAATAAAGCCAGGTGGGAAAGCCAAAATGAAGATACAGGGTGAAAGAAGGGCAGAGTGGGGGTGGGGAGAGAGACGCGAGCCAGCCACCCAAGAAACAAGATGCTAACAGACTGGTAAAGCCATGGCCACGAGGCCGTGCATAGATTAATAGAAATGGGTTCATTTAAATCTAAGAGCTAGTTAGTAATAAGCCTGAACTATAGGCCAAACATTCTGTAATTATTTAAAAGCAGCTGCGGGGCGGGGTGGAACAGAGAAACTTCTATTTACAAAAGAGGACTAGGTTCAAATCCCATCACTCAAAAGGTGGCTCACAACCATCTGTATCTTCAGTTCCGGGCGGGGGGTCCAATGCCCTCTTTGGCCTTTGCAGGACCTGCACTTATATGGTGCACAGACATGCATGCAAGAAAGATGCCCCCACACATAAATTTATACTGAAGGGGAAAGTTTAAGTGAACATTGTTAGGTGTCCTGGTGGGGAAATACTGCGCTCCTTTGGTGGTGGTTGGGGTGCTAGAGATTAAGACAGAGCCTTGTGCATGCTAAGTGACTGCTCTGCCACTGAACCGCATCCCCGGTCCTAAAGTCCACACTGCTATGAATCCCTTGAAGGCCTTCTATTCTTGAGCATGTCTTAGTATAGGCTGCTGTTCTGACCCCAGGCCACAGAACTGGGCAACCCTACAGCTGTTTCTGCTCAGCAACAATATCTATGGAGGACAGAACAGCCTCAGTTTTGTCAGCCAGAGTAGGGCCTCCAACAGAGAGGGCTGTGAGGTGATATCAGGAAGAGCCTGCTCAGGGGACACAAGAGTGAGAAAACAGGAGAGAATAGTGGGCATACCCAAAGTTTAGCCTCAGCCGGATCCCACAGGAGGTCTGGAGCCTGAAGACCACCATAAACTGTCACCCTGAGACAGGCGGGTTCGTATCCTGGAGGCGCAGAGGCTTCCCCTCGTTGCCCAGTGTGGTGGTTCCCGTGGGCCAAGGGCCCACTTCAGTGTTGGGAGTCTGTAGCTGTCCATTTCCAGCTGGCTCAGTGAGGGAGGGGCCAAGGCTAGCTCTCCAACAGAGACTACTGCACATCAGATTTTGTGGATTGGTTTTTCTCTTTCCTTTTGCCCTCTTTACCATTTACTTGGGTTTATATTTTGACTCAACTATTTTTAACACTACTCATTAATAAATTAAAAATAAACCCAGCTTCTGATTATTTAAATGTCTCTTGATTTCGAATCTTGGGTCATTGCTATTTAAAATACTTCTCAAAAGCAAAATTAAAAGATTAAACTATTTTCAATAAAAGTAAACAAATGTCTTCAATGTATGTACAGTGCTGAAATACGAGCGGCGGGGCTGAATCCCAAGCACCCTGGCCGCCTGGCTAGCTTATGCCCCGAAATAACAACACACAAACTGTATGCATTTAAGCACTGCTTGGCCCATTTCTATCTAGCCTCTTCTAGGCTAACTCTCGCACTGGGACTAGCCCATTTCTAATAATGTGTGTAAGCACCCCAAGGTGCGCTTACCGGGAAGATTCTAGCCTACGTCCATCCTGGGTCTGAGCTTCATAGCGTGTGTCTCTGAGAGCAGAGCTGTCGAGTCTGAGCTCACTTCCTCTTCCTCCCAGCATTCTATTCTGTTTACTCCTCCCACCTATGTTTTAACCTATCAGGGCCAAGAAGCTTCTTTATTGCTTAACCAATGAAATCAACAGAATGATATATGACACTCCCACATCAGTACGGTGTGTAAGTATTTTTGCTAAAAGGGCTTTTCTGTAAAGTGTGCGTGGAGACAAAATCTGTCCAGGGCTCATTAACTTGCTTGTGAGGCATTAGCTGTCCTATACACCGGAACTCTGTTCAGGGTATCCTTACGTCTGCTTCATTTTGAGATATGTTCTTACTCTGTAGCACTAGACAACCAGCAACTTGCCATGTAACAGCATAGGAGGGAGAATGGGTGACCCTTCAATGTTCATTCTCCCCTTCATGCTATGGAACTCCCGGACATGCTACTCAATGACGGCAGTGCTTGTGTGTGTATGTGTGTGTGTGTGTGTGTGTGTGCGTGCACGTCTGTCTCTCTCTGTGTATGTCCCTATTAGTGTGTATGTATGTGTGGGTTTGTGTCTGTGTGAATGTGTGTATGTATCTGTTTTGTGTATCAATGTGTGTCCATTTGTGTATATGTCTTTGTGTGTGTGCACGCGCATGTGTGTGTGTGTGTGTGTGTAGGATGGAACCCAGGTCCTCTTACAAAAAGTGACCAGGAACTCTGAGAATGAACTAAATCCCCAGCCCTCTAATGTTTCAGTTTAAAATAAAATGGTCCCATACTAGCCCAGAATGGAGCATAATAAATGTTTATTTAATAGGGGGTGAACTCACAGAAAGGGTAGCAATACACAGTCCTCTGCGTGCATTGGGAACTGGAACTGAATCCAGCAGCCAAGAGGCCCACACACACTTTTCATCTGCATTTATAATACACGAGACCACACCCAAAGCAGGCCGGGATCTTAGAGGCTATTGGCTGAAGGAGTTCCCACAGCACTCAAAAACCTAATTTGTTAAATATTTGTAGATTTGGTTGCTGTTATTTTTAGACCGACTTACCAAGAAGCAAGACTGCTCTTGAACTTGTGATTTTCCTTTCTCAGCCTCCAGAGTGTGGGGATTACCAACATGTGCCACCACAACCAGCTTGATCATTTTCCTCTTTATTATCCAGAAATAAAACTGACAATTTAGGTACATGTTTTATTAAAAAAAAGGTAACATTTAGCTCAAATATAAAAAAAGTGTTGTGAAATATGTAATTAAATATGTAAATGTGCAAGCATTTCTTGCTGTGATGACATCATGACCAAGGCAACTTATAAGTGCAGATGTTTATTGGGGCTCAAGTTTTGAGGGTTGCAATCCATGATCACCATGGTAGTGGACATGGCAGCCGGCAGGCAAGCATGGTGCAGGGGCACTAGCTGAGTGCTTACATCCTAACCCTAAGTCACTAGGCAGAGAGAGCTAGCTGGGAATGGCAAGGACTTTTGAAACCACAAAACTGCCCCTGGTAATACATCTCCAAAAGGCCACACACACTAATCCTTCCCAAGCAGTTCTACCAACTAGGGATTGGTATTCCTTGTTGTGAGTTACAGGGTCTCAGATCGTGCAGGCTGGCTTGAACTACCTCTATAGCTGAGTCCAATGTTGAATATCACCTTCTGCCTTCACTCCCAAGTGCAGGGATAACCGACATGACACAATGTCATGCTACGGTCATTTTCTACAAGAGTTCAAATAGACTATCACTGAATCTGGAGTGAATACGACTTAATACAGGTGATAGGGTTCATGCTAAACTTCTTTTGGGCAGAGCAGGAGCAGCTGGGACAGGGGTGCATTTGTAGCTGCATTTGTTAGTTCCTACTAAGGACCTCTACATTCTGGGGATCTGTTCAATCCTAATTTAAAATTCTCCTGAACCTGTGTGAATGATGCTCAATGCTTACTTAGTGATAGAATTTTTATCACTTTGACTAACAACCACACGATTCAAATATCAAGAAAAACAACTTAGCTTTGAAGTACCCTGTCTGAGTGTTGCAGTTGCTACAAAGAAACACCATGACCCAAAAGCAAGTTGGGGAGCACAGAGTTTATTGGGCTCGCACATCTACATTGTAGTCCATCATGGAAGGAAGTCAGGACAGGAACTCAAACAGGGCAGGAACCTGGAAACGGGAATTGATGCAGAGACCATGCAAGGGCGCTACTTACTGGCTTACTTCCCATGGCCTGCTTAGCCTGCTCTCCTATAGAACCCAGAGCCACCATCAAGGTTTGGCACCACCCACAATGGGCTGAAATCGCCCCATATCTATCAGTAATTAAGAAAAGGCCTAACAGCAGGATCTTATGGGGACATTTTCTCAACTGAGGCTTCCTTCTTTTGGGTAACTCTAGCTCGTGTCAAGTTGACATAAAAACTAACCAGGACATAGCTACATCGTAGTTTTTACGATTTCTATTTGTGTGTGTATGCACACACTGTTCCTCCAGAAGCCAGAAGAGGGCACTGGATCCCTGGAGCTGGAGTCACAGGCCACTGTGAGCTGTTGGACCTGGGTGCTTCGAACCAAATTCTGGTCTGCAAGAGCAGCAAGGCCTCTTAACTGTTAAGACATTTTTCTAACTCCACATCTGAAACTGGGGTCAGTATTCACCTGACAGTCTTTTAAATACATACTCAGTGCTGTCTTATATCTTAACTGATGCTGATATAGTTAATCTGGCTTTTAGTTTACACGTACTCTTGCTTTAATTCGTGTTTGTGGCCTCCTTTCACGACTCTGGGACTATTCTCTTATGATTTCCGTAATCTGGGAACTAAGAGATATGGAACAACGGAACTGGCCACTTCAGGACTAACCTCCCACTCTGGCAATATTTACCCCAGAGCTGCCACCGAAACTGGCCACACTTTAGTCAGGCTGCTGATGCTCGCAGAGCTCTGTTCTCATCCTCCCTCCACGCCCCTTCCTTTCTGAATTGTTGATTCCTATTGAGCAACTTGTACCCCAATTTCCATTTTAGTATTTGCACCAAAGAGCCAGCCCACAATGTGGCACACGGGAAACACAGCACTAAATCACTTTTTAAGGGACTTCAACAAAGGGGTCCATAACGACTTTAAAATAAAGTGCACAATTTGAAAATAAAGGCTGTGAGTATGGTTTTATGTGATTGAAGGCAATTTAGAGCTTTTACACAAGGTGTCCCAAAACTCTTAGTGCAATTTTAAGTCATCAAGTAAATGCTAAATGTACTAGTTATTTGGGACCCATAAAAACAGAAGAGCTATTCAGATGATGGTTAAAATCTGAACTAAAAATCATCACGATAGAGTAAAGAAAAAGGAATTTTAAATCCCGGACAAATTTTTAAAATGGGATTAAATTATACCCCGTGTAATTATATTCATGAACTAAGCCTTCAGAATTGCATCCTTTTGATCGCTTTTAAAATCTTTTGCTTCTAGAGACGTGCGCAGAAGAGAAACTGCTCGTCCATAAGTGTATTCCCGAAACAATCACGGAATCGTTTGAAATCTGTAGGTATAACAACACCGTTCAACTTTCATGATTTAGGAAAGCTCTGTCCCATTGCCACTGTTTTGTATCTGAGCCAACCCATGTGACTCAGCACAGAACTGTTGGGCGCGCGTACCAACGAATGTCAAGATAAATGGCAAAAATTGTATGATACTGAGAGTGTGATAAAACTAGAGAACGTTTGAGAGCATATTTATTTCCATTTAAGTCTCTCATGTTAGCCTTTATAGCTAAGTATTGAAGCTACGCATCCTCCCCAGACTTGCCCCCCTGTAAGAATTACCAGGGAGGAGTATTAAGATAGATTCTTCTGTTCCTTCTGGAGCTGAAAGACACCCCCGCCCCAGCTGGTTTAGAGTGGGGCCTAGGTTGTTAACGCAATACTATATGCCTCTTATCTTTGAACGACTAGGAAAACATCTAATGAAAGCATATACTTAAGACACTAACCTTGTTTTTAACAATCCATCGTTACTTTGAATGCTGAAGGACACATTCATAAGCCTGTACTACTGCAGACGAGATAACTCAGCAGGCCACAGCTGCGTGGTCTGGCCAGCTTCACTCTGTCCCACATATATATATATATATAAAATCAGTTGTTTCTCTAGAGAACTCTAATTAAACACCTTAAGGGTTGGTTAACCTTGGTTACCAGTCTAACTAGATCGCAAATCCACAAGACACACTCAATAAGAGATTTTTCTGTATTACATTAACTGATCTGGGCAGTACCTTCCAGTGTTGACCCAGGAATGAGGAAGCCCAAGGGAAAAAGATGTTTGCTTTTTTTCCATGCAAGTAATCTATAAATTAAAACATTCATGTTATGCATCTACTCTTCTGCTGCCACTGCCTCTGTGGCTACCATTCTTCACTGACATCAGAATTCGGTCTCCTTGGCTTCCAACATGACTAAAGACTAGTCTTGAGCAATCCTCTGGACCTTCATCAACAGACTATGATGCTAAGGCTGCAGCCTGTGGACTGAGCAGCTACCATATTCTAGGTATATCCAGTGTAAGACATTTTTAGGCTATCAGTGTGTATTTTATAAGCCAAGCCAGGAACCTCCCTTTACCTGTGTTCTGTTCCCCTGGAGAACCATGACTAACATGCAAGTTGAGAGATGCCTGTATTAGTGATGTGCATTTCATGATGTGTCTGTGAGCCAATTCTAGAGATGGTTAGTATACCAACTAAGAGGGAAGGCCAGTCCTAAATGTGGTTGGCATCATCCAATAGGCAGGAGGAAGCCAGCTAGTGCAACTCCTCTCTTCCTGAATGTCTGCTGATGTACAGCTGCCATCACCCACAGATGCCGACTCCAGCTTCTCCAGCCTTTTCACATGGACTCTCAAGGAAACACCTAGGCTGTCAGCCTTGGCCTGGGGGTTGTTTCATCAGTCATTCTTGTACTGAGTACTGCTGAACAGGCAGATGGCCACTGTGACCATGCAAGCCAATCTAGTCACTCCCACATATACACATCGAGGTAACATATTGGAGAGCAACAATGGATGTTGGTAAATTGCTATATTAGGTCTAAAATTATTTACATTGCAAACTGCAAGACTTAGTTCAAATTGAACAAAAATGGAATGAGTTCCATGGATCACCTCTAATTTTGAAAAAACACTCACTTGGTCGTGGTCAGAATGGGATAAGATTCTGTAAGCTGTACTTCCCACCTACCGAGTGATATGACTGTAGGCTACTGTGAATGCCACAATCCAAACTCATGATGCAGTAATCTATAAAGTGAAACATTTTCGAAAGGACATATTGTAACACTAAGTCAAAATATAAGGTGGAATGTTTTCTAAGAGATCTTGTGCTCCCCCCAAAAAGGAAAGTAAAGTTAATTTAAATCCACTTTTTATTTTTCATAAACTTTAATAATTATACATTACTCTTGACATAAAGACAGTGAAATCTTAAGGATAAGGAGACAATTTATATAGCCTCTTCTATTCGTTGTTCAGGATGGAAGTTTCCAAAGGGTGTAGGTGTGAGATTTAACACTGGAAAAATACTTATGAAACTTGTTTAACTGGCTGCACTCAGGACCAGGCACAGCACAATAAATAGAACTGCATAATCTTTTAAAAAGATCGCTGTATTTTAACCTAGCCTTACTAAAGAAACACTATCAGTGAACAATCCGCAACTCTACAATGTGGATAAAAGGAAAGTTACAGTGGAAATCTGAGCAACATTTCTCTAGTTTCTTTGCACTCATACATCAACATTCTTAAAAGGAGGAATAATGCACATCGCAAATCCAGGACAACAAAACCGAACTTGGTCAAGTAGTTTCTTTGGATCATTCACTCTGGTCACAAGCCTAGTGTGCTGGTAGGTGTAAGTAGAAAGTTTTTGAGATCTTTTTCATTTCCAATAGTCAGGGTCTCTGGATACGAAGTCACATTGGAAGCAAACTGATTAAGCAGCACCATTAATCCACATGTCAACAAGTCATTGCATAATGGGTATCTGTCACCATCATTTAACAGTCTTTAAAACACTGCATGGAAGAAGAGCCTTCCTGAACAGCAGTCCACTGTGTGAAGACACGCACTACGCAAGGATTTACACATTATGTACGTCTATCCAAAAGACCAAAAGAAATGGAACACCTAATAATTTAAATAACATACTCAGGCTTAAAATAAATACTTTGTTATTACACTTGTGTACTTGAGAGTGTCAGACATATTCAGTACCCTTCCCCCTCCCAAAGAGGAAGCATGGTGCTAGCAATATCAGCCAGAGAGTGGACAGGGGCTAGCTCTCCAAGTTCTCAGAAATGTGCCTCATTGTGCAAACATGGAAACTATTATTGAAACATACTGAAACAGTGAGACAGAATTGATTTTTTTCTCTTTTTTTATGACCCAGATTTTGTTACCAGTTAAATACAAGAATAATTCATCTAGTCACAGAATGGAAACTATCATGCTACTATGACCACAGATAAGTTGAGAAGCTCTCTGAGCAGTGAATAAAAAACATATAAAAGTAATATTTCTGCAATTGGTAGACTCACTGTTTTCAGAATTTCAACAGGCAAACAAACACGACACATGTACCTTGTAAAAATAATGCCACTCTGGCCCCAAGAATCACTACAGCACAGCTGTTCTTAGAGGGGCAAACGCCTGTAACCACTATTATGTTTCTTTGTGGCATTCCGGTTCCCACTGCCACTCTGAGAAGCTTGTCCACCTAAGTTTGAGGAAAAGAACAGCTATGATGTGGATCATATTTTCAATGATTTTTAAATTGTACTTAAAAAAAAAAAGATTCTTAATAATTGAGTATATAAAAGTCCTTGATATTGAATTTCTCTTAGTGAAATAAAATATGCTTTAACAAGATGATGTTAATTTAAGTTTGACCACCTGACTCTATTTCTCTTTCTTTCACATTTTCAGAGGGAACTGAATTATCTATTAAGCTCAGCCTTGCAAATGCCTGTTATAAAGACAAAATAGTTCCCAAGTACCCCATAAACACTCCTGATTGATAATGGGGGAAGCTATGTATAATTGGAACATTAATCTTTTATGTTTTTAAATGGAAATATTTCTTACAAAACGGTTACGCAATAAAACACAGAGCTGCAAGCGGTCTGGCCACAAATGCAGAGCCGTTCCCTAAGTACCCATCCACGGGTACCGAGACCTGGCCTTCCACTCCCAGTAGAGTCCATGAGCGGTCCTGTTTACACTTTAGTGGAGATGAGGAAAGGGGTGGCCACCTTACAGATACATTTACAGTAGCGCAGCCATTGTGTGCCATGAGAACTGCATTCACCAGTTCAGATAAAGGTCAGGGAGCCCCTTCAAACACTGGCACATAGGAATGTTTGTTTTGTAAGACCTATCAAAGAAACAGCAAGACAAATGAGAACACACAGAGGCACTAGTCTCAAAGCTGCACAATATGGAAACAAATGATTTGAGATGAGAAATTCAGGAAAATATACACATAGCTTGCTGAGACAGAGGAGAGAGACCACAGTTCTAATCTTCGAGGCTACGGAATGCATTCTGCATGTCTTCAAGAAGTTGTGCGTAGTCCGCCTTGATCTTTGCCTCACCATCTTTCTCTGGATCCTGAAAAAGAAAATAATACAAATTCAATTTACCTATGGGAAACAATTTTCTTTTTTTTTTTATCTTTCTTTTCTTTTCTTTTTTTTCGAGACAGGGTTTCTCTGTGGTTTTGGAGCCTGTCCTGGAACTAGCTCTTCTAGACCAGGCTGGTCTCGAATCACAGAGATCTGCCTGCCTCTGCCTCCCAAGTGGGGAAACAATTTTCAAGATGTAATTCATATGGAATACCAGGTCAGGTTGAGGAACACTGGTGAATCCCAGGTAGGAGTCACAACTACCCCATTTTCTTTTACAGTGGAAGTATGCAAATGGACTAAAATAAAACAAAACCCATTATTTCAGTTTTGAATTTTGCCTGCTGCTGACACTCAGTGCTCAAACCTCAGCAGCGTGTCCATCAGTGGAAATCCTGTAGCATCACACATAAGCGGGTGTGTGCACACAACAACTGGGAGTTAACTCAGTGAATTTCCTGTAGAAGGCTGGAGCATCACAGTAAGTCAAAACAGCACATCTAACTCAATCCAGGTCATCAGGCTTAGGAGCAAGTACCATTACCATTAGGAGCAAGGCCATTTTGTGGCCTCCAGGTCTGTGTTTCTGTAGTATAAATATATCCAGAGCATCATTTTCAATGGGTGATTAATACATATACTTAATATCATGACTTAGAAATAATGCAATGTAATCCAATTCATCAACTATTTATAAAAACACTCATATATGTGGGTTTCTACTGGACAGTTCACTGAACTGGTTAAACTTTGCTATGAGAATGTGGAGTCTAGCTGAGATAAAGATGCTTTAGTAAATTAACTGCCATCTAGCCTGGAAGTCACTCTGAACTGCCTAGTCGCTAAGACAGGGAGAAAAGGCATTAGGATTTATTTTGGACATGACAAACTATCATGTTTTAAATGTGTGTGTGTGGTGTGCCTGAGTATATATTGGTGCATCATTTGTGTGCCAGAGCCCTTAGGGGTCACGAAAGGTGCCACATCCCCAGAGTTTCACGAGTGTGATACACCACGTGGTGCTGGGGAGCAAACCCAGGCCCTATTCAAGAGCAGTCAGTGCTCTTGACTGATGAGCCAACTCGCCAGCACTACAACCTTTACCACTGGGATTCCATTACTTGGAAGACTGTTTTGGTTTTATACAGCCTAAGCATTGTAAAATGAAAAATGCAAATTTCAGGAACTTAGAGATGGCCCAGCAGTTAAAGACTTGCTGTTTTTCCAGGAGCCAAGTTTAGTTCCCAGCACCCACACTGTGCACATGCACGAGCTCCAGGTAATCCAACACCCACTTATGGCTTCCACAGGTACCTGCACACACGTGGCACACAGATGTAAAGTGAAGTAAACCTTAAAAAAGAAAAACGCAAATTTCCTATCTCAGGTATGGAACTCAAATAGGGCAGGAAGGAAAAGTGAGGGAGGGAAGGGAAGAAGGAAGGTTGGCTTCTCTCTAACAAAGGCTACAGCAGAAAGAAACTGTACCTTAAATTTCATGGAGGAAAGTTTATAGAGGATCTCCCCCATGTGCTCACGGATAATGGACCATGTGATTTTATTGTCACTCTGGGCAGTGGTCTCAACAGCTCTACGGGCCATGTCATAAAAGGAAATCATGTTGGACAGCATCCCCACTGTCTTATAGAATGGACAGAACCTGGGGAAAATGAACAACAGGGCAGTTAGCAAAAACAACCTACAAAGCAAACTCACACTTTTATCAAATGAAACTCGACGAATTACCAGTCATTAGTGTCTTTACACATATATTCTGCCTCTAACTATTAAACAGAACACAGTGAAGCAGCACAGCCACACTCTAATGGCTTGTCACAGTCTGTTTTGGTACAAGCAGTTAAATGTGTAACTCGACTGGTAAAGCAACTCAGTTGTCAAGACTCCCTGTGATCAGAGATAAGGTTTAATGAGAAATAGGAAAGCAGAGAATTGCAAAGTTCCGAAGTTACCCTGTCTCCCCCCACCCCGTTCTCTTTTCACTGTGCTGACCTGAGAGTCTTGGGTATGCCAAGTAAGCTACCCCCAACCTTCAGTGCCCTTTAGTATATTCAGTTTTATCTACATATACCTTTACTTGTTTTTGTTAGTTTATTTTTCGAGACAGGGTTTCTCTGTAGCTTTGGGGCCTGTCCTGGAACTAGCTCTTGTAGACCAGGCTGGCCTCGAACTCAGAGATCCACCGGCCTCTACCTCCTGAGAGCTGGGATTAAAGATATGCACCACCACCACCCGGCCATTCTATACCTTTAAAAAGCATAGACACACGCATGTGTGCACACAGATACACACATGCACACACACACACACAAGCAAATGCTCAATTCCATGTATTTTAATACAGTCTTTCTGAAGAATTCTGCCCCTTTTCTTTATATGGTGGTTCACTCAGGACAGATCAGCGTTCTGATGCTAACTGACATACTGACTTATTTTTTATGTTAACTCCATTCTGATAACCTCTACTTGTTCAGTTTTCACGTTCTCCAAGACAGAGTCTCTTCTGTCCACCACTGTGTGCAC
The DNA here is from genome assembly GCF_014885135.2 of Alexandromys fortis. Taxonomy (NCBI): domain Eukaryota; kingdom Metazoa; phylum Chordata; class Mammalia; order Rodentia; family Cricetidae; genus Alexandromys; species Alexandromys fortis. The sequence goes on from NW_026067944.1 coordinate 29,895,430, forward strand.
CATACTAGCTTCTGCAGGCCGCTGACAGCATTTGCCTAGCTATCAGGGGAGTAAGACATGGCTGTGTGCTACTGTGCTTTGTATGCATTTGGAGGGCTTGGAATCAGGTACATTGAGCCACTTCCCTAGCTCTTTTTGGTCTTTTATTTAAAGGAGTCAAATATGGTTTAAGAGAGAGAAGGTTAGCTTAAGACACAAGGCTCAAATTCTCAATATGGAAAAGAAACAGGCTGTCTAACCAAGAACAGCACTAGTAGAGAGTGAAAACAAGCAGGCACCAGGCAGGGGTGGGAGAAGGTAGGACGGGATCTCAACAAGATCTTCTGTAGCAAGAAGCTTGGGGTCCTGGCGAAATTAGACAGGGGTAGCACAAAATGAATACTTGGGCAAAGACAGGAAAAAGCAGCAGGAAAGAAAGATGAGGCAGGGGATGCTCCCCCAGGTCTGGCACGAAGCCATAACTCACTCTAATTATAGACATCTGTGTGAGTGAAAACGGCAGAATTTGACTAACAAGCAAACTGCGATGCCCGGGCACATTAGATGTCTGCTATAAACATACAGAACAAGCAATACACTGAGTCAGAATGTACTTGTATGAGCAAGTTTTCAATGTGCAGGCAGCTTCTTTGCCAAAATACAACAGAAAGTCTTCAAATGTCTGTAACTCCAAGATTTGACACCCTCACACATGCAGGTAAAACACCAATACACATAAAACAAACAAAAATACATTAAAAAAGAGGAAATTAGGCCTGGTGTGGTGGTACATACTTTTAATCCCAGCACTCTGGAGATAGAGACAGTCAGATCTCTGAGAGTTAGAGGCCAGACTGTTCTACAGAGTGAGTTCCAGGACAGCCAGGGCTACACAGGGAAACCTTGTCTAAGGGAGAAGAGAGGAGGAAAATTAGCACAGCATACCTGTCGTAAGGAGTGTACCCATTTTGCTGTAGGAAGTCATCTTTGATAAGTTTTGCAACCTCCAGAGTGATTTTATCTGTCTCTGCTAAAGAGGCCTAGAAAACAAAAGGATACTTTAAGAAATTTCATCCCATTGGTGGGATCAATGACAACAAAATCAATTAGCAAGCAGGCACCAACACACACTTACTTATCCCTAATAAATTCTTGATTTTTAACAGTGGTAAAACAGTAAATGATATAAAATTAGCATCCAGAGTGACTCATGCCTATGATGTCCATACTTGGCCAGCTGAAGTAGAGGACTGCAGTGAGTCCCAGGCTAGGCCGGATGGCAGACTGAGTTTCAGGCAGGTCTGAATTGCACTTCTCGAGGTTCTTCAGTAGTGTAAAGCACTATCACAGTAAAACACTTTATCTTGTACACCTGAAACTCTAAGCCCACAAGGTACCCTATTTCAGACAGCTGATAGAAGTAGAACCATACACTATTTGTGTATTTCATTTACAATGTCCTCATTCATCTGTGTTGTAGCAGTGACTAAGGGATCTGTCTCTCGTTCACCAAGAGGTGGACACCTGAACCACTTTTACTCTTGGCCACATGGATAATACTCCTATGAACATGAGTATGCAAGATTTCTAATTTTTAAAAAATCATTATTTTATGTGTATGAGTGCTTTGCCTGCATGTATGTATGTGTGTTATGTGTGTGCCTGACTCCCAGGAGTCAGAAAGCACTGATACCTTGGAACTGGAGTTATGGATAGTTATGAACGGATCTGAACCCTGCAAGAACAAGTGCTCTTAACAGTTGAGTCATCTCACTAGCACTGATTATTCTTTAAAAGCACCAATGTGTATGTGTGTGCACCGTGTGTGCTGGGATTAAAGGCATGTGCCACACACCACCTCCTGGCCCCATACCCATTTTTTAAAAAGTACTTTTTTACATGGTACCTTGACTCTATTATTTGAATTCAGCTTTTAAGCTTGTTTGACAGAAATCTACAAAGTCCATAGAGTTGCTCTGTTAACATTACAGGACATTTAGAACAATGATGGATAGTTAAGCATTTGCTTATCTGAGTGTTGCTTTCGTGGTAAGCTAGCTAAGTTACAGAGCTCTTCAACCTGTAAGTACCACTGCAGCAAATATCCTGCTGTTAGCAACCACCTGGCCAGCCACAAGATAATACCATTTGTGCTGGGATCTCTAACAGGAGGAAAAAGGGACAAATCCAGGAAGTTCCAGGCACTCTGGGTGATCAAATCTTTCAGAGCCTTCTTAAATAAACAAACAAACATATCTCTTTCATCTCTATTTCGTTCTTCAACCACACTTAAATATTAAGCTTGATGTTTTTGTTTTAAATTATGAAATCACACATTTTGTTTTGTGAAAATATTTCTCATTATTTAAAATGTTCTCTAGTGTTTCTGACTGCTAATTTTAAGATCCACCATGCTGTTCTAGGATACATAACCATTTCTTTCAACTCTGGCAATTTCATTCTGTGTGCACATCCTCTATTCTTTACCTCTACCTTTGCCCTGGTAGAGGGGCCTGGATTTTCATATACTTGCTACTACTATAAATCCTAAGGACTCAAGGCACCCGGCAAATTCTGTCTACAGTGGCCACTCCAAATGATATACCTACCAACAGTATACCAGTCCTGGAGCCCACACGACTTGACAACAACCAGCTGGACAATTCTTGTACTCAAACTAGTGTGGATTGGTATGTCATTGCTGTTTGAAGGATTGCCTACAGGTTTGTAATATTTCTGGTTTTCTTTTCTTATCTGTCTGCTCTACCCTTTGGTTACAATTTAAAAAGTAGACCATCAATTTTATTTACTGAAAACTTCCTTTAAAACTTATTACATTTTATTTCATGTGTATGTTTGCCTGCATATATGTCTGTTGTACCAACATTACCAGGTGTCCACAGATCAGAAGAAAGTATCTGATTCCCCAATCAGGAGTTACAGTTAGGAACCACCATGCGAATGCTGGGAACCTCTGAAAGGAGAGCAAGTGCTCTTAACCAGAGTTCTCTCTCCAGCTCTACTGATGTTGTTATGCTCAAAGAAAATCTAAGAAGTTCTTTTCTAATCCTAGATAACAAAAAGTTTTTTTTAAAGATTTCTTTTCTTTTCTTTTTTTTTTAAAGATTTATTTATTAATTATGTATACAGTGTTCTCCCTGCATGTCCGCTGCAGGCCAGAAGAGGGCACCAGATCTCATAACAGATGGTTGTGAGCCATCTTGTGGTTACTGGGAATTGAACTCAGGACCTCTGGAAGAGCAGTCAGTGCTCTTAACCTCTGAGCTGACAATTTTCTTATGTCATCCTTCAGGATTTTCATATTCAACTGAACACAGCGATAGTAAGTATTTGCTCAAGACAGGGTTTCCCTGTGTAGCCCTGGCAGTCCTGGAACTCACTCTGTAGATCAGGCTGGCCTCGAACTCAAAAGATCCACCTGCCACTGATTCTAGAGTGCTGGGATTAAAGGCATGCACCACCACTGCCCAGGAAGCATTCTAGTCTTAATCTTGATTTAAAAAGAAATGCATCTGAAATTTCTCCATTCTCTATTAAGTAAAACATTCCCCCATGTTTTAGTATATTCTCTGTATTTTCATTTATCTGTGTGTAGCACATGTGACTGTGCACATGTACATGCCCATGTGGAAGCCAGAGGACATTGTGATTCTTCCTATTACTCTCCCTTATTCTCTTGAGACAGGGTCTCGCATTAATTTAGAAGCTTGCCACTTTGGCTAGGTGAGCTAGCTGGTGAGCGGCTCAAATCTGTCTGTTCCTGCCCCTCAATGTCCGGGTTACAAGTGTGTGCAGCCATACTTGTTTTTTTGCATGGGTGTTGGAAGTTGAACTTTAGTGCTCATGTTTGCACAGCATGTGTGTTCACCCACTGAACTATCTCCCCAGCTTTTTTTCTCTTAATTTATTTTAGCTTTTATTCATGTGCATGTGTGTGAACACATGCAGAGGTCAGAAGATGGCATGACAGGCAGTGGTGAGAGGCCCAGCATGGGCGCTGGGACTGTACCCAGGTCCTCTGAGAGAGCAGCAAGTGTTCTTAACCACCAGTCCAACCTTCCTGTCATCATTTTCTATTTAAGATAGGATCTTGCTGTATTGCCTTGGCTACTATCAAACTCCAGGGCTCAAATACCTTTTCTGTTCTGTGACCCCAGTAGCTGTAAAATAGAGGCACACACTAACATGTGGAGCTTTGCATATTAGTTTTTACAGAGTTAAAAATTCTATTCCTTATGAACCTTCATCTGGCGATGAATGGAGATAAGAGACAGAGACCCACACTGGAGCTCCCAAAGCCCAGATGAGGAGCAGAAGGAGGGAGAACATGAGCAAGGAAGTCAGGACTGCAAGGGGTGCGTCCACCCACGGAGACCATGGGACTGATCTAATGGGAGCTCACCAAGGCCAGCTGGACTGGGTCTGAACAAGCATGTGATCAAATTGGACTCTCTGAATGTGGCTGACAATGAGGGCTGACTGAAAAGCCAATGATAATGACACTGGATTTTGATTCTACTACATGTACTGGCTTTTTGGGAGCCTAGGCTGTTTGGATGCTCACCTTCCTAGACCTGGATGGAGGGGGGGTGCTTGAACTTCCCACAAGGCAGGGCACCCTGAGTTCTCTTAGGACTGGAGAGCAAGGGGGAGGGAGAGTGGGGGAAGGAGGAGAGAAATGGGAGGATGGGAGGAGGTGAAATTTTTAAATAAATAAATAAATTCTATTCCTTGTTTTGTAAGAGATTTCTAAATTGTAATAGTAAACATCAAATATTTTTTACTTATGGGTTGAGATATCATTTTCCTATTATATTATTTATACTGTTAAGATACATTATGTTTTGTGTATGAATGTATATGTTTGTGCATGTGTGTGTATGTGTATGTACAATTTTGAATGTGTGAATGAGGAAGCCAGGGGCTGATATTAGGTGTCTCCCTCAAATGTTTTCCTCTTTAATTTTACTCTCACTGAATTTGAGATTTACCAGTAGAATGGTGGTCCAACAAGCCCCAGGGACCCTCCTGTCCCTACCTCCGCAATGCTGGAATTGTAGGTACACACGTCATTCCGTGGGTGATAGGGATCTGAACTCAGTGCCTGTGACTGATTGCTCAGCAGGCACTTTACTGAGTCATCGCCCTGTTCCTAATGATACTTTTTCTGTGCCACATTTGCTAAACATTGCTTGTTTATGATGGGACTGTATTTGTAATGCCCTACTAGGTTTAAGAAGTGAATAGTTAATATTTTTATCAATATTCATAAACAAAATGTTGTTCTCAAATTGTCTTTATCTGGCTTTGCAGGCCTATTTCTTGCTCCTTTGAGAGGATCACAATACTCTGTAAATACTAGATGTGTAATATAAGCTATAGATGTTAGCTATCTAATAATATTACCCTTTGTTATAAAAATTAGGAGGCTATTTTAACAATACAATATAAGTAACAGGCCTTCGCATAGTGGCACACACCATTAATCCCAGGACTTAGGAGGTAGAGACATAAGGATTATGGGTGTGAAGCTCACCTGAGCTACATAGGAATAATCTATCTAAATAGTGGGGAGTGGTAAGTCCAGGCTAGTCCTGTGTATAACCTGAGAAATCATTCACATGTGAGATTTAATGACTTGGTGTATTTACAATATCTTCCTTTGGAATATCTAGATATAGGCTATAGAATATAAGTCACTTATTGAAGGTCACATTGGTAATTATTAGAGGAACTAGAATCTGATCCTATTCCCAGTTCTAGTGCTCCTACAAAAATGATGTTAACTGGCCCTAATTTTATATCGAATTTGATTGGTGATGGGTGTCTTGTTTTCACCTGTCATGAACCCAGAACCATGCTAAATGCTACATGGAATTTTAAAGGTTTATCTAGTTTAAAAGGTACTTCACATTTAAAATTTTTGCTTGTTTAGAGACATGATCTCATACTCACAGCCCACAATAACCTGGAACTTACTCAGTAGAGCAAACTGGCCTCATAATTGTGGCTCTCTCCCTACCTCAGGCTCAGAGCACCAAGATTAGCCAGGAGCCATTAGTACCAGCCAGGCAAGCACCTGCATACTTAAGTGTCAGCAACTGGTATAACACCCCAGTGCAGCCCCCGTTCTAACTCACCTTCCCCACAAGCTGTACAATTTCTGCCAGGTCCTCTTCTTCCTGCAGAATCTCCTTAGCTTTGGTCCTCAGAGGAACAAACTCTGTGAAGTGTTTGTCATAGTACTCGTCCAAGGCACGCATGTACTTGCTGTAGCTGATGAGCCAGTTGACAGAGGGGAAGTGCTTGCGTTGAGCTAGTTTTTTATCTAAGCCCCAGAACACCTGATTTAAAAAAAGGGAAATTAGACTTTTCTTTTACAAAGTGTCCCCAATAAGCACCTTTTAACTCCTGAGCCAATTACATATAATATTAGCATATATAAATATAATATTCATATATGTGCGAATATAAATATACAAATAAAATGTGCAAAACCTAAACTTAACTAAAAGACACATTTCTCCATTTTCCAGGTGGGTAATATCTACAAGTCAAGCCTATCACAATTTCCTTAAAACTACATCAAATGTGATAGTAAAAAGAAGATGGGTGCAATTAAAGATTATTAGAATAAGAACAGAAGAACAAGAAAGGCTGATTGAGATGGAACAGACATTTACATTGAATAAAATTCTTAAAATGTTCTGATGAATTTAAGTCCCTATCATAGTGAGTCAATTAAATAATATTTGACATTCATTTTTGAGGCCAAATTCTCAGATACTTTATGGACTGATAACTTTGTTCCAATTCCCCCAAACAATTTAAAATCCAAAATTTAGCAAATATTAAATACTTTGATAACTATAGAACTAGTCTCTATTGTTTCACCTGATACCGGCAGAAAAGGAGAAAGATTTTTCCTACATAAAGAGGTACTCATGAACATATTAACATTGTTTTACTATAGCTCTGATTCACAGACAGCTTTTATTTAGGCTTCTTTAATGACTAGCTATCCAGTAAAATTTATGCCTTGACTCAAGTAAACAACTGTCTAGGCAGAAACCATATTTTTCAAGCTTGCTCTCAAGATGTAGAAGACTACTAGACTAGGTAACGGCAGAGCAATGAGAACGGAGTCAGGTCGGAGTTGCCCATTTTCTGATGGGTCCATCTGCCTCCGACTATACTGTGATATAGCATAGTCTTTGGGCCTACTTAGTTCTCTAGTTAGTTCTCTAGTTAGAGAAAACTTTGCTACCTGGATGTATTTCCAGACTTCTGTTGTTTATTATAGACTGTTAAGAACTAAGAAAAAAACAGAATGTATTAAACTTTCACAATATTAAGGGTGCTATTAAAACATTTTATTGCTACCAATTCTATAGTGACTAAATTAAATATCTGCTGATCACTTAGTTAAATTACAGCTGCAGTATGGCAGAGGGGGAAAGACATACCTGAACAATACCCAGAGTAGCAGATGTGACTGGATCAGAAAAATCACCACCAGGAGGAGAAACTCTAGATTAAAAACAAAATACAATCATTAGAAATGTTTATGACTGGGCGATGGTGGCATGCCCTTGTAATCTCAGCACTCGGGGCAGAGGCAAAAAGGTCTCTGTGAGTTCGAGGCCAGCCTGGTTTACAGTGAGTTCCGGGACAGCCAGGGCTGTTATATAGAGAAATTCTATTTTGAAAACCCCCATCAAATGTTCATGAAAAATAAATATTTGAAAATTAGACAAAGACATTGAAACATTTATAAAAATGATATATGAACATCAACCTTTTTTGTTTGCTTGTTCTGCTTTGTTGAAACAGCGTTTCTCTGTTCAGCCTTCCCTGTCCTAGAACTAACTCTGTAGACAGGGCTGGCCTTAAACTCAGAAATCTGCCTGCCTCTGCCTCCCAGTGCTGGGATTAAAGGCGTGTGCCATACAACCTGGCAGAACATCAATTTTTTAAAAAAGTTTGTTTGTTTTTGTTGCTAGAAATGGAATCTAAAGCTTCGCGCCTAAGCATGTAAGCAAGAAGCACATTATACCCGAGCTCTGTTTAAAAAAAAGACAAACAGGCAAAACAAAAAAACATAAACAGTTTTTGTGAATGCAGATTTGCAGAGGTGGGTGTATGTGTAGCATGTGTACCAAGGAACACAAACGGCGATCCAGGGACAACCCTGCGTTCAGTCTTTGCCTTCTCCCTTGCTTGAGACCGTTTTTGTTTGCCATTGTATATACCATCTTAGGGGTTTCTGGTGATTCTCCTCTCTCTGCCTCCCATATTGCTTATAGGGGTGACGGGATTAAAGCTTCCTACTAGCCAGGCATAGTGGTACACACCTTTAATCCCAGCATTTGGGAGGCAGAAGCAGGCGGAATTTGAGGCCAGCCTGGTCTAAGTCAGAGCTACAAAAAGAAACTCTGTCTTGAAAAAACAAATGAACAAAAGAACACCCTATTACACCCTGTTTTAAGTGGGCTCTGGGAAGTCAATGTGGTAAACATTTAGCCCAGTGAGCCACTCCCCAGTTCCCAGCATTAATGTTTGCATATGTATAAAACATTAGAAGTAAATGAACCTTGGAAAGAAAGATCTTGTTGAAAATAAGAATGACAATCATTGAATATCATCTAGTAGGAGAAATAAGACAGTCATTTATTGTAATTAGTTTCATATTCTAATCAACAAGATGAATAGTAAAGTCTGAGAACAAAGTATGGCTTTATGTGGTAATCATAAATCTGTATTTTGTCTTTAGCATGATATAACTTCATCCTAACATGTCTGCAATTTTTAAAGTTACTCCTAGGATACACTAAATGAGGGAAGTCACAGCAATGACCCAAAGGTACAGAGTCGTTGTAAAGAGCTCGTGAATCTACACTCCCAGAGGAAGGTAAACAGACTCTCCTCCCTTGCCTGGCTCCTGTGGGCGCAGCTGGGTGTGTATGTTCAGCCCAGTGGATGACTGCAGCCATTGTTTCTTGGGAGCCACCCACCTTCATTTTTGAGATAATCTCTCACCGGGCCTGGCCAGCAAACTCCAGGGGTCTACCTGTTTCCACTCCCTACCCCGGTTTGGGATTTGAAGCACGTGCTGATATGCCTAGCTTTTTTTCCTTTTTAATGTAGCTTCTCAGGCTCAGTCTCAGGTTCGCATGCTGATGCACTTTCCTGACTGATCAATTGTCCTAGCCCCTCTCTTTAAAATAAACAACTTCCTTTTCTTTCGAGAAGTAAACAGCATAAGCTGGGCATAATGGTACCCGTCTGCATCCTAGAACTTGGTAGGCAAAGATAAAACAGCTAGTCCCAGGCCACCCTGGGCCACTAGTAAGCCCACGTCTCCACTGAAAAATTAAAGAAATAAAGAAACAAACAGTTTGGCTGCTTACGCTCCTACAATGCTGACACTTCCTTCTCTTTCAGGGTTCCCGAGACATTTCACTCTGCCTGCTCGTTCATAGAAAGAGGCAAGCCGGGCACCAAGATATGCAGGATAGCCACTATCTGAAAGACAAAAGGGGAAGTTTAAAAGGGAGTTCTAAGCTAGCCCCTAAAATTCTACCAGTGACAACAACATGAGACTTACCTGCAGGCATTTCTGCTAAGCGACCAGAGATTTCTCTGAGGGCCTCAGCCCATCTAGAGGTAGAGTCGGCCATCATACTGACGTGGTAGCCCATGTCACGGAAATATTCCGAAAGTGTAATTCCTAGATTGAGAAGAAGATGTTGAGTTACCCTGCCAGAATATAAACAAGTTTTGTCCCTAAGAACTTTAAAACAGTGGGCGTATTAAGTATCTTGTTAGCCATTTCCAAGTTTGTTCTTCAAGGCATACAGCTTAGCCACATTTCTAAGCATCTTCTCCATTTAGATAATACCATGGAACAGACCTCAATCTAACAGAATGTTATTAAAAATTCTGTTCCACAGACAGGCAGGTTATGCATTTTTCTAAACTTCCCAAAGCCCTCAGAGCATGTGCTGAAGATCAAGGGGTCACTTTTGGCCCAGACTTAAGCACAGAATAAGAAGGGGTACCCCAGCCACTCGAAACAGCATCTACTATGGTGAATAACTGTAATTTGAGGACTTTTTGATGCCACAGACAACCCTTCTCTACACAGTCTAGAAACCAGGAAAAGGGTTTATGCCCCGCTCTAACTGAAATAAATTTCCAAGCCCGACTTGTCTGCACCACACATCAGTCACACCTATTTAACTAAGCTTGTTGACACGAGGAATACCACAAGTCTCCAAATCCCTTATGCGTAGACCCAACCCTGCCTTATAAAGTAAGATACAAAGAAGTTTCTGGATTTTTGCTGTTATTTGTCTTAGCCAAAACTTTCCAATTCTAATCTATTAAGATGGAATAAAGCCTAACCTATATATTTACATATATTAAGAAAATAAAATACATATAAATGATTTCCAAAAATATATACTACATGCAACTCTAAGGTAATAGAAATGTACAGCTATGGTTATATTGTCAGTGTTTCCAAACCTAATGCATTTGTTTTAGCAAGAAATGCTACCCCCCAAAACCCCAAAATCAAACCAAACCAAAAAAGCTCAAATAACCAAAGAGAAAACATTGCTGTAAATCAACACTTACTATGTACTACAGTGTACCAGTCAGAATAAAAGCACTAAGCACAATACAAAATAGTTTCAGAAACAAGTCTTTAAGAAATGTTACTTATTAATATTTAGGCTTAAAAACACATCAGCTATCCAACCTAACGTTTAGAACAGAGTTTTTTTTATATAAACACAGATGTGATTTAGGTCTGTGATGAAATGTTAGCAACACTTGTATGTTTAGATTAGATACTTCTAGAAAAGATAAACAGACACAAGTAATGAAGACCCCTCTTATGACCTACATATGGATTCACTGCCTTCAAAGAAAAACCAAAAATAAAACAACCAACAACTCAGACAAAATCCAAAGGGTGAAGCTGGGGATAGCATGAGGTAAAGGGGTTTGGACCCTTGCATGGGGAGGGATGTAAAAAAACAAAACAAAACAAAACAAAACAACAACAACAACAAAAAAAAACTATTTTAGATTTAGAAAAAAAGCAGTATCTTCATTGATCAAAAAGCTTTCATAAATCAATATGAAAGATAACATCCAAATGGAAAATTGACAGCAGGCAGAGCTTTTACATGGGTAACATACATGGAACAAGAGGTTAGTTCACGTTACATTACAGACTGACTAGGGTGTAATAAAGCAACAACTGGTAAAATGTCAATCATCATGTCCAAGATCAAAAACACTGATAACAGCTTATGCTGGAGAGGATGTGGCGTTAAGGGAACACTCCTGCATTGCTGGTGGGAATGCAAACTTGTACAGCCACTTTGGGAATCAGTATGGCGATTTCTCAAAAAACTAGGAAACAACCTACCTCAAGACCCAGCAATACCACTTTTGGGTATATATCCAAAGGATGCTCAATCATACCACAGGGACATTGCTCAACTATGATCACAGCAGCATTATTTGTAATAGCCAGTACCCGGAAACAACCTAAATAATTCTTGACCAAAGAATGGATAAGGAAAACGTGGAACATTTACACAATGGAGTACTACACAGTGGAAAAAAAAATAACATCTTGAAATTTTCAGGCAAATGGATGGATCTAGAAAACATCATATTGGGTGAGGTAACCCAGACCCAGAAAGACAAATGTCATATGTATTCATGATGTGGGAGTGATTTCTTACTAATAAAGAAACTGCCTAGGCCCCTTGATAGGCCAACCCTTAGGTGGGTGGAGTACACAGAACAGAATTCTGGGAGAAAGAAGCTTAGTTGAGGAGTCGCCATGATTCTCCCACTCCAGACAGAAGCAGGTTAAGATCCTCCCTGGTAAGCCAGCTCGTGGGCTACACAGAATATTAGAAATGGGTTAAAACAATATGTAAGAGCTAACCAATAAGAGGCTGGAACTAATGGGTCAGGCAGTGTTTAAAAGAATACAGTTTCCGTGTAATTATTTCTGGGCATAAGCTAGCCATGCGGGCGGCTGGGTGCCAGGGACGCAGCCCTGCCGCTCATTCAACATATTCACTCATAAGTGACTTTTAAACATAAAGCAAAGAAAAACCAGCCTAGAAGCCACAACCCCAGAGAAACTAGACAGCAAAGAGGACCCTAAGAGAGACATACATGGATCTAAATAGGAAGAAGAAAAAGACAAGATCTCCTGAGTAAACTGAGAGCATGGGGACCATGGGAGAGGGTTGGGGGGGTAGAGTAAGGGAGAGGAGCAGAGAAAAATATAGCTCAATTAAAATAATAAAAAAGTCAATTATCAATTTCAAGTGCTAGGTACCCGAGTGTTCACTGTACTACTGCTTCAAGCTTTATGTGTTTGCTAATCAAATCAGCACTGGTGAAGATGAGAAACAGCATCTTCTCATACCTATAGCATAACTTAAATGGCTATCAGGATTAGACCATAATGCAATGTTCACCACAAATATGCTGGTTAGATTATGATTACTGAGGCTAGAGAGATGGTGTAGAAGTTAAAAACACTTACTGCTCTTGCAGAATATGCTGTTTGAGTTTCCAGTACCAGCTGGTGGCCTCTAACTTCAGCTCCAAGGGATATGATGCCCTCCTCTGGCCTTTGCAGGCACTGCACTCAAGCACCACCATTTAAATAAATATTTATTTAAATATTATTTTGTGCTTATGGTCTACCCATATAAAGGGGAACTGCAGCCATATAAAAGAATGAGGCATATTTCCTGACTTAAAGTGGTTAAAAAAAACCCAGTTCTACAAATTCAGTGTAGCAAAGTCACATGTAACCAACCCTATGCTAAAAAAAAAAAAAAAACAACAACAAGGAAAAAGACCTAAATAAGTGAAAACAAGTGTCAAGAATTCACCTGAAGCCAGGCCATGGTGGCGCACGCCTTTAATCCCAGCACCTGGGAGGCAGAGACAAGTGGATCTCTGTGAGTTCGAGGCCAGCCTGGTCTACAATAGCTAGTTCCAGGACAGCCTCCAAAGTTACAGAGAAACCCTGTCTTGAAAAACCAAAAAGAATTTACCTGAAGCTACACAAACTCAAAATGGCCAGTGGCAGATGTTCCTTGGGCCAATTTTGGTATGGAGGAGAATTAGAAAGGCAAAACTCAACTCATGCAGGCACTCCCTACTCCCTATTTCTATTACATAAAATGGGAGAGGCAGGGTAGAGGAGAAAGAATTCACTATCAACGCTTGCTGTTCACACAACTGCATGCATAACAAACTTCACAAGCAGCCGTGAAGAATGCCTGATCCCCGCAGCAGTCACAGCCAGTTCCACCTGACTCTTACAAAGAGGAGCAACTGTAATAAGTATTAGCACGGGAACTTAAATGAAAACAAGAGAGAAGGAAGCACAGTGACGGCAAAAGACCTGCCAAGGATCAGATCAGAAGTGTGACCACAGTGAATTAAAAAGAAAACCTTAATCATGCATCCTTCCTCACCATAAGATTTCAGGGTGTACCTAGCAAGAATAGCAGCTTTATGACCTCATCAAACTCAACAAAGACCTGGAAGAAAAATGTAACTACTACAGAAATGAAGGAGCAACACTAAGAACAAATACCATTGATGTGGGAAGTCCTTCTGTATATGCGTTGAACAACTGGCACCAATGTGGCCAACAAACTCCACTTAAAAACGTGAGAGAGCTTGAAAAGCAATTCTAGATCAGACACAAAAAAAAACAGTTTAACACAGTTTCCTGCTTTGTTTGCTGGCGGAAAGCAGAGACGTGACTCCTTTAAGAGGTTTCCTGCCTAAGTTTTAGCAGTAAAAACATAGTGACTTCTTTAAGAAATGGCAGCTTCCTGGTTCGCCAGCATGGAGGGCTCCAACTCTGTTCTGTGAGCAGCATGTTACAAATTGCTTAGTGGTGACACAGACCCACTGCAACCTCGGATCTGGGGGGGAGAGAAGGGCTCTCAGAGGCAGTGAACATGCCTCTGCTGTGTTGGACTGGGCAGTGCAAGCAGGCAGGACTGATGAGTTGGTCTTTGCCATGCTTGCTTAGGAAAAAAAAAAGCGTATGGTCAGAAAATAATTACAGATACACCATAAATACAGATTCAGATAAAAAGAAAGACCTCTAAATGGGTCACAGTGTTGGATAAATGTATATAGGCTTGGGAGAGAGAAAAAATGAGTATAGAGAATTATGAAAAGAAGTAAATTGTTTAAAAAAATAAAACAAAGTCTTTAAAGAGACAGAGTAAGAAAGTCATAAAGGAGTACAGAAAAATAAGCCATATAAAGATAGAATATACACAGAGAGTCTGGATTATGTATATTATTGTGTTTTCTTTGAATTTTTTTTGACCATGAATGAGCTAAATAGAGAGACATTTCATTGTACAGGCTGCTAAGCTAAACCAACACATATACTTTAAAGGTATCTTGACTTCAAAATTTGATTCTAAGAATAAGTTGCTTTGGAAAAGAGGTTCTGCTTTAGTTTCCACAGAGGATAAGAACCTGTGGATGCCTTCCAGACTAACATGATATTGTTTAAAAATATTTGTTTACATTTAAAAAGGATATGCTATTGAGATTTGCATTGGTATGGATCTTGGTTTACTGATACAAACTTAAGGTCAAATTTGTTATGTGTATACTTTTACTCTTGATTTAAAAATGTAATATATAATTAAGAAATATAGGTTAATAGATAATCATCTATAATAGTCAAGTTTGTAGTCATGTTAGGTTTCCTAGATACATAGAGATATATTTCAATTAGATAGATAATCTTCAAATATTTCAAAGACCTGAAATGGCATTTAAAATATTTTAAGAGCTTAAGACTTTTCATGACAATGAGACATATCTGATCCTGATATCACCAATCTACTTCAAGAGGATGATGGACATCAAAGAGGCTCCTTATGGAATTTGATAGCCATTTAGGCAAGAAACTGCTCTTGCCTGGACAGTTTCATGTTGTTCTATATGAACTGGACATGCAAGACTCAGAAAAATTACTGCTGAACTTGCCTAAAGTTGAGATGGTCTCTTTAGGGTTCCTGCTTCATGAAAGAACAGCCAGACATTTTGCAGGAAATAGAAGAAAGCAACTTATAAACTTTGTCAATACAAGACATAAAAATTTTTCAAATTTCCTGCTTCATGGAAAAATCTGCCAGAAACTATTGGCCTATTTGCTGAAGAGTGGATGCTCCAACATTACAGAAGAACTTTTGGTGACTGTCCAGGCAGTGAGATGTCTCTGTCAGTTCTAGAGTTTTGGAAGTTGCTTACAATGCACTTCTTTTTTACTTCGGTAATATAGCCTTCTGGAGTCTTTGATTGAGTTGAAGAATAGATAGTTATAATTGTAGTTTTCTTTAGTTATGATAAAAAATAAAGTAGATATAAATATTGTAACTTTAATTCTTGCTTGATACCTGTTTTGTTATATGTAATTTTACTATGTGAAAGTTAAAACCTTCCTTTTTATTTAGACTGAAAAAGGGAGATGATGTGGGAAGTCCGTCTGTATATGTGTTGCTTTTATTGGTTAATGAATAAAGAAGCTGCTTTGGCCTGTGATAGGGCATAATAGAGCTAGGTGGGAAAAACTAAGCTGAATGCTAGGAGTAAGAAGGTGGAGTCAAGGAGAAGCCATGTAGCTGCCACAGGAAACAGACGCCTTCACTGAAGCCTGCCAAAACTTTGCCGGTAGGCTACTACCTTGTGGCAATATAGAATAATAGAAATGGGTTAATTTAAGATATAAGAGTTAGTTAGAAAGATGTTTAAGCTATTAAGCAGGCAGTATTGCAAATAATATAGTTTCTGTGTAGTTATTCAGGTCTGAGTGGCCGGGAACAAATGAACTATCTCCACCAACACACCATTTATTTGTGGATATATGAAAGTCTAAAGAAAAGGACTGGACAGGAAATGGTAGAGGTAGAAGATCTAGTATGTCTAGTGGAAAAAAAGGTTTCAGATACAATTTTCAAAAGTCTTTCCAAGTCGGGCAGCGGTGGCACATGCCCTTAATCCCAGCACTCAGGAAGGAGAGGCGGGGATCTCTGTGAGGCCAGCCTGGTCTACAGAACTAGTTCCAGGACAGCTAGAGCAGTTCTACAGAGAAACCCTGTCTCAAGAAACTAAAAAGTCCTTCCAAATAAAAGATACACACAGAGACTGAGAAGTCTCAAAGTTATCAATACTGCCTCATGTCTTGAAAAAGCTATGAGACTTCAAACTTAAATAGAAATTCCTTGGAGCAAGAAAAAACTTCCAAAAGAAAGGTTTAGTTGAACAAGAAATAAGGAAAGAAACTAGCCACAGCAGAGCCAGGGAACACTGGTTCCAGATAGGAAAGCCAAAGTCTACATAATATTATACCTATTGTTTTAGAACAAAACACAAAGTTAGTAATTCCTGAAAATGGAGAAATGAAGGTGCTAAACAGAACCGTTGAAAGAGCAAAGATAAAAAGTTATACTAAGTATACAAAATTTCTTATCTTTATGTCCCTTAAAATAATTATGGAGGCACAGATTCAACGCAATGCCCATCAAAATCCCAGCAAAATTCTTCAAAGACCTCAAAAGAATGGTACTCAACCTCATATGGAAAAGCAAAAA
>NW_026067944.1:29919982-29957414 GCF_014885135.2 Alexandromys fortis
AAGCAGGCAGGACTGATGAGTTGGTCTTTGCCATGCTTGCTTAGGAAAAAAAAAAAGCTTCTGGTCAGAAAATAATTACAGATACACCATAAATACAGATTCAGATAAAAAGAAAGACCTCTAAATGGGTCACAGTGTTGGATAAATGTATATAGGCTTGGGAGAGAGAAAAAATGAGTATAGAGAATTATGAAAAGAAGTAAATTGTTTAAAAAAATAAAACAAAGTCTTTAAAGAGACAGAGTAAGACAGTCATAAAGGAGTACAGAAAAATAAGCCATATAAAGATAGAATATACACAGAGAGTCTGGATTATGTATATTATTGTGTTTTCTTTGAATTTTTTTTGACCATGAATGAGCTAAATAGAGACATTTCATTGTACAGGCTGCTAAGCTAAACCAACACATATACTTTAAAGGTATCTTGACTTCAAAATTTGATTCTAAGAATAAGTTGCTTTGGAAAAGAGGTTCTGCTTTAGTTTCCACAGAGGATAAGAACCTGTGGATGCCTTCCAGACTAACATGATATTGTTTAAAAATATTTGTTTACATTTAAAAAGGATATGCTATTGAGATTTGCATTGGTATGGATCTTGGTTTACTGATACAAACTTAAGGTCAAATTTGTTATGTGTATACTTTTACTCTTGATTTAAAAATGTAATATATAATTAAGAAATATAGGTTAATAGATAATCATCTATAATAGTCAAGTTTGTAGTCATGTTAGGTTTCCTAGATACATAGAGATATATTTCAATTAGATAGATAATCTTCAAATATTTCAAAGACCTGAAATGGCATTTAAAATATTTTAAGAGCTTAAGACTTTTCATGACAAATGAGACATATCTGATCCTGATATCACCAATCTACTTCAAGAGGATGATGGACATCAAAGAGGCTCCTTATGGAATTTGATAGCCATTTAGGCAAGAAACTGCTCTTGCCTGGACAGTTTCATGTTATTCTATATGAACTGGACATGCAAGACTCAGAAAAATTACTGCTGAACTTGCCTAAAGTTGAGATGGTCTCTTTAGGGTTCCTGCTTCATGAAAGAACAGCCAGACATTTTGCAGGATATAGAAGAAAGCAACTTATAAACTTTGTCAATACAAGACATAAAAATTTTTCAAATTTCCTGCTTCATGGAAAAATCTGCCAGATACTATTGGCCTATTTGCTGAAGAGTGGATGCTCCAACATTACAGAAGAACTTTTGGTGACTGTCCAGGCAGTGAGATGTCTCTGTCAGTTCTAGAGTTTTGGAAGTTGCTTACAATGCACTTCTTTTTTACTTCGGTAATATAGCCTTCTGGAGTCTTTGATTGAGTTGAAGAATAGATAGTTATAATTGTAGTTTTCTTTAGTTATGATAAAAAATAAAGTAGATATAAATATTGTAACTTTAATTCTTGCTTGATACCTGTTTTGTTATATGTAATTTTACTATGTGAAAGTTAAAACCTTCCTTTTTATTTAGACTGAAAAAGGGAGATGATGTGGGAAGTCCGTCTGTATATGTGTTGCTTTTATTGGTTAATGAATAAAGAAGCTGCTTTAGCCTGTGATAGGGCATAATAGAGCTAGGTGGGAAAAACTAAGCTGAATGCTAGGAGTAAGAAGGTGGAGTCAAGGAGAAGCCATGTAGCTGCCACAGGAAACAGACGCCTTCACTGAAGCCTGCCAAAACTTTGCCGGTAGGCTACTACCTTGTGGCAATATAGAATAATAGAAATGGGTTAATTTAAGATATAAGAGTTAGTTAGAAAGATGTTTAAGCTATTAAGCAGGCAGTATTGCAAATAATATAGTTTCTGTGTAGTTATTCAGGTCTGAGTGGCCGGGAACAAATGAACTATCTCCACCAACACACCATTTATTTGTGGATATATGAAAGTCTAAAGAAAAGGACTGGACAGGAAATGGTAGAGGTAGAAGATCTAGTATGTCTAGTGGAAAAAAAGGTTTCAGATACAATTTTCAAAAGTCTTTCCAAGTCGGGCAGCGGTGGCACATGCCCTTAATCCCAGCACTCAGGAAGGAGAGGCGGGGATCTCTGTGAGGCCAGCCTGGTCTACAGAACTAGTTCCAGGACAGCTAGAGCAGTTCTACAGAGAAACCCTGTCTCAAGAAACTAAAAAGTCCTTCCAAATAAAAGATACACACAGAGACTGAGAAGTCTCAAAGTTATCAATACTGCCTCATGTCTTGAAAAAGCTATGAGACTTCAAACTTAAAAAGAAATTCCTTGGAGCAAGAAAAAACTTCCAAAAGAAAGGTTTAGTTGAACAAGAAATAAGGAAAGAAACTAGCCACAGCAGAGCCAGGGAACACTGGTTCCAGATAGGAAAGCCAAAGTCTACATAATATTATACCTATTGTTTTAGAACAAAACACAAAGTTAGTAATTCCTGAAAATGGAGAAATGAAGGTGCTAAACAGAATGGTTGAAAGAGCAAAGATAAAAAGTTATACTAAGTATACAAAATTTCTTATCTTTATGCCCCTTAAAATAATTATGGAGGCACAGATTCAACGCAATGCCCATCAAAATCCCAGCAAAATTCTTCAAAGACCTCAAAAGAATGGTACTCAACATCATATGGAAAAGCAAAAAACCCAAGATAGCCAAAACAATCCTGTACAATAAAAGAACTGCTGGAGGCATCACAATCCCTGACTTCAAACTCTACTACAGAGCTACAGTACTGAAAACAGCCTGGTGTTGGCATAAAAACAGACAGGAGGACCAATGGAACCAAACAGAAGACCCGGATATCAATCCACATATCTTCGAACACCTGATCTTTGATAAAGAAGCAAAAAATATCAAATGGAAAAAAGAAAGCATATTTAACAAGTGGTGCTGGCATAACTGGGTATCAACAAGTAGAGAATGAAAATAGATCCATATCTATCACCATGCACAAAACTCAAGTCCAAATGGATCAAAGACCTCAACATAAAGCCAGCCACACTGAACCTTATTGAAGAGAAAGTGGGAAGTACACTTGAACGTATTGGTACAGGGAACCACTTTCTAAATATAACCCCATCAGCACAGAAACTGAGAGAAACAATTAATAAATGGGACTGAAACTGAAAAGCTTCTGTAAAGCAAAAGAAGCAGTCAAAAAGACAAAAAGACAGCCTACAGAATAGGAAAAGATCTTCACCAACCCCACATCAGACAGAGGTCTGATCTCCAAAATATATAAAGAACTCAAGAAATTAATCATCAAAAGAACAAATAATCCAATAAAGAAATGGAGTACAGACCTAAACGTAGAACTCTCAGCAGAGGAATCTAAAATGGCTGAAAGACACTTAAGGAAATGTTCAACATCTTTAGTCATCAGAGAAATGCAAATCAAAACAACTCTGAGATTCCATCTTACACCTGTAAGAATGGCCAAGATCAAAAACACTGGTGACAACTTATGTTGGAGAGGCTATGGGGGAAAAGGGAACACTTCTGCATTGCTGGTGGGAATGCAAGCTGGTACAACCCCTTTGGATGTCAGTGTGGCGATTTCTCAGAAAATTAGGAAACAACCTTCCTCAAGACCCAGTAATACCACTTTTGGGTATACATCCAAAGGATGCTCAATTGTGCCACAAGGATGTGTGCTCAACTATGTTCATAGCAGCATTGTTTGTCATAGCCAGAACCTGGAAACATCCTAAATATCCCTTGACCAAAGAATGGATAAGGAAAATGTGGTTCATTTAACACAAATGAGTATTATACAGCAGAAAAAAAAAGACAGCTTGAATTTTGTAGAAAAATGGATGGAGCTAGAAAACATTATTTTGAGTGTAACCCAGACACAGAAAGACAATTATCACATATACTCACTCATTGGTGGTTTTTAAACATAAAGCCAAGAAAGCCAGCCTACAAACCACAATCCCAGAGAACTTAGACAACAATGAGGACACTAAGAGAGACTTACATAGATGTAATCTACATGGGAATAGAAAGTATAAAAAGACAAGATCTCCTGAGTAAATTGGAAGAATGGGGACCTTGGCGGAGGATTGAAGCAGGGAGGGGAGCAGAGAAAAATGTAAAGCTCAATAAATATCAATAGAAAATGTATATAAAAATAATTATAGAGGCATAAACATATTTAAACATAGTACAATATGTTAAAATATAAACTAAAAGTAAGATGAATCATCACAAAGAAGGCAAATGTATTGTTTTATGCTCATTAAGAGAACTGGAAGCTTGGACATAGCTCATGAATACTTGTCTAGAATGCACAAGGCCCTGGATATGCTGAACAACAACAAAAGGTGGGGTGGGGGTGCAGGGGAGAGCAGGGGGTAAAGAAGATGATGATGCCACCCAGGTCAGTAGGGAAGGTTAGGAAGAAGAGGGGATAAGGAAGACAACAATGCCATACGGGTTACAACCATCTTATGTCTGGAGAGACGGCTTACTCAGAGATTAGGAACTTGCACTGCTGTTGCAGAAGACCTGAGTTCTGCCCACAGGACTTAGCTGGGTAGCTCACAACTGCCAGTAACTCTAGTTCTAGGGAATCTCACACTTTTCCTCTGTCCTCAGAGCATAAACACACATGTGATACACACACATAAAAATCTTAAAAAAATTTTTATACTCACTTATTTTCATGATACATATAGTAAATAATTTAGATATTAAAAGCTAGCAATATGATTAGATGAGAGTTTTCTAGGATGAAGTTGTAAAAAAAAAAAGCAAAGAAAAAAATGGGTGCTAGTGTTTTAAATGAGCTGTTAAATTCTTTTATTCCAGCTCCTAACTCACCAGTGTAAATAGAGGCTTCTCTTGCAGCTACAGGCATATTGGAGGTGTTGGCCACCAGTGCTGTCCTCTTCATGATTGACTCCACTTTACCATCAACTTCCATAGTGAGCTGAGGGTATGAAATCCATTAGTGATCCCCCAGTTTCTAAGTATAACATTTCAACACTCCAATTTCTCCCCCCCTTTAAAAAGTTATAACTTGTTCACGTTTAATCCTTTCAGTCAAAATTCCCAAAGAACATCCCCCATCATGCCAACCCTCTTCCCTGGCCCATAGTGCTGTTTGAGAAATGGACAATTACAAGTGAACAAAGGAAACCCATTACTTCGTGAAAAAGGAAATGTTACCACAGTAACCTAGATCACAAAGCCCATGTAAAGCATAGACAATTAAATGTTTGGTTTCTTTTTTAGACACTGTCTCACTTGTCCAGGCTAACCCTGAACTACTGACCCTCTTGGCTCTGCCTCCCAAAGTGCAGGAATTACAAGCATGTGCCACCACACCCAGCTAAATATAAATGCCTTGTTTTATCCTTCTTATCTTTCTCTCATGTGAGAACAAAGATGAGAAACTTTTAGGTGTTTAACTCCAAAGAATTCATTTCCTTTTTCTTTAAATATACAAATTAGTCACAAATATTAATATAAATTCTTCAAAAACATCTTGAAAACTGAAAGCACTGTTCTTTATCCAGCATAAAACTATTAATTGCCAATGACAGCTGATGAGCCATTATTTTCTCTAGTGGGTTATTTGAAGTTTTCCACAGACAGACCTCGGGGAAGTCCCGCAGAACTTCGGACATCTCATTTCCTCTTTCACCACATCCTACATAGATGATCACGTCGCTGTTGGAGTACTTGGACAGAGACTGTGAAATCACTGTCTTTCCACAGCCAAAAGCACCTGGGATAGCAGTAGTTCCTCCCTGAACACACCTAAAAGACAGCAACAAAGAGATGGACTTGGTAGGTCACGCCTGTAGCCCCAACATTTGGAAGGCTGAGGTAGAAAGTAGGAGATCCATGACTGGAGGCTAGCTTGATTCACATATCGTTCAGAGTGAGACACTGTCTCAAAAACAACCAGGTAGCAAATTAGCAAATATTTTATCATGGTTAAACATCTCTATCATTTACAGTAGATGGAAAGTGAAAATGTATTCTATAAGGTGCCCGAGAAAGAGCTATATGAAAACAGGAAGGTAACAAAATAGCACTGACGACATTCATGCTTATACAAGTCACATAAAGGATTAAAACTATAAATAATATTTGCAGCATATTTCCTGAGGGGGTAGAAAAGGCCTAGGAAATTTGTATCTTACAATAAAGTTAATATAGTCAGAAGAAATAAGGTCATCCTAAAAGAGGTATGATATGGGATGAGAAAAAGCCTAAGAAATACTGAAGCATACAGGAGTTGTGAGCAGGTGAGAGCCGGGGTTTCATGGTAAGGTAATAAATACTCAAAGTCATGAGAAATTAAAAATACTGAACTTCCTTCCTTTTTTTTTTTTTGGGATAGTGTTTCTCTGTATAGCTCTGGCTGTACTAGAACTCTACAGTCCAGGCTGGCCTATAACTCACACAGATCTGTTTGCCACTGCCTCCCTGAGTGCTGAGATTAAAGACACGTGCCACCACCCCAAGCTTGAAATTTATTTCTTAAATTGATGAGGTGTGGGGACAGTGATGACACGAGGAGACCAGTTCATAGGAACAGCAATGCTAAGGGCAGGGGAGGAACTGCACGGGTGAGATGACTGGTGGTACCCAGTGCTTTCTTTCCAGTTTGTCCATGAAGATGCAGGGAAAGTAGTCAACAGAACAGGATAAACACGGTACAGCACACCTTTTCCTCCTCTTCCCTTCCTTTCTTTTTCACTAAATTTGATACTTATACAAAAAGGCAGAAGAGGGAGAGGTCCTTGGGGAGCCAAAAGGGGAAAGGAGGAAGATACAGACAGGAATGTGCACTAAGGGCTCATGGTGGGAAACAGAAGGAGCCACAGTGAAGGAGGAAGGGGAAGGAGGAGGAGGAATGGAGTTGAATACTTGAAAAGCTGCTGAGAGCAGCAGAGGACCACAAGCAGGGACAGAAGGACTGCCGCACAGCAGAGTGTGCAGAAATCCGTTACTACGGATCATCTGGTCTCTCTCAGTGTCTGTGCAAAGCACAGGGAACAGTGGGACTGACTCATAGCTGGATTACTCTAGGTGAGTCTGACAGAACACACAGCTTTTCTACACTACTAGGAACTACTAATAAAAATCAGTCTGCGGAGTCTAATCTGAATAATGAAGGATATGGAGTCAGGAAGAAACGGCCAGAAAGAAAGAGTCAGAGGACAGAGCTCATCATGGGAAAGTAATAGTAAGAGTGCCGGGAGGGCTAGGGACTTGGGTCAGTGGCAGAGTGCCTGCTCGGATGTGAGGATGAGGGAGAAACCAGTCTTTTCTGGAAACTGAATGGCGAGGGCATTGTAAAGAGCACAGCACGGAAGCCTCATGTCTACAAAGGAAACAGAGAAAGAGCACTACATATACATTACTATACATTACTAATGTTGGCAGCATACAGGGGCCATTTGATTTTAGAAATTAACAATCAATAGAAAGCCAATCTATTAATTCTAGGAAGGATAGTTATACGCTTTGCCAGAGTCTTCAGGAAATTTTATTTTTCAGTAAGTTTTTAAAAATAATGCTATTTGTGACTGTGGAGTCTTAAGTATTGGCAACAGAGGTACCTAATTCACCATTGTTACCCTGGCCTAGATAAAACCTATCACAGTATCAAATAGAGAGAACTCATTTCTGCAATGATTATGGAAAGACAGTTACATACAGTAAGTAACTTGAGGGCAAATGGGGGAACATATCTGATGTGGGAAGGTCATTTGTCAATCTGTTGTTTCATTGGTTAATCAATAAAGAAAACTGCTTGGTCTGATAGGTCCGAAAATTAGGTAGGTGGAGTAGACAGAACAGAATGCTGGGAAGAAGGGAAGTGAGCTCAGACGCCATGCCTCTCCTCTCCAGGGCAGACGTGATGAAGCTCCAGCCCAAGATGGACGTACACTAGAATCCTTTCTGGTAAGCTATTGCCTCATGGTGCTACACAGATTATTAGAAATGGGTTAGTCGAGATGTGAGAGTTAGCCAAGAAGAGGCTGAAACTAATGGGCCAGGCAGTGTTTAAAAGAATACAGTTTCCATGTTATTATTTTGGGGCATAAGCTAGCCAGGTGGCAGGGGGCCGGGTGGCAGGAACGCAGCCTGCTGCTCCTTTCTACACATATCAAACTTACGGAAAAAGGGCATCAAGAACTCTCTGGCCAGTAAGCAAAGGATGGTTGGCTGGTAGCTTTTCCGTGACAGGCCGAACCTGACGCACAGGCCATACTTGGACCATGCTAAACTTCTCCTTCACACCTTCAAACTCAAGCTCAAGGACGACATCCTGTAAAAAACGAAAACAGTAGAATTTTTTCTACTAAATCTGTGAACGGTTATCCCAAAACGTGAGCAGCCCCAGTTCCTCTTGTGGACAAAAAGGGAGATGCACACTTTCTATTATGTGTCTTACATACGGCCATGCTTTTTATCCTAGGTGTACTACTAGTTCATTGATTAATAAAAGTGTGGTAAGAGGTTTTTAAAAAGGAGCACATAACACAGTAAGCAGCTACATAAATTGTAACTGTGAACAGCATTGGTTAATGAATAAAGCTGTTTTGGGCCTACTGCAGTGCAGAATAGGACAAGGTGAGAATTCCAAGCAGATCGAGGAGGAGAGAGTAGACAGAGTCAGAGGGAAGCCATGTAGCCTCCTAAGGAGATAGATGCTGGGCATGGGACGGAACCTTACCAGGTAGGCTATAACCACGTGGCAATATACAGATTAATAGGAATGGTTAATTTAAGATATAACAGCTATGGGTTCACCTTATTTAGCTTCTCTAGGATCACGGATTATAGGCTCAATATCCTTTATTTATGGTTAGAATCCACTTATGGATGGGGGAGGACCTTGGACTTCCCACAGGGCAGGGAACCCTGACTGCTCTCTGGACTGGAGAGGGAGGGGGAGGGGGTGGGGGAGGGAAATGGGAGGAGGTGGAAATTTTTTAAGTAAAAATAAATAAATTAATTAATTAAAAAAAAAGATGTAACAGCTAGCCAATTAGAAGCATGAGCTAATAGGCCAAGCAGTGTTGTAATAATACAGTTCCTGTGTGATTATTTTGGGTCTAGGTGGCCAGGAAATGAACAAGCAGCCTCCGCCTATAGCACACATCTTTAATCCTAGCACTAGAGAGGCAGAAGCAGGCAGATCTCTGAGTTTGAGGCCAACCTGCTCTACAGAAAAAGTTCCAGAACATCTAGAGCTAGACAGAGAAATCCTATCTTGAAAAACCAAAAACCAAACCAAATCAACCCAAAATTTAATGTTAACTTTTATTAATATATTTAAAAAAGAAGTGATAATATGATAGCATCTATGAACACTGAGA
Source organism: Alexandromys fortis (assembly GCF_014885135.2). Lineage (NCBI taxonomy): Eukaryota > Metazoa > Chordata > Mammalia > Rodentia > Cricetidae > Alexandromys > Alexandromys fortis. Next base: position 29,929,318 of record NW_026067944.1, read on the forward strand.
CTGTTTCAATTATTCTCAAATAATTCCAAATTTTAGGAGAAACTTGTAGCTTGCTTAACACATGAAGGGTCTGTTCTACAGCGATTCCTCCACTGGGAATGAGCGAATCTCTTAAGCTAATGAACAACTCCAGAAAGCTGTCTCAGAATGCCAAACCAATGCATGTCCCTGTATGCTGTAAAGCACACACTTATTTTTGGCAAGCAGTTTTTGAAAAACTGGTTATTTGCATTTTACTAGGGGGTTATTACATGTTATCATGGTCTTCTCAATAAATTATCTTCAGATTCAAAGACTGCTGAGTCTACCGTATCTGACATTACGTGAAATAAATAAAATTAATAAACTAAGTCATATATGGTGCACTGGTGCAGGATGTTTGATTGTGCTGTCAAACTCCAAAACGATGTTAATAAATGAAACTGGGATCAGAGGGTGGAGTCAGTGACTAGTTGACAAAAATGAGCCAGGGGACCCAGGATATGGATAGATGGACACAGGAAGGAGGAGGAAGGGACTTCAGAGTTTCACAGTCTTTTGGGTTTGGGATGGTGTGGGGAGGTTCATCCTCTTGCTGGGTTGGCTGGTTGCTTCTTGGCTTCTCTGATTTAGAGGTTTTCATCCCAACATCCCAAGTCCTTATTTGTTTTTTTTTTTTTTTTGGAAGGGGGGGTCAGTTTTTCAAGACAGAGTTTCTCTGTAGCTTTGAGGCCTGTCCTGGAACTTTCTCTGTAGACCAGGTTGGCCTTGAACTCACAGAGATCTGCCGGCCTCTGCTTCTGCTGGGATTAAAGGCATGCGCCACCACCACCTGTCTCAAGTCCTTATTTGTAAAAAGAACAAATTAGAGAAAACAATAGCCACTCTGGTTGCCTGGGGGGACCTGAAATCCCAACAGGCCTTGTGGGCAGTGGGGTAAGACTGTGGGCTGTGGAGCATAGAGAGTAGTTAAAATATCAGTAGGCTGAGGTGTGGTCACTAAGCAGAAATAAAGCAACAGTGTACTTAAAATAATAATTCACACAATCTATTACATAATTAGGTGACTACTAATTGACAGTTAAAATCAAAGTTCATTCTAATCCTAATGAATATGAGATTTAGGCAAATTCATCAGTTAAAAAGATAGGAAAATGTCATACTTCTTTTATAAAAGGTACATTCTGTTTCTTGTATTCTCAAGTCCAGGTCAAAACAAAATCACTCTTAAAAATTTATATAGCTCAGTGGTAGAGTGATTACTTAGCATATGCAAGGCTCAATTTATTCCCTACCATCATAAAAATAAGGAAAGTAAATGAATAAATAAACAAATAAAAAACCTTAAATTATTAGAAATGTTTTAATGGTTTTAGGGAACGGAACTGCTGGTAACTGCCATATATGGACAAGTTGCTGTGCAGGACAAAACCCAAGTAGTACTTACAGAGGCGTCATAATGCCCAGGCGGTGCGATGTAAGTCACACTTCCTCTGTTGCGTGGGGGTAACATGATTTTGTGTTTGATGAGTGAGTTCTCATTGACAATCCCGTAAATATCCCCACCAGTGATATGACTACCAACCTAAGGAACAAATGCATTCACTTTTTAATACTTGAATAAAATAAGTAGACTTACCCTTACTTTTGCATTTGCCTAACATAAATAAAGCATTAGTCTATGCACTATAAGTGCATTAAAAATTGGACAGTACATCCATGGTTTATACTTATTTAGACTAAGAGTATAAAATATTTTACTAAATACACATTTCAGTCTTTCACCCACTTCAGGAATTCCTGGTTACAGACATACCCGTAGATTTTTGCTGGGTGTAAACTCCCATTTGATATCTCTGCTAAGAGCAGACACATTTACTCCTCTGGGAATGTAGATACTTTGGGTCTGATTGCTGATATCTGACAGGGGTCTCTGAATACCATCAAAAATGGCTCCCATGATGCCAGGACCAAGCTCTACTGAGAGAGGCTTCCCAGTGCGGAGTACAGGGTCTCCAACAGAGACACCAGCTAGAAACAGCAGTTGAGGAAAATGTAAAACAGAGTTGGAAGATACTATTAATTGAAGCAACTATTTAAAAGGGGGCATGACATATAAGGATATCTATAAGTTCCCAAGGTTTCCCACAGACTTGATATTTCAGTAATATTTTACAGTGTCTAAGAACAAAAGATATACCTATGATCATATCCAAAGAGCTTAATAAGTGTGTATATCCCCTAACAACTGAAATCAATGAAAGAATAATGAGTAAACTGGAAACAAAAAGAATTAATTTTGTTCCTAAATAACCACAATTCTAATGATGAGAAAGGTGTATGTATTTTTTGGATACTGTAGAACTTTCAGTAAGACTGGAAACCTACTACATATTTGTGTCTACCACCTTAGATTTTAAGTCTGGTGATCACCAAAAGCTCAGCCTTGTAAACATTCATGATGTCAGTGACAAGAATATAATGCAACCAAATACTGTAAGTGGATAGTCATGTTTGATGAAGTATCTTAACGTTCCTGTGTGAGCCTCGGAACGTCCTGGGCACTGCTGAGTCTACCTACTGCAGTTTTCAAGTGCCTCTGCAGTTTAAGAGTCACAGGTTGAAGAACAGAAGCAAAAGCATTTCCTTCCTGCTGCATTGTGAACATACCACTGCAGAACAGCGTCTTCTATAAAGAATAGTGATACTTAGACAAAAAATAAAAATTTTGAGAGCTAAGGAGATGATTTAGAAAGAGAAGAGTCTAAAGTTGAGCACTGAAAGTGAATCTTCCTTGTTTTATAGCATTGTTGACAGTACAACTAATAAAACTTTCACTGAGAATAATTTAGAAAAATCTCTCAAAAAATGGTTACACTGTAACATTTTTTAAAAAAGACTATAAATCATCAAATGTATACTATTGATTACAGAATCATGATAATCCTATATGCTGGAATTATATGTAGCTATAAAAAAGGAGTAAGAACATCTATGAATTATAGTAGAAGGGTCTCTAAAACATGTATTTTCATTATCAATATCTGATATGAATTTTATTAAATCTGAGTTCAAAGAATTGTAGGCCCTAACAAAGAATTTCTCAAAACAGTATTCCTTTCTCTAGATCACATCATTAACATTTTTCCATGATCTCAGTTTTTAAAGTGCTTGCAATCATGAGGATCTGTATCCAATCTCTAGCATCCATGTTAAAAAGTACATTCAATCTCAGCTCGGATAGGCAGACTTGGATTCTTGGGGCTGGAGAGCCAGCAAGTCTAACCTACTTGGCAAGCTCCATGCAAAATGAGCTCTTGTCTCAAAAAAATGTTGTGTGGCGCATGAGGTTACCTCTGGTCTTCAGCCCATGTGTCCTAACACGCATGCGTACTGCACACACACGAACACAGAGACACAATTCCTTCGTAGATGATTCTGTTTTACATCAGCACCAACCACTCCTACAGGGAAGCTAGCTATTTCCAAGCATGCTTGTTAGAAGAGCAAGAAAACCAAATCTGCTTAAAACCCCAAGGACTTAATGCTGACCTTGAGAATTAAGTTAAAAGATATATGAATTTCCAAAGAGCAACTCTCTGTGAGGCTTGCAGAGAATTACAGAATATTTCTCTACATTTTTATTAAAAAATATTTCTAGCATTGGTTTATCATGGGTGCGTGTGAGTGCAGGCATGGAAGAATAGGAAGCGTTGTACCCTCAGTTTTCTCCTTCCACCTTTGCACGAGTTCCAGGGTTCAGACATCTTGTTGGATTTGGTGTCAAGCATCTTTACATGCTCCACTATCTTATCAGCCCCTCCTCTATTTTCACAGAAAATTGGAAATAGGGATTATGCATAAGTCAATATAGTAGCGACCCAATAGCAAGGACTTCTTAGTGTTAAAGCTGTAAAATTAAAGACTGAGAACAGTGAAATGCTCTATATTTATTATTTTTAAAAAAATCATGACTAGGTAATTTTAACTACATAAGCCAATATTATTATTCCATTTACGCTTTCCTCTACAATATAAAATCTTCTAAATAAATTTGCAACTGTACTTCCTGAAGTTTGTGACACCAAACGTTAAGAGCAATGAAAATTCAGAATACAATTCCGGTTTCTTAAGCAAGAGCATAATTCCCAGTAGCTCTTTCTTGAATATTTATGATATGTACATCACTCATGCATTGTCATTGGTTATTACTGCTTCTACTTTTGCCTTAAACCCTTAAACCCCGACACACAGAAAGCGGCAGGAAACCAAACAGAAAAAGGATACAAGTTTCTTCATACACCTGAATGGTAGCCATGTCGCCTTCCAATCGAATAATCTCTCCAACCAGCTCGCTGTGACCCACTCTCACCAGCTCATACATAGCTGCACCAGCCATGTCACAGGCTGTAACCACTGTAAAGAACAAGAGACTGGTGACCCAAAGTTCTGTGAATAATTACAAATAATTTCAGTATCCAATAAATCTGGTAGCACGCCTTCTCATTTATTCATAAGGAAGAACTTCCACTATGGAGTAATCTTTATGGTTTCACATAAAGACATACTTTTAGTAAGTGATACAGAGGAGACAAAATAAACTTTTAGGCTAAGGTCATTGATCAATGCAACACAAAAGCAAACCAGTTTAAGCACTTGAAGTCTCATACGAAAGCGCTTACCTCACAGTACCGCAGTACATCCTGAACAACCCACGTTACTTTATACATGCAACAAAGGCTTTAGGAACCATAAACAAACAAACAAACAAGCAAACACCTACACTGGAATTAAGAGGTTCAGAATGTCATACAGTAAATAGTCTATTGTGCTGTTATCCCATGACAGATAACAATAAAGCAAGACTTTTGCTTTTCATTACTTTAAATCAGTGACTCTACAGTTTCCTTAGATGTGAACCTTTAACAAACAGTTAATTTAAGGATTAAAGAATTTTATCCATAGCCAGATGGTACACATCTACAACCTTAGCACTTGGGAAGCAGAGCCACGATCAGGATATGGATATGTATATATGTATGTATATAGCAAGTTCAAGGCCAGCCCAGGTTATTTGAAATCTGCCCCACATGTGCATAATTAATTCCTTTTATTAAAGAATAGGATGTTTATAACCAGCCTCCACCGCTGTATAAACTTTCAGTTAAGAAAGGACCTCTATTTTCAACTCAAAAGCAGGAGCCAGAATTAGAATTTGCTGCTATTTTGGACCATGCTGTCTAGCAAACAAAAATTATTTTTCTGAAAGGAAGAGAAAGGTGCCTCATTTGTAGACATGCATAAGAGCAAGCCCATTCTTAATACTTCGCCTGCAATACAACTGATTACAGCTATGTGATAATTGCTGCGGTGGAAAAGAATAAATGATAATTAACTTGTTCAGAAAACTGAAGATCTATTAGTTTCCTATTTACTTCTGTATATGCAATATAAGAAGGATTAAAATGTCTGGAAATATCAGATAGTGAATTTAAAAATCCTATTTCATAAATCCCAAAGGATATAATTTTTCTGTTACAGTGGTTTTCAACCTGTGGGTCGCAACTCTTTTGGTCACATATCAGACATCCTGCATATCAGATATTTACAGTGAAATTCATAACAGTAGCAAAATTACAATTATGAAGGGGCAATGGAATAATTTTATGGTTGGGTCACCACACGAGGAACTGTATTAAAGGGTGACAGTGTTAGGAAGGTTGAGAACCACTGTTCTATTAAGAAGTACTTAGGAATTAAAAACAACGAAATGTGTACTCTTTACTTGCCAATGAGCCTATGCTCATTAACTTGGAGAGAAGAAAGTGGGGCACATGAATTAGGTCTTCATTTGCGAAACACCAAAAAGCTGTCATCACATTCACTGTGATAAGAAGACAATAACTATGGCGCGAGAGGAAAGATGAAATTTTATGTCACTAACAAAATTAGCAATGAGCAGTTGTACCCAGGGAACTGCAAGTCACATCTGTTAAAGGGATAGTCAACAAAAAAATGAATACTAAAGTGAGATGATTATTTTAAAATACAAAGTTTGACCAAATGGATATATACAAAATTTAAAACTACTTTCTATTTTCAGTATCAGGCCATCAGACTTCTTTCTTTCTAGTAGTCAGTTGTGAGATATGCCGGCAATAGTCATTCAGATCGATGTATAAACACAGAGAAGACACGCTAACATTACCAAGAAACGCTCTGAAGGTCATTATAGAGATCAACTGAACATTTATTATATATCAAGGTACTGTGTATTAAACGTTATAAACCTTAAAGCTTTTTAAATTTCAAATTTAACAACAACAACAACAACAACAACAAATTGAAGCTATGTTTCCCTAACAAGCATGGTACCCCCAAAGCTGGATCTCAATGACAGACCACCGATGCACGTGATTAGTGCCTGAGGAAACACTATGATGGCTACACCCCTTCATAGTCACTACAAGATTTAAAGTAGCAACCCATCTCTGTGGGTCAGTAGGAACTTGTTTCTCCCCACTGCCCTTGGAAAGACCTGGGAAAGCTGCTGCTCACAGGGAGGCATCCTTCCTCTTAGATGACTGTATTACTTACCAGGCCCTGAGACTCCATGTACATAACCAAATGTGCTTTCTTTATCTTCATCACATATTTTAGGTAGCTTGGAGAAATCCATTGTAGTAATTTACCTAAGACAAAAAAGGAAAGTAAATCAGAATTACAAACTCTAAAACACAATAATTAGCATAGATGGTATATATTCTGTTCCAGAATGAAATGTAACATAAAATTCACAAAATTTAGTTAAAAGGACCCCACCACTATGTTATAATAACCAAGTTACATTTTTACATCTCATCCTCCACAGAAAACACTAAAAATGTCTATTGATTAAGTTAGCCCTTTATGCCCATATCCCCACCCACTGTTCCCTAACTTCCTCTCTAATTACTTGGAATCATCACATAAAACTCTGTGGAAGGCCTTTGTCTAGAGTTTTTCTGCTCTATTCAAATGCCATCTTTTTCAATTGTATCTAAGCATCTATTTCAATTGTAACCTTCCCTTTATTTTTTCAATGCCTTATCCATTTTTAAAAATCCTATGAGTGTTTTGCCTTAATGTGTGTATGTGTACAAAATGCATACCTGGTGCCTGCAGACAGGCCAGAAAAGGGTGCTGGATCTCCTGGAACTGGAGTTATGGCTGTTGTGAATTACTGTGCAGGGGCTAGGAACCGTCCAGGACTTCTGCAAGAGAAACACCTTTGTAACCACTTAGTCCCCATCTTTGTTTTATTTATTTATTTACTCATAACACTTGTTATGGAACAAACTGTTTTACATTCAAATCTATCTTTAAGAATGCCTGGGGGGTCAGGTGGTGGCAGCACACGCCTTTATTCCAGCACTTGGGAGGCAGAAGCAGGAGGATCTCTTTGAGTTAGAGGCCAGCCTGGTCTACAAGAGCTAGATCCAGGACAGCTAAAGCTGTTACACAGAAAAACAATCAAAAAAAAAAAAAAAAAAACCAAACAAAAAACAGAAACCCAGAAAAAGAAATGCCTGGGGAGGAGGGTGGCATTTTTCCTTTTTTTTTTTTTTTTTCTTTTAGTAGAACACAGAACCACTAATAACATTTAGTTCAGGACCTGGGAAAATGGCTTGGTTATTAAGAGCACTTCATTTTTCAGAGGACCCAGGTTTAGTTTCCAGCATCCATATCACAGCTCACAACTGTCGCTAACTCCAGGTCTGGGGGAGAGGAGGTGACATCCTATTTTGGCTTCCACAGGCACGAGGCATTCACAGGATACACATACATGCAAGCAAACATTTATACTCATAAAACAAAAATAAATAAATATTTATAAAAATTATAAACATAACTATAAAAATAAATAAATCTTAAAAAAAGAAAATGTAGTTTAATCTCTCTCTACCTTTAGATGTAGAATCTAAAAACTTCAAGGAAAACTGCCTGTGTCTAAACACAGGCTAGAAACCTGGCCGGGTGGCCCACACTAGTATTCCTGGCACTTGGGAAGCAGAGTCAGGAGGTCTGTCACGAGGTTTGAAGATAGCCTGGTTTAATCAATAAAGCTCTGGACCCGCCTGTGCTACAGAGAGAGATCCTGACTAAAAACAACAAAGGACACATAAAACAATACCAGAAAGGAAAATTGGTGATGGATTCTGGCGTTGAAAGTTTATTTTGGGACTGCTGGTTTAACTTAATAATTATTAATGATTATATTACAGTGATTAAAACTTAGATGTGTGAATGCTAAATAATCCCCTCCAATCAACCACAAAATAAAGTGCTATATCATATACATTTAGTAAATGTTCAAAGACTACGATGTTTAGTGAAGGCATTTTGAAGGTCAGGTAGAATGTGTACAAACTAGACAAGGGTGAGTGGCAAAGGCATTCCAGACGGGACAACAAGAGAAGAATGGAAATAAAAGATTCAGGAACAGCATAACAGACCAGTCTGGCTGGTGGAAAACCTTAACTTACGTCAGGGCAACAATAGGGATTAAGTATGAAGAGATACACGATACTAATTTATGGGTCTCTACCTGAATGTCAAGAAAACAAATGCACTCATGCTGTTGCTCTAACACAGTAAGTCAGGGGAGAGGCTTGGATGGCATTGGACTTCGGTGTCCTGTGGCAAAGCTAGAGAATAAAAGCTGCAGCTAAAACACGTGACCAACATATGTTCAGGGTGCTTTTACTGGTCACCCCGATGTACTATACAGAAAACTGACTTCTGTTTTCAAGGTCTAAACACTGTATTGGACTATATTCTACCATAGAGAATATGGGAACAGTGCAGACCAATATGGATAAAGCACATGTAACAACAAAGGTAGCCAGAAAACAAGTTCTGAGAGCGCTGAGTCCAGAGAGAAAGAACACAGGCAGGAAAACCAAGGCCTGAGCTTTGCTGAGTCCTGGGATTAAAGGTGTGCGCCACCACTGCCCGGCTAAAGGGTTTTTTGTGTGTGTGTGGTTTTTTTTTTTTTTTTTTGAGACATGGTTTCTCTGTAGCTTTGGAGCCTGTCCTGGAACTAGCTCTTGCAGACGAGGCTGGCCTCGAACTCACAGAGATCTGCCTGTCTCTGCCTCCTAAGTGCTGGGATTAAAGGTGTGAACCACCACTGCCTGGCCAATTTGTAATCTTTTAGCTGTGTGGAGCCTACAGGTAAATCTTGGGTGTTATTTCTCAGGAGTGTCTGCCTTGCCTTTGAGAAAGAGTCTCCCTAGGACCTGGGCTTGCAGATTTGCTCAGGCTAGCCAGCCAGTGAGGCCTAGGCATCCACCCGTCTCAGGTTCCAGGAAGCACAGCTGACTTAGCGGGTGGGTGCTGAGGACTGAACTCACATCCCGATCCATGAGCCACAAGCACTTTACGGATTGAGTTATCTTCCCAGTCCCAAGAACAACAAGGCTTCCCAGAAAATACCAGATGATGGGAGAAGAGACAAAGAAAAAACCCTAAAGATAATATATATATATATAGTTAGGATAGAGGTTGTCAAAATCTTCAAACCAAGAGGAGGATGGAAAGATAGCTTAGCTAAGAGTTTTTGCTGCTCTTACAAAGGATCAGATAACAACCATGATCAGGCAGTCACAACTGCCTGCAACTCCAGCTCAAGGGGATCTGATATCCTCTTTTGGCCTCTACAGTTAGCCTCATACAAACAAATATACACATAAAAATTCTTCAGGGGATGGAGAGATGGCTCAGTGGTTAAGATAGTTTACTGCTCTTGCAGAGGAGCAAAGTTCAGTTCCCAGCACCCACACGGTAATTCACAACTGTCTCTATGTCCAGTTCCAGGCGATCCATTGTCAGGTGATCTCTGTGGGGTCTCGTATGGATGTGATGCGCATGCACACATATTCAGATGCACACACATATATGCATTCAGACGAGCACACATATATGCACACCTTCAGAAAAGCAGACATGTTAGTGAGGTCATCGGCCAGACTAAGTTCTTCCCCAGTGCGGGTATTCCTTGTACAGTGCTTGTGACACATGATCATCCGCCCAGTAAAGGGGAGACAGCATGGGACCTTGAGTCAGCTGACTCGGGATCACATTTAGGTTCCTCTAATATGCTGCAGGAAAACTGAGACAAATCAAAATCTCTTATCTTTAACTGAAAAAACAAAAATTATACTACCAATTCTCTAAGAATTGTGATTTAATTACAGATTTGGTCAAATGTTCCTTGTGAAATGCTCACAAACATTCCCTTAGTAATGCTACTTGAATAAAATCTCAATTTTCAAAAGCCCATTTACTTCCAGAAATGCCTTCTTTCACAGTGGGTATGTCTGTGTTCCCACCCAGGTGCCTTCTGTTGTTCCCTGCTCCAAGGCAGTCTTTTATGGTCCCTCACTCCTTGGGCTAGCCTTCCCGAAAGTATTTTATTGTATTTATATTGACTGCTTTCCAACTGGAGTACTAGAAATAAAAACACTTTAAATACTGAGTAAGAACAAAAGATTATTACTTCGGGTGATCTGGACACGTCTTTGTTTTGCGGGGCAGAGATCAAGGCTTTGAGTCAAAAAGACTGAGCTTAAATTTTTAAATTGTGGCATTGGGAAAATCAAATTCTTTGATTATCCTGTTTCATCAGTTGACTCCAACAGGACTGAGGTAAGATACCTCACTGGTCTGCCTGAGGGAAAAGGGATATGAAGAGGAACTAATTTAATGTTATTATTCTAAGCCAAGATTGCCTCGTTTCTAAAAGGTTTAATGTTTAATGTAGCAGCAGCAGCAGCTGCTGCTTTCCCTTTTTAAATAAGTTTTTTTTTTTAATGCTACATGTTTGTATGTGTCCAGATGCCAGTGAATGCGGGGGTGTGGGTGAGGTGGGGTGGATGAATGTTTGGTCTGCATGTATGTTTGTGTACCACAAGCATGCCTGATGCCCAAAGAGGTCAGAAGAAGGCATCAGAGCCCCTGCAACTAGGGTTACAGATGGTTGTGAGCCACTACGTGAGTGCTCAAACCAAATCCAGGTCTTCTGCAATAGCAACAAATGCTTTATCCTAGGAAGCATCTTTCCAGGCTCCGAAATGTATTCTTACCTTTCTATTATTTAAGCAAACTAATTACCTGGCTAGTTTTTTAAAAATTATACTGTGCAATATCATAATTTTATTTACTGAACAAAATGTACTATTAGCATCGATGATATGCCAGCTGCTGTACTACAGAAGAAAATATGTCGTGATATCCAAATTTCCTTTTGTCATCCTTTAATCCTCTTCTGGCATGCTGAGAAAAAAGCCAGGCGGGCAGTTAAAATAAGGAGATGTGCGTGCTCTCAGAAGCAGCACAGGCTGATTTTAGAAGATTGCAGAGGGAAGACGTGTGAAGTTGAGCTTAAAGGAGGGAAAGCTGAAACTCAAAAGACATCAGACTACACTTTGGAGTCACTCTGGTGACAAAGAGGCGTCAGGTTACACAGGAGAGAAAAGGCATCAGAGTACACAGCAGTGTTCTCCAGTAGACAGCTCAAGTCTCCCGGGGTACATACAGAAGGGCCTTCAAAGGTCTTCATGAGGCCAAGCAGTATCTCTTGTAATTTTTAAACTAGATAATTAAAGTCTCAGTCATATATGATAGATGATTAATGGAAAGAAATCAAATGGATTTGTTCATTAGTCAGCTGTCTTGTGGGTTTATCAGTCAGCTGGATAAGTATAGTCACAATGGGAATTTTGGGACCTATCCTTTTAAACTTCTTTTTGTTGTTTTAAACATTCGAGGCACATTCTAGGCATTAGAAGCAATAACATTAAGATAATAAGATAGTGATCCCAGTGCTCCAGAGGCAGGGGCAGGTGGAAGTCTGTGAGTTCAAGGTTAGCCTGGTTTACACAGTGAGTTCCAGGGCAGCCACAGAGAAACCCTGTCTTGAAAAAACAAAACCAACAAAGGATAGCAAGAGACTCAAAAGCCCAAGTGACACACTACAAATTTACCTCTAGACAACTTGTCACCAGATGCACATCTTTGCTTTAATTTGACATTTTTCCTTTTTTCTTTTGAGACAGTGTTTCTCTGTGTAGCCCTTGCTGTCCTGGAACTCACTGTGTAGACTAGGCAGGCCTGGAACTCATAAACATTCAGTTGAAAGAAAATACCCAGCCTAGTCCACAGAGTGAGTTCCAAGACAGCCAAGGCAACACAGAGAAACGCTGTTGCAAAAAAATAAATAAAATAAAATAAAAAAATAAAAATAAAATAAAAAAAGGAAAATAAATGCAGGATTTGAACCTGGGCAGCTGGTCTCTAACTCTATGCCTCTATGCTCTTTAAGTATTTATACTTTTCTGCACCCTTAATTAACTATGTTGATTTCTAGTACTTGCATTGAAACAATTATATTTGATAAAGACAATATAATATTCTCTACCTTATCGTGACAGTTACATCAGAGTATCTCAAAAGCTCTCTCTTCTCGGATCTATAATTTTGTGAATTCTACATCAGCTTTGCCAAAACAACATTTTCTATTAGTAATACAAAGGAGTTTAAAAAAACTGAAAATTTTTTATTAGGTAGACATATTATAAAGATTTGATAAGTGAACACAATTGAGCATGTAGTAGTTTGATAAACACTGTTTTACAACATAGCAACTATTTCTTGATATCTATAAAAACAGTCAAAATAAAAAGTGCCCACAATTTTTTTTTTTTTTTTTTTTAACTACACAGGGTTTCTCTGTGTAATATTCCTGGCTATCGTGAAACCAAGCTGGCCTGGAACTCACTGAGATCCTCCTGTCTTGCCTCTCAAATGCTGGGATTAAAGGTGTGTGTTATGGCCTGTGTCCCACGCATGCTGGAGAAGTGGTGGGCAGTTAGAGCAGTCTGCTCTTGTAGTGGACTCTATTTCTGTGCCAGCGATCCTTATTAACGTGACTCACAACCCTGTAACTCCAGTTCGTGGGGTTCCAATGCCTCCAGTCTCCTGAACATGCACCTTGGGCACCCACATACATGTGCACAAGGCCCACATACACACACACACACAAACAATTAAAAATAAAAAAAATGTTAAACAACCTTCTAAAGTATTTTCAGGGGGAAAATTAAGAGTGATATTATAACCTCATCCCAAGTCTTTACAGTAGAAGGTGCAAATACACTATGATTTGATGCTGCATGAGACTCCGTTTATACAGTTATCCCTACCGGGATGTGACAGGGATACAGCACTAGCTAAGCAGGTAAGAGTTCCTGGGCTAGAGCTCCAGACATCCCACCCAGAGTCAGGAAGAAAATGTGGCATACACAGCTACATTCAAACAAAACCAACTCAATGATTACATTAAAATTTATCCTGAGCTACTGGATTCCTACTTAAGAATAAAAAGCAACTATAATTTACAACTAAGATACCCTTAATTATAAATTATAGTCCCCACCATATTTGCGAAAAATGAAACAGAAAAGAATCTGTTATAGAAAAGGAACAGCCCAGAAGGCAGCAGAGGCCGTCATCTGACAGTGAGTCACCAGTCTCTCCCCACCAGCACTGCGGAACACCAGAAGCTGCCTTCCCACCTCCGCCTTACAGCACACGCCAAACTGCCACGGTTAGTGTGCTGTACCTAGGAATGTCTTTTTCCTAGAACCCATTTCTTCTACTACCATAGTTTGGGCTAGAGACAAGAAGGTGACATAACAGATAATACTAACGTTCCAAGGCAAATCACATACAAATCTGACTCACTTCACTTACACTGAAGTGTTATTTAATATAATATTTGAAAAAGAACATAGTAATTCGTTAAAAACAATTTTTGGAAAGCACAGAGTTTTTTTGGTTATTTTGTTTATTATAAAAAAAATCATTAGATTTCAACCAAATACTTAAGTTTCTTTGATAATTAATTGTATGCATCCCAAGGTATACAGTGTGACAGGTCAACACGGGTATGCAGGATGTAACAATCACATCAGGATATGTATGTAGGTGTCCACTGCTCCATTTCTTAATTTACTGATTTACTTTAAAGACAGGGTTTCATTGTGTGTACCGTCCATCTTGGTTTCGAATTTATAACTCCACTGTCTCTGCCTCCTGACTGATGTGACTATAGGCACATGCCACCTAGTCTGACCTTACTTACATCTATTTTTATCAGCAATTTTCCTGCATAGAGAAAGGCACCCTAACTTGTTTAATATTTTTATGCTTGCTCAAAGTTAATTCCAATTAAAAACTTTACTTTGGTCATTTCTAATGCAAAATACTACTGCAAACTAGTCATGCAGTAAGTACTTCCCTATCCAGCTATTTCACCTGCTCAGCAGACCTATCTGAAATAGTATATGGCGGTGGTGGCGGCAGCAGCGCACGCCTTTAATCCCAGCACTTGGGAGGCAGAGGCAGGCGGATCTCAGTGAGAGGAGGCCAGCCTGGTCTACAAAATGGGTTCCAGGCCAGCAAAGAAAAAAAAAAAAAAACCCGCCAAAAGCAGAAAAAGACAAAGAAATGCTATAGGACAGATTTATTTAACTATGCATACCTAGACTCCTTTTTCTGTCAATAAAACCTAAACCCAAATTTCCTTCAAATTTTGGGAATTCTATCATTTCAGTTGCTTGTTTGGGAATAGTCTGACCAATAAAAAGCAAGGAAACTCTTGTAGGAGTTTCTGAGAGCAATTTCTCTTCTCTGTTAGAAAAACACTGATTAGGAGGAACCACACCCTCCTTTGGAAGCTTGATCATCTGCACAGGATGTATGAAATGTAGCAACAGGCTGGGACTTTGACACAGTTAACTTGGGCAGCCAGGGCCACCTTGCTACAAATGAAAATATACAAGGACAAAGGTTCTGGGTCCTTGTCTTTATGGATCCACTCAATTGGTCAAAATAACAGTAAAACAGAATGATTCAGGAATAAATATTTTACATGTATACATTTTGTCATATCATAAAAAAATGAATGGAAGGTAAACTTAGGGTCACTAGTGAAATAGTTCATGAAAATTACTAAAAATAGTAAGGGAATGTATAGACAATGCTGGGAGTCAAAGACTAGAGGAGCACAAGAAAATTACAGGGGGCAAGCAGGTTTAATGGAACAAGATAACATGATGACACACAAGTGCATGACTACTCACACACCCTCCACACACACACACACTTCAGTCTTGTAGCAAAACAAAAGCATTTCTGAAAATGAAGACATAAGCTGTGAACAGAATCAATTTTACCAGTTAAATGGGTTCAAGCTTAGTTGTTAGCCTTGCCCACAATTATTTTTAAAGTATTTCTAGAAATGGTTATAAATTCTTTTTATCTTTGCATATTGCAAATATAGCCACATGGACTTAAATTATGCACAGCTAAAAAGTATTATGTACTATTTTAGGACAATGGAGATTTAATGTGGCAAATCACTTGAAGAGCTACCTTAGCAGGTTCTGAATTAATGGTCAAAAGAATAACCCATAATCATTACAAAGAAGCAATTTGAATTTATTACTAAGGAACACGGGAAGCAATTTAGTAATGTGCAGCTAAGCCCTTAAAGCGATTTCATTTCTGTTGCTATGCTGGAACACCCTGACAAAGGCACCTGAGGGAGGAAAGGGCTTATTAGGCTTACAATTCTGTCATCGTCGAGGAGACATCAAGGCAGAAACTCAAGCAACTAGTCAAATTACATTCACAATCAAGGAGGAGGGTTACTCATGTGGCTGGCTTGCAAGTATTTACCTAGCTTTCTCTTGTCTTACACAATTCAGAACCTGTCTCAGGGAACTGTACGGCCAACAATTGTCTACTTTAATTAATAATAAAGACGATTTCCCATTGTCTTCCTACTGCCAACCTGATCTAAATAAGTTCTCATTAGGAAGGACCATAGTCCCAGTGATTTTAGGTTGTGTCAAGTCGACAGTTAAAACTAACCAGCACAGTGTCTAATATGGATAAAAGAATCTCTACAACCTAAATTGAAAAACACAGCTATGGTAAAAAGTCCACAGACATTTTTCAATTCAGTGAGCAAGAAGTAGCATTTCTAATGGTTTGCCCAAGTATATTTCAATTAGTAACACCGACAGTTTACTTATTAAGTTGGCCATGAGTCGAGAAAGACTTGGTCATTCACAGAGGTTTTAAATGGTGTGGTGTGCTAAGGAATTAAAGTGGTACTTGCAATAAGTCTCCAAAACTGCTACTGTGTAGCACTGAATTACCCATTACTGTCATTATAAATCTGTGAAACAAGTCAAGGTTGGTAGCACACTTCTGTAATTCTTGAATTAGGAAAATGAGGCAGGAACTCAAGTTTAAGGCTAGCCTGGGCTATATAGAGAGATCCTAGCTCAAGAAACTAAAAAGCAGCAGGAGATGGCTCAGAGCATAAGGGCTTCTGCCTTCAAACTTGAGGACCTGAGTTCAGTCCTCCCATGAGCTGCCCTCTAATGTCCACATACTTGCTGGGACCCGCATGCACCCACCACCCATACACATGTGAGCGCTGGACTGTAACTACCAGGAAAACAGAGGCACCTGCTTTTGTCCTAAAGCAGTCAAGCTGCTCACTCGGGACACAAACACCTAGTATTATTTAGTTTCAGTCTTGGCTGGGACATGAGTAAAACAGGAACTCCTATTCACTGAATGGAAACCGATAGCCCTTAGAAATGCAGCTCGGCCCAATGCCCAATGTCCAAAACTGTTAAATCAGCACTTCCCTGGGGCCAAAGTTGAAGCCAAATATTATCACAGAATGACCTCTGAAATAAAGTATTTTTAAGCATCTTAAAATATTAGGAAAGTTCCTTTTATTAAGTATATTAGCTTACTAAAAATTTAAATGTTATATTTTTATCAATAATTTAGTGGTTTAAACTATTAACCATAACACAAATAATTCTATAATAAATGCACAGAATGTAAAGCCTATTATTTGGGCTAGTATTATTTAAAAACTTATAGTCAACTCAAAAAGGCTATACATAGAGGGACAAATGAAGAAATGACTTTTGACAGAGTATGAGTTCAGTAGAGAACTATTACCTCTTCAACAAGTGACAGTAGAATAAAAGGGTACGCACATACAAAAACAAAGCCACTACCAAAGCTCTTCAGTCCATACCTGCACTAGATAATAACCAACTGAAGCTGAGTACAGTGGTGCTGGCCTTTAACCCCAGCACTCGGAAGGCAGAGGCAGGCGGATATCTGTGAGCTGGGGACCAGCCTGGTCTACAGAACAAGTTCCAGGACAACCAGGGTTACACAGAGAAAAACCAAAACAAACAAACAAAAAAACAAAACTAAACAAACAAAAAAACAACTGAAAATGGATAGTAGACCTAAATGTCAAACTTGTAACTACAAAATGCACCTTTTGAGCCCGAATTAGTTAGATTTAATTTAACATAAACAAATAGTAAATCGACAAACTGGATTTTAGAAAAGTAAAAAATTTTACTTCTCAAAAAATATTAGAATAAAAGAGAAATTGCCGTGAGGAAATATTTATAAAGCAAAACTGTAACACCTTAATATATTTTTAGAAAAGCAATGTTTTTTCTTTCATATATTTATTTTCTAATTTTTTTCTTTATGATTTTTCCATTAAAATATTTTTCTTCATTCAACATATCTTTTGCTTATGGTTTCCCTCCCCCAATTCCTCCAAACTTCTCTCCTCTTCCTCACCCACCCTTAATAATCCTGAATAAGAAGGCAATGTAGGTTGGTGAGATAGCATAGCAGATATAAGAATCTGCCCCCAAGTCTGATGACCTAATTTTAGTCCTGGGACACACATGATGGAAAGGGAGAATTTACTACCCAAAGTTGTTTTGACCCCCTCCAACACAGACTGAGACATACACATGCATACAAATTTTTAAAAGTGTTATTTAAAAGGCATCCCAAGGGGCTGGAGAGATGGCTCATAGGTTAAGAGCATTGCCTGCTCTTCCAAAGGTCCTGAGTTCAATTCCCAGCAACCACATGGTGGTTCACAACCATCTGTAATGGGGTCTGGTGCCCTCCTCTGGCCTGTGGGCATATACACAGACAGAATATTGTATCCATAATAAATAAATAAATAAACAAATAAATAAATAAATATTAAAAAAAGGCATTCCAATTAAAAGAGGCAAAAGACTTAAACATATTAATATACACAATGACACAAATGGCGAATAACTTAAATACTTTCAAAGATACTTTCTATCACTTGGAAAGTACAAATTAAAACCATGATGCTTATTAGAATGGCTAAAACATTAAGACTCACCAAGGTAGTATTAATAAAGCTTTGAAACAGGAACTTGCATTTAATGCTGGTAATAAGTCAGGCATGGTGGTACACACCTTTAATCACAGCACTGGGCGGCAGAGACAGGCAGATCACTGAGTTCGAGGCCAATCTGGTCTAAACAGGGAGTTCCAGAACAACCAGGGCTACACAGAGAAACCCTTTCTTGAAAAACCAAAATAGTATCTTGGGTGATGACTTAGGAAGAAACGGAGCCTATTCTAAATGGGGCCTAAGGTTTCTGTCTTAAGACCCAGGCCTTGCTCTAACATTTTGGATATATGTTGGTGTAGAGGCAGAGAGTGAGAACTACTACTCGTTGCTCTGTGCTATGCTAACTTAAAGTCTTGATTGCTAATTTTTACCACAGCCTAATTATCTCTATTTCTGGCTGTTTCCTCAGCCCTTCATATTCCCAGTACAATGTCTTGGGAACGATGAGATCATGTTTAAAACAAACACAAACACACATCAACGAACAATAGCATGTTCTGAAAATGTATATTCAATCCCTGGCTGAGACCTGAGCAGATTCAGCTGGTCTGGCTGACGTGATGGTGCATGTCTTTAATTCTAGCACTCAGGAGGTAGAGGCAGGTGGATCTCTGAGTTCTAAGACAGCCAGGGTTATACCGAGAAACCCTGTCTTGGAAAAATGAACAAACATAAAACCACCCCCCAAAAAAGAAGAGAGAGTTTCTGCTTTGGATCATATCAAAGAATTTGGTGCCAAACAGTCTCTTAGATTCTTAAAACATGCTACATCTCAAAAAATTTAAGGAGTTTGAAATGAATATGAATGATGCTAAATATTTATTATAGCACTTTCTTATGTAAGGATTGGGATGCCCAATTATATGGAGACTAGGGGCCAGTGAGATGGCTCAGGTCTTGCCAACCTAGTAGTAACCTGGGTTTGATTCTCAGATCCTACATAAATGTGGAAGGAAAGAATCAACTCCATAAAGTTGTCCTCTGACTTCCACAAACCACCCCGCCTCTCAAACACACACACTTTGTAAAAAAATATAAAGACTAAATAACTTGTGATAGAATTTGTATGCTTAACGGCATTAAGACAGTAATATCTGGAAAGATAGTCCCTGAGTTCAAATCCTGAATTCTACTACTTATCAGCTTTAGTTATATTATTGAATATTTAACCATCACATGCATAATTTTCCTCATTTGGAAAATGGGGATTAAAAATAGGCATCACCTTAGCAGGTTGCGGTGAGGCTCCCATGGGTAATTAAAGGATTAAGAAGAAGGCCTTGCCACTTGTGGTGGCACATGCTGGTAGGATCTGCTGAGGAGGCGGAGGCAGATGGATCCAAAATGGGCCTGGACCAGAAACCATCTCCCAGCAATGTTTCATATGACAATGATGATTCATAGAGTAATTAAGTACTCAACTGGCATTTAAATGGAAGCTTTGTGAAAAGTCTCCAGGAAGACACTGTTAAGTGAAAAGATCGATGCTCAGAATACTATTCAAAGACTACCATGTATGGACAAATATATGGAGATGGAGGGCTAGGAAAAGACAACAGAAATGTCTTAATATGAAATTTTCACCATGCTTATACACATTACCCATTTAATTTAAAAGTATAGAAGATTTTGTTATACCATTCATAATACAGAACACACACACACACACTTAACAAAATAAAATTTTACTGTCTAACAAAAAATTATGTAATAAAAAAGAAAAAAAGCAGTGGCATGAGGTATGTTTTAAGTATGAGACAAATTCATCTCCCAATCATCTGCCATTTTCTATAATGGTATTAAACAATGTATCAACTTCTAATTCTTAGATGAGAATTGAAATCAAGCTGTGTGCAATGCATTGTATCTTTAAACCCAGCATTTGGAGAACGATGCAATAGGACTCCAGTTTGAGGGCACTTGGGTAACACATCTATACTGTCTCAAAATAAAAAAACAAGCAAATAAAACCAAGTACTAATTAACTGCAAATAGTTTAAACTTTGCTTTCTAAAGGCTTAAATTTTTCTTTTTATTCCTGTGTCTGTGTGGGAGTATGTGCATGTGTGTGGCAGGGCTGTAAAGGACAGACAAGGATCAGAGTCCCTGGTCTGGAGTTACAGGCAGTCACAACCTACCCAATGTGGGTGCTGGGGACTGAATACAGGGATCTGCAGCACTGATGCATGCCTCCGACCAAATCCCCCACACTTTGCTTTATTTGAAGATTTCTTAAAGAAAAAGTACGTCTTGCAATCTGGTGGACAGTGGACTTCTCTTACGGTGACGGTGTCACAGGATTAAGTCAGGTGGCAGAAACTCCACTTGTGCAATAAGCTCTACATCTCCGAGGCATAAAACATTCTGGAGCATTTAAACCAACACCAAAAGAGCAGGGCAATTTGACCCTTATCTGCTAATATCTATCTCTTTTTTTGGTACATTTGCATGATAATTTCTTATTAGGTGCTCAATGGTTACCACAAATAAAATTAATAATTTATGGAGTTACAAGGATAATTCATTCACTTCTTTCTACAATATCTAAGACAAAAAAAATATTTCAAGTAACTTTCATGCCTAGCCACTACAGAAACTATTTTTCATCTTGCTATTTCTTCTTTAGCCTACCTGACCTTTAGCTTCTTTTTTAAAATGTAAATAGTTCTGTTTTTACTACTTACAGAAACGCTGTGTTCGTTGTAAAAAATGGAAACGACATAATGGAATGTTTATCTAGCCTTTCTTAGGTAACCACGAGATCTTTGATTATCATCCTTTCCTATAATTCATTGTGATATAGACGTGTGCAAACATGTATGCATATCTTATTGTGGATACTCTTTACCTCTTTTTCTACTTATTTCCTCCTTTCCAGCGCTGACAAGACACACAAAATACATAATGTCTCACACATGGTTTTATAAAAACAGAATCTTTTATGATATACATTTCCCTTCACTTTACTTTTATCATTTAAGGTACCTGTTGGAAATCCTCTCAGGATATATTTAGAAACTCTTCCAAGTTACCAGGAGAGACTCAACTCCTACTACCGAATGACATCACAACATTTTAGAATACGGTTGTGCCATAATTTGCATAATACTTCTGCTACTATGCGTTCTCCTACTCCCAGAATTTTGGCACTGTCAACATCCATGCAAACACGTTCTCGCTTGCTCACTGCTGATCTTGTTTCCAAGGAAAAGATTTCACTGGAGACAATGGGAGGACTCATACATTTCTAATACTAATACTGTCAGCTTGTTAATCAAACCAAACCAACAAAGAACAATTCATTTATCTACTAGCATTTATGAGACAGTCTTTCCCTATACATCCCTCTTAACATGGTTTACCGTTTAATTTTTAAGAGTCAGAGACATACTGTTTCACTGCTAATGTAGCAATACCTAGTAAGGTTATAGTTGCCATCACGTTAGTTAAATGGTTAGCTTTTTCTTCTGTGAACTTCTGGTCACGTGCTCTCCATGAACGGTCCTACCAGGTAGTTTTGAAATTGTAAGAATATTGATATAGTTTCATAAGTCAATTTTTTCCTTTCCTAACTTGGAGGTATTTCTCCTTGGTTTATGTTCTATTTAGAAATAAAATTTGACTAATATCTAAAATACCTTATTTAGATCTAAATCTTTAGATCTAACAAATTTAATTAGTTATATTTACTATAAATATGCCTCCCCTCTGCACTTAAGTATCACTTTGACACGATGGAAATTTCTTTAGACATTAGGATTTACACACACACACACACACACACACACACACACACACACACACACACACACAGGCCAAAATCTCAGGTACTCCAAGTTGACCTTGACATCAGCTTGAGGATGGCCTTGAATTGCTGATCTTGCTCACACCTCCTGGTTATGGGCAGGTGCCACTACAGCCCTGATTTCCGTGGCGCTGGAGATCAAATCAGGGCTTTATGCCTGTTATGCAACCACTCAGCCATTTACCTCTATTTCTTAAAAAAGAAAAAGTCTGTACTTACATATTTAAGCCTAAAAGTACATATACAAATAAACTACTTTGTTATAAGTGAGTAAAGCATTTTCATTTAAGATATTCATGCAATTTTAGGATGAAAGAATTATTTGTGTTTAAATTTAAATGAGATTTAAAATTTTTTTCAGCTGGACCTAGTAGCACAGACCTGTAAAGTCACCTACTTGGGAGGATGAGGTAGGAATCTAACAAGTTCAAGATTTCCCTGTGTATGGAGCATATTCAAGGTCAGCTTGGACAACTTAGTGGAACTCTGTCTCAAGATAAAAAGTGAGACCCAGGTATCAGACTTGGTGGTGTGCATCTTAAATTCCAGCAAATGAAGGTGGATCTCTGTGAGTTCAAGGCCAGTCTAGTCTGCGAGTCCCAGGACAGCCAGGGCTGTTACACAAAGAAACCCTGTATCGAATCACCCCCTCCCCAAGAAAACAAAAAGAAATTAAAGGGAAAGCATTCTTATTGATCATATATTATTTATCAATACAAAAATGCATGAACATACACTTACTATATAGCAATTACTCTAAAGTGAATTGACATTAATGTAAATATTCAATTATCTCTTAGTAAACTACTTTCCTTAAAGTAAATGAGTATTTTTGTCATGATTAAAGAAAGATATAATCAAAAGCTATATTTCAACTATTATTTTATTTACTGATAGTTCCCATTGCAAAAGCACTCACTAATCCTTGTGAATCTCCACAGAATTAAAAAATTCTTACTCTAGTTCATGTCCATGTTGTCTTTTGTATTGCAATGTAGGAATAAAACTCTGGAAGTAGAAAAATTGTTTCCTGAAAATCAAGTCCACACATTAATGATCATAAGCATCAGAAAGTTTCTAAATATAAAAACTCACTAAACTATAGCTAACCTCCCCCCAAAAGGGGGGGAGGGGATTATGTTGATATTTCTCAGCTTCTAGTAAGTTCAGAGTCTGTTGGAACCACATATGGTAACACTTGAGTCTGTAGTCCAGCGACTTGGGAAGGTAATTCCGGCTGACCAGCCTTAGACCTGGGGTTTGAAAGCAGTCCGAGTAGCAGAATAGTCAGTCTCAAAAAATAAAGGTAACAAGTGGTTTTTTTAATCTATTTTTTTTCATGATCGACTCATTTCAAATTCTAGTCCATTCACTGCAACACAAACCTTTTGTACAAAAACGGGGCATCAGTAACTTTGTTGACATCTTAGGTCTCCCTAGAAGTTCAGCATATGTCAGTATAATTAGCAAGAATTTCTGTTGGTGTGGCAGCATATACCTGTAATGCCAGCACTTAGGAGGGTGATAGGAGGGTGACCATGTTCAAGGCTAGCCTTGGCCTCTGTTAAAACACAGCACACGCATGATCTACTTTAATAACACCCATGGGCTAGATTTAACTGTAAGGAAACTTTATTTTAAGTGCCCAAGGCCAGACAGCTAATAACAGGGAAGGCTAAAACCTAATCCCAGGTCTCTGTGATTAGGCAATCTACTCAGGTAAAATTTAAATTGTATTGCTTTACACTCACATACCATCTAGGTTTAAAACTACTTTCAAATAGATTGTGTAAGGTTATCTCATTCAAACTCACAATACCCCAGGGAGGAAAGCTTCTCGGTACAGAACACTGAAACTTCCAGCATCAAGCGCACTCAAAAGAGTGCATGACCAAGACAGGACACTGAATGAAGATCCTCTGACTTTACTGTCAAAGCATGTGTAGTTTCTGTAGAACCATATTTTCCTCATTTAGTATAAATATCTCTGCCCTCTCCTACTGAATGATAACCACAGGCCTTATCAATAAACATAACACTGTGGAAGTAAAATCTATTCTATCCAGTATTTGGAAATGTGCATTAAAAAGTTAATACTTAGCATACAACCTCAGAAGGAACTACAATCTATGAGAATTAAAGTGGTTTAATTTACTTGTTAATTGCTCAACACTCTACCAGGGACCTTAGCATTTTGTTTGCTTGGACAGGGCCTCATCCATTTCAGCATTCTCGGGGAGAAAATGTAATAGAGGCACTATCCTTTTCACTGCAGGGAGTTTACAGAGGAGTACCCCAAATCATAGAAATAATCTATAAACAAAAAGAAAGGAATAGAAAATATTTACTGCGTGGTACCCTAAGGGACTGGCTGCTTTGGCTCAAAGGGGCAGAATATCTTCTCACTGATGATATTCAATAAAGACAGTGAAATTAAGACCTCACAGTGTGTGTGTGTGTGTGTGTGTGTGTGTGTGTGTGATTTTTACATATTACTTAATGGAGGGCTCATTCCCCAAATAAATGTCTGCATATAAATCTCTCCCCCTTTTTAAACATGTTCTCACTGTTCTAGCTAGCCTAGAAATCTCTTTATAGACCAGGCTGGCCTTAAAGGCATGCACCACCACACCCAGACACACACAGAAATCTCATAAACTACACAGCAGCAAAAATGCCTTCCAATCCTTATCATCTGTGTGCATATAATGTCAAACCTTTTCCTATTTACTCTCCATTATTATTTAATCACCAAATCCTGCTCTGAATCTTCCAGATTTCATCAATAGTCTAAGTTACTGCTTTCACGAGTTCCCTAAAATTGGAGCGATTCATTGTGAAATAAAACTGCAGACTCATCCCATCTCTTTCTTATGAACTTCTCCTCCTCTAGTACTCAGGGCTTTTAAACTGGTTTTCTCCAGTCCATTTTGGTGCACCTGCACAGACTGGTTTGGACTTCAAAAGCACTTAGGAATTCTGTTTATTTGGTAAAATGTCACATGGGCAGGAAAGCACACCATTTCACCATTTTTTCCCCTCTCCTCAAGAGATCAGGGAACCTCATTCTGGAGAAAAATAATGGCTAAAGCTGTATTTCAGGAGATGGCTCAGTCACGAAAGTGCTTGCTTTGCAGGCATAAAAATCCGTGTTCGGCTCCCCAGCATCCCAAGTAAAAGTGAAGTGAGTTGGTGTTTCTTTAACCTCCGTGCTCAGGGGCAAATGTGGACAGGAGGATGCCTGGGGCTTGCTGGCTGGCTAGGCTTGCTGAATCAGTGAGCAAAGGGGTGGGGGTGGGGAAGAACAGAGGAAGACACCTCTGGCCCCCACAGGCGTGCACAAACATGCAAATAAAAATGGCAACAGGTGAATGGTTGAGCCAACTGTGGTGCCACCCATACCACAGAATAATGACGAGCAATGAAAAGGAAAGAACTGTTTAAGAGTCTGTATTTATACTTGTTATATAAACACATCGATAGCTATTGTCTGGTATAGATCACAGAATGGTAAAATTGTAAATACATATACAAAAACG
The DNA here is from genome assembly GCF_014885135.2 of Alexandromys fortis. Taxonomy (NCBI): domain Eukaryota; kingdom Metazoa; phylum Chordata; class Mammalia; order Rodentia; family Cricetidae; genus Alexandromys; species Alexandromys fortis. Next base: position 29,954,987 of record NW_026067944.1, read on the forward strand.
AATATGATTTTTCTGGGCAGTACAAGATCATCCAGATATTTTTAGTAAGAAGTATCAGGCCAGTCTTCCTATTTTGTTAAATTACTATCTTTTTGTTTTAGTTTTTAGCTCTTGTTAAAAAATAAAGGTCATGCAATTTCAAAAACTTTGGGAGGGGAAAAATTCAGTCTGCCCGATCCCTGTAAGATAACCATTCCATCTTTCCCCTATTTTCTTTTCCTTTTAGTACTGAGAACTGGACGCAGCCCCTCAAGCATGTGACGAGGGAAGAACCGTGTTACAAGTACTCTGCAGATTTTGAAAAATAGATTCTTCAATCATATTGTTTAGAACTAAGATTAACTAAAAATCTGATTTCATATAAGAAAATGTATAAGCTAGGTTATAAAAGCCAAATGTGTAGTTTTGTAAGGCCTTCCAATTTAAAACAAGGAACTTTCTAGTTTGCACAACAAATAAAGGAGTTTAGCCACAAACTGAAAAACATTCCTTTCCTAAAGCTCATTATTTGAGGTGAAAACATTGGCTACTACATGTATATAAAATGGAGTACAAATGGTTGGGCAACCCTAGGCAAAATAATCCCTGTATTATATACCAAGCCAGAAGGGGTCATTTGAATTTTTTTTTTAATGCAAAGGCTAATTGAAAAAAAACTAGTGTTATTTCATAAATTTAAACTGGCCAAGAATTGACTGGGAGGGACAATTATCTAGGATTTAAAGAAAAAAACGTCCAAAAGGGGAATGATGCCACGGGCAGAAAATACGAAGTCAGTAGTATCTAGACTTAATCTTCCTGCTTTCAAATTATAGCCAAATGAATTTGGATCAATTATGTTTCCAGCTTGATCAGTTTCTGAAGAATTACTTCCCTTTCGGGAAAACCTCATCACTTTCCCATAAGCTAGCCTAGGTCTGCAGCCCAACCAGGCAACACCATCTTTCATCGTCTTCCCATTCAACTGAGACTGTCGCATTACCAAACACCCTGTTCTGAAGATAGTACAACCGCCTTCTCTCCGAGACGGAAAAGCTATAAGCCCCGCTCTTACCCTCCCATACTCATTCAGAGCAAGTGAACACTCACTGCACCTCTCTGCAAGGATACCCGATAAATCCCTTGGAATCACCGAGAACGCACATTCGTAGGGAAGCTCTTCAGTGACTCCGCAATGAGGGCCGTGGCAGAGACATTCTCTCCCAAGCCTGTCTCACCGGAGACGCCTCTGCCTCCAGCAGGTTTTCCTGTCTTCCTGCTCAGCGGGGCGAAGGCCTTTGCCAAGGACGGAGCTTTGGGGACTGGGACCCGGAGGTGGTTGCAAACCCCGAATAATGGTTAAAGCAACCCTATCACCTGAAGCCACAAAGACTCCAAATAGGGAACCATAATGGCCGCATTCGCTCTCAACCCAGAGAAAGGTGGGCATCCTAGTCCCTCGTCAGTCAACTACGGGGACCGGCCAGGGGTCCAGGAGATCTAGAGGAAGGAGCCCCTAGCCCATGCAAGGATGACAAGGGGAAAGGAGCCCCAAGCATCGCAGACCGCGGTTCACATTCCCCAGTCCCCAGTCTCCTCTCTGCCCGTCCATCGTCCCCAGGTCGCCAGTTACCTGTCGCACCTGACCCACCGCGGCGCGAAGTGCAGACCAGTACCCAGACCGGACCCAGAAGCTCTGTCACTGAGGGAGGGGAAGTCTTCAGCTGCAAGGGGCGGGTCCGCCCTAGCCAGTCATGTGACCTCAAGCTCCACCCTGCTTCTCCTCCCCAGGCACGCCGCGCGGCGCAGGCTTGAACCTTAGCGGATCGTTTGGAGGTTAATGGTTCCGCGGTCAGCGAACGAGTTATTCCCTTTTTTCACTATGACTGGATTATAAACTACAGCACAGAAAACGAGGCTAGCAAGGGTTAAAGTGCATTGCTAAGGAAGTGACGTTGAGTCACGCTCTAAGGGCCGGAAGTGGCGATGGAGTCCCGCCTCTCTCTGCCCCGAGTTAAAAATCCTGGCTGCAAGGCTTAAGCCTATCACGTGACTTTTTTTTTTTTTTTTTTAAATGTGGCTTGGCTGCTGGAGGATCGCCAAGTTATCCGGGCCGTTCGTTACCTTTTGATTTTAAAAACACATTTACTGCAGGTCTCCACAGACTTTCTGACATTAAGAAGAATCCATTTTATAAAACCCTATTAGGCGACCAGAGCGTTTGAAGGTCACTGGAGACCGGAGGGGGGGGTTGGAAAGGGGGGCGGGAAAGACTGACCTCGCCGGTTTGCGGAGAGGGAAGGGTGGAAAGATCCGGATTTTACCGCCGGACCCGACCGAGCGAGCTCGGCGGGAGTGTCGCAAAGGGTGGGCGGAGCCAGCCCTCCGCAGGCCCAGCCCTGGCCCAAAGGGGAAGTCCTGGAGGGGCGGGGGGGGGGGGGGGGGGGGG
>NW_026067944.1:29957441-29983010 GCF_014885135.2 Alexandromys fortis
GGGGGGAAGGGCGCGCAACACGGAGCACTGCGGCTGCGCGCGACGCGGCGACCGCGCCGGCGCGCTGAGGGGGCGGGGTGAAAGGTCACAGCGCGGCGGCGGGTCTGGCTGGCGGCAGCTGCGGGCGGGAGCCGAGTGTCCCGTGTGCACGTGTGGCGGAGCGGCGGCAGCAGCGCGGCGGCGGACCTTCCCGCGTCTCCCCGGAGCTTCGGGGCCCGGCTTGGCTTCCGTGGCCTCCTCGGCGCCCTTTCCCTCCGCCGAGAGGCCGGCATGTGGGGTCGAGTGGCCTGAGCGCAGGGCGCGGAGTGCTCCAGGCGGCGAGGACGACGGCGTTGGTCGCGGCTGTAACGACGGCCTCAGCAGGCGGGGAAGATGAAAGGGTGAGGAAGGGAGAAGGGCAGCAGGCGGGGGCCCGGCGGGCAGGGGAGAGGGGCGTGGGCCGGCGAACCGGGAGAGCGCTGCCTGCGAGGAGAGACTCGCGCCAAGACTGGGCCTCCGGGGGGGACTTCGCCAGGCTCCTCGGTCACTCGGCTTCGGGAGGGGGCGGAGGCTTAGGCCGGCTGTTGGCGGGCTGCAGGGCCAGCGGAGGCAAGGGCGCGAGTCCACGAATCCAGCCCCGGGGACGAGGGTGCCCCGAGTGGGACAACGGGAGGAGGGATCGTGGGCGCCCCGGGCCTCTTCCCGGGAGCGCACGACCGAGCCAACTCAGGTGCTGATCCGTATGCGGGCTTTGACACGTTTCGGTTTTCCTTCATATTTGTGGGCTGTGCCGAACCTTCTGGAGGGAAAAGGAATTGGAATAAAGAGCATGGGGATGTGTGTTGGGAGCTAGTGACTCAACGAGATTTGGGTTGGGTCAGAGCGAGTGGAGGAGGGAGGGAGGGGGAACGAACTCGAGCCGCGGGGACTTTGGGGTGCCAAAATGTTTAAGGAAGTATCGTGGGTCAGTAGGTGGAGCTATTGCTTCGGGAGCGTGTTTGCCCCGAGTCCACGGAGCAGCTTTTTGCTGCTGGTTAGCAAAGTTGAGGTTTGATCTTTTCAAATCTTGGGTAACGTTAGGAGTTGTTTTGGTTTAACTGTTCCCGTATCGATTTATAAACTGTTACCGTATTAGCGCCGCGCTAACACGTTGCTTAAGCAAGCTGTTTTGGAGGTTGCCTTTACAATCTTCAGAGAAAGAGATGAAAGCTTAAACATGTTAAACTTTATGAAATACCGAAAGGATTTTTTTTTCTAAGTAGGCTGAAAATTAGAACTATTGTTTCAGTTAGTTGAACTGTTTGAATCAGCATCCTTTTTGGAGAACGAAATATATCATTTCTCCAAACTCGTTCTGTGTAAAATAAAGGTCATTTCATTTATCTATACGTCTTAAAACTCAAACTATTCTGAGTTTTGATTTTTAGGTCTACATATAAAATACTTTTTGCTTTAGATATTGGTTACTCAGTGTTGATTTTTTTTTTTTTTTTTTTTTTGCATGTGTTGGAATGTTTGCGCCGCTTGAGTCACGATCCGGGACATTTGGCTAATTTTAAAATAGGTGATCCAACTATCTTTAGGAAAAGTTTTATTTTCCTAGTAGTGTATGACTTTTTTGATGCTGTCTCTCTTTCTTATTGATACTCAATACATATTTGTCATGTTCTGTTATAGTAATAGCAATGAAGATAATGAGTCCAAAATTATTCTGGACGTTTAGATTAAAAAACTTGGATCTAGTTCAGTTTCTCTAGGCATAGGATGTAATCTTTCTGATACCTAATTTGACAGTAGAAATGGAGCCACACAGTGGGGTTCTTATCAGTCTGTTTGAACTCGTTATTAAGTGTACTATTAGAGTAGCTTTCTTTTACTTACTGAAGTTCTGGGACCTGAAGGAAAGCACTCAGCCGCTCATCTATAACCCCCAGCACTTTAGTTTGAGATAGGGTCTTCTATGTTGCTCAGGCCAGCCTTGAACTTGGCAACAATGTTCTTGGCCTCAGTTTTTTGAGTAGCTAGTATTGCAAACTGAGCCACCAGCACTAGCTGGTTCTATTTATTTAAACAGATATTTACATGTAACATTATGGAGGCAGATGTCTAGAAATGAGGAACTGGACAAATTTAGACAAAACTACAGTTTAGGCCAGTAAGCATGCTCAAAATTAAGATTCCTTAAGGTTTTTATTTCTCACAATTGGGAGCTTAGAATTGTGTTCTGGACTAAACAGTTTCAAGATGTTTTTATAGGTATAGTTCTTTAATTTTCGACAACTAACTTCTAACAAACATGGGACTTTAAATTTTCCTCTTTGTTCCTTTTAAGATACTAAAGAAATGAAATAATGGTGTAGTACAGTTCTTGTTTGTTTGAGATGTTAATGTCCTTGAGATCCAAAACTTGTACAACTGCACTGTGTTCAATCTCCTGACTTCATTAGAAAGACCTGTGCAAAGCAGTGGTCCTATTTTGTAGTTTTTGTTTGAAATTTTATTTGCTAAGTTTTCCCTTTTTATTGAGCTTACCAAAAACAGTTAAGTAGTTGACTCTGAAGTGGGAAACCAAAACCCTCTAGGATTTAAATTTTGGGTGTTGAAACAAACTTTAAGTTTACTATTTTAAATATTTTATTTTTTTTACGGTTGTTATTTTTATTATCAACAGCAGTAGGATATCCTGTTATAAATAATGTATTTTTCTTATCTCTATAGTAGACAAATTTGCAGTTGATAGTTGCTATATGTTTTTATATGCATATTTGAAGTATGAGAAGTATAGGCTGTTGGCTATTTCACCTGAGATTTCTTGTTTTTATGAACCAAGGGAATTATGGCTTGGATTTGTGGTCGGTAAGCTGGTTACTTTTATATGTTCTTCCTCTCTAGGAATATCTAAGATGATATTAAGGCAGCGCAGTCAGTTATCAGTGCAATTGAAAAATAAAGCTAAAGGAGATGCAGATTAGTTTCTTTAAACAAGATGTGAATACTAAAGTGACCAAAATAAAAATGAAATGGTAGGTAGGAATAATATTAAATACAGAGCAGTGTGGTTTCTAATTGAAACTTGGTTAGATGTTGTTATAGAGTGGAACAGAGTCTATGGCCATACCCTGAATGCACCCGATCTCATCTGATCTTGGAAACTAACAGGGTCGGCCTGGTTAGTATTTGGATGGGAGTGGAACAGGATTCTGCAGTTAGAAACGAAACTATGTTGACATACACAGAATAATGGTTCTCTCCAATAGTGTATGGACTGGGGACAGACCCAGAAAGTTTTCTGTATTTCTATCTAGGTGTTGATTACATAGGAAATATAAGTTTGTTTTTTTTTTTTTTTAAACGAAACTGTAAAGATTTGTGACATTTTTGTGTCTGTGTCCCTCTCATCTCACTATGGACTTAGGCTGGTTGGCTCCAAACCTTCAGATCCTGTCTCCTCTTGAGTAGCTGTTTGCTACTGAGCCTGGTTACAGAATGAATCTTGTGTACCTATAAAACTGGTTGTCAAGTCTCCTTTGCTATGTTGAGAGTTTTGAAATAGTGTCTGAAGTATAATTGTGTGTGTGTGTGTGTGTTTTTTAAAGTATACCTTCTACCTATAGAGGTATGCATATTGGTGAGTGCTGGGTGTGATATTGCTATAAAAAACAAATAGTGGTTTCTGTGAGTTTGGGGATTGGGTTCAGTTGGTAGCAAGCATGAAACACTAGCACCAGACATGGTGGTACACACAGAGATGAAAGTATCAATGTTCAAGGTTACACAGTAAGTTTAATGCCAGCTTGGGATACATGAGGCACTGTCTTAAAAACTTTTCTACATTTAAGAATTTTTCAGGCGAATCTTTGAGTTCGAGGCTTGCCTCGTCTAAGATCGAGTTCCAGGACAGGTGCCAAAGCTACACAGAGAAACTCTGTCTCGAGACACTAAAAAAAGAAAAAAAGAAAAGATTTATTTATTTATTTATTATGTATACAGTATTCTCAGTATTCTGTCAGCATGTATGTCTGCAGGCCAGAAGAGGGCACCAGATCTCATTACAGATGGTTGTGAACCACCATGTGGTTGCTGGGAATCTCTTAACTGCTGAGCCATCTCTCCAGCCCAAGATTTTTTTTTTTAAAGGATCATTCAGGAGGCTAAGTGCTTACATGATTTTTCTGTTTTATCATAATCATTTACATAAATTTTGTTCTTGTTATCATAATTTGTAGCCAAGCTTTAAATCATTACATCCTAATTGTTGTTAGATAAAATCTCTTGTCAGATAAAAAACTTATTTTGTGAAGTGTTATTTTCCAAAGTCAGTAGTGCTCTCGCCAGACCAAACTAATTAATATTTAATTTTACCTTGCTCTTTTATTCTGTAGAAATCTTGATTTTTGTCCTCCAGGTGTTAACTATAGCTTTCAATTTCATGGCATTTGAAGAGGCATGTGTTTCAGGTATTCAAATAATTTTCCTTCTTGTTTTAAACCTAGTCTTCAGTAGTGAATAGGATACTTACACTAAGCTGTAGAACGCTTTTCAATTCTAAAATTGTAGTTTAAGGTACAGAATTGTAACACAGTAGTGCTGTTACTTTGCCTTCCTCTTGATTTTCTTTCAACTAGTTAAAGCACGGTGTCTAACTTACTAATAAAGTTATTAGGCTTGTCTGATGCAGTAGTGGATAGCCACAGTTAATAATCATTGAGCAGTCGGAATATTTTTGTATGGCTAAATTTTTTAAGTTTAGTTCAATTTTTAAAAAAGATTTTACTTTTATGTGTATGGGTGTTTTGTCTGCATTTATGTCTGCTCCATGAATGTGCCTGGTTTATGGATGTGCCTGGTTTATGGAAGCTAGAAGAGGATGTTGAGCCCCTGAGACTGAAGTTATAAAATGTAGTGAGCCATCATGTGGTTCCAGGAATCAAACCCAGGTCCTCTGAAAGAATAGCCAGTGCTCTTAACTGCTGAGCCATAGTTTAAATTAAATTTTAAATGTTAGTCTTGGGGCATTTTAAAGCATATTTGACATAAACTAGATATATAGATCTGTAAATTTTACTAAATATTAATATATATAAAATGTTTCCTGGGAGTGCTAGACTCTAAATTTGAAGTATGCTGTGAGTAGAAGAATATGGTGAGTTTTTGTGAGCCACTATTCGTTGTTGGGAATTGACCAGCACCTCTGGAAGAGCAGCCAGTGCTCTTAACTGTTGAGCCATCTCTCCAGCCTAAATAAAGTGAGTTTTAAAGACTTAGTATGAGCATAGCATGTTGGTAATCATCACCAGGGAGATAGAGGCAGGAGGATTGGAAATTCAAGGCTAGCTTGGACTACATGAGACCCAGTTTCAAATAACGAGAGACTTGGCAGGATTAAAGGTGAGGCTATTCATAAAGATAGAGAAAAGAGATAACACCTAATGGGTAGAAGCTAAAGGTTGATCCAGTTAAACATCCTAAGATGTGCAGTCCCAATCCCCAAGGTGTATTCAATACAAAATGTCAGTAGTTATAAGATTGAGAGATCTTATGAGAAGCCCAAACCCAGCAACCAAGTGGCCTTAGGTAGAAAAGATTATATAAAAGTAATGCCTAGCCAGGACTTTTTTGATGCACTTGGGAAGAGGATCTGGAAGTTTGTGGTCATGCTCAGCTACAAAAAAAAAAAAAAAAACAAGTTCTGGGCCAGCTTGGGCTGCATGAAACCCTGTCTTTAAGTGGGTTGGGAACGGGGAAGACAGACAAACATAGAGTACTATGTGAGGTAGGAATTTTAGTAAAGAGAAAAGTCTTTTGGATAGTTAGTATTTGTTTTAGTTACAGTTTCTGTTGTTGTGAAGAGACACCATGACCACTGCAACTCTTTTAAAGGAAAGCATTTAATTAGGGATGGGTTATAGTTCAAAGGTTTAGTCCATTGTCATGATGGTGGGACATGGTGGCACACAGACAGACATGGTGCTGGAGAAGGAGTTGAAAGTTAAACATCTTGATCTACGGAGAACAGAAGTGTAGGCAGAGACTGCTTGTTTGTTTCCTGACTTCTCAGACCTGGATATCACCCAGAAACTATTAATTACAACACTGTCTAACCTTTGCTCAGACTTATTAACTATTATATCTTAAATTAACCCATTTCTATAAATCTGTGTATCACCACAAGGCTGTGGCCTACTGGCAACCTCCTTCGGCAGTACATGGTGTCTCATTGACTCTGTCTACTCTCTCTATCTCTGTTCTGATTTCCCACCTGGCTTTATTCTGTTATGCCATTGGCTCAAAGAGCTTTATTCATCAACCAGTAAAAGCAACACATATACAGAAGGACATCCCACATCACATAAGGAGTCTGTGTCCTACTAGCCAGGCTTATAAAAATCTCAAAGCCGGCTTACACAGTGACACACTTGCTAATAATGCAAAACAATCAAACACATGAGTCTGTGGGAGCCATAGGTATTCAAACCACCATGGTATTTAAACTGTGCTTTTGACCTTTTGTGTCATTTACTGAAGGACGTGGTTTAGATTAAGATTCCCACTAGCCAAAAGGGAAAATCTAATGTCTTGAATTTTTATTGACTTCAGCCATATTTTGATCTCTATTAAATAATGCTTTAATCAAGTATTCCAAATGTTCGGTGTGAGTGGACTCTTACCAGCACACATCACACACCCTTCTCTTTAACCTTAAGGAACAAAGATGATTCCTTTGAGGGACTATGATAGGACTGATCTCATTATAATAAAAATTCCTAGAAATGCTTGATTCCTAGCTTTATACTGTTTCCTACGAGCATATTCTCTGTTGGAGTTTTGGTTTTATCTCTATGAAGGGAAGTGGAATGGGCCCAGTGGATTCTAAGGCACCTTCAACATGAAATTCTGAACAAAAAATGACTAGTTAAAATTTTGTTTCAAGTTATGCTGTATCTATTGAATGAATAAGCAGGTATAGAGAGTTTGCCTGCACTTTATTTTTGCTGTGTAACTAAGTCAGGCCTTGATGCTGGGGAGAACATTTCTTGGAGAGTCTCATCTCCATCTTGTGGTCTTTCTGAATATTGCCAGTAAATTTTTTTTTTTTTTAATTTTGAGGATGAAAGCTCGCTCAGTGGAAGCACGTGGATTTGATTTCTATACAAATAGCCGTACAGGTACATGTAGTATTTGTTGTACAGAGACACACCAAAAACAGACTTAAAAATTGGAATACTTGATAGAGTTGGAGGTTGAAAATTAAAATTTGAAAGTTTTTGTTAGGAAAGTGCTATAGTAGTTAATAGGTGAACACATTTCTGTCTTTCTACAATGTCAGAATTCATTGAGTAACATTAAGTTCACAAGGTTCAGTGATTTCAATGGCAGCAGTTTGCCCTATAGTCTGACTAAAGTGAATGCAAGAGGTTTGTTTGTTTTTATTTTATTCTTTTTTTTTTTTTGAGACAAGGTTTCTCTGTGAAACAGTCCTGACTATCCTGAAACGCACCGTGTAGACCAGACTGGCCTCAAACTCAGAGATCTTCCTGCCTCTGCCCCTGAGTGCTGCGACTAAAGATGTGTGACACCACCACCCGGCCTTAATGCTTATTTTGTCTTAGTACTTTTTATTGTTTATGCCATCCACTGTGAACAGGTTATTAGCATAAGGGCACCTAACTACACTTGGTTCCCAGCACTCACGTGGCGGTTCGGGGATTTGACACCTCTATGGCCAGGAGGCTCAAATATACATACACTCACATAAACATAAATAAAAACTAATCTTAAACAGAAGATAAAAAGAGGGTAAATGGGGCTGTGGTTGTAGCTCCTGAAAGAGCACTTACCTAGCGTGAAGGAGGCCCTGGGCTTGATTTCCAGCACAAGAAAAGAGTTTTCAGTGTCTGCTGGTAGTGCTGGTAGTACTAGGAATGAACTGTTGTGTGGATTTCCAGCAGGGTTTGCCTCAACAGATTTATTTTTAGTATGTAGTAAAAGTTATTTAAGCTATTAGAAATTTATGTTGTGGACTACTTTTCAAGGCAGAACAGTTTCATTATCAGTGAATCTTGAGCTCTCTTTTAATTCCTTATTTTTTGAAGTCCCTATGTACTTGTTCTGTTTTCTGAAATTCTCATGCTGAAACTGAGATGTGCTGGAATATGAATCCTTAATATCACTTACCACTGTTATTGTTACTGGATCACTGTTCTCAATACTTAAAATGCAAATAATAAATAAAATGCGAATAATTTTTCACAATTGACTTATTTTCTGCTTACGTAAGCAAAGGAGATGGGCAGGTTTCTCAATGCTTAGTGCTGGATTGTCTCAAGAAATAGTGTACGAATTTATATTCTCCTCTTTAGTACCATTTCCTATCCCTTTGTTAATATTATCAGTCTGTTTATCAATAATAGTTATATCTACATTTTTTAACTATAAACTAGAAGAACAGTTTTAGTATTTATTAAAGGATAATATTCTGGCCTTATTGGTTAGTGTGTACTTTTTTTGTCCCTAAATGTGTATATTTGTAGAAAAGCTCTAAGTAGAATTTTGGTTGAACATTCGACAAAATTTGCTTATAAGTGGTAGTGTTTTAAGAATATAAAGTAATAAGAAAGGGTTGCATTTGTCAGTCATGCAAAAATGATTGGTACCCTTTTAATAGTATCTTAATGAATCAAGTTAATTATCTTTTATTGAGTACATTTTGGTTTGTTCCAGTAGCCGGATCGAATTGGGGGATGTGACACCACACAATATTAAACAGTTGAAGAGATTGAACCAGGTCATCTTTCCAGTCAGCTATAATGATAAATTCTACAAGGATGTGCTAGAAGTTGGCGAGCTAGCAAAACTTGGTATGTCTTTCCTCCTTTTTAAAATATGAATTCTCAAACTATGTTTGTTAATACTAGAGCAACTAATACAGGCTCCTTAATTTTATAAGCAAGAGAAGTTGAAATGTTACAGATTTTTGAGAAAGATCAGTGTTGAATATATGACTTTTAAAAGCAAATACTTAATGTTCTTTACAAAAAGTGTGAGTGTGTGCATGTGCAGGCGCAGACTACATGACCACGTTTGGACATAAGAGAGCAACTTCGGGGAGTGAGTTCTAGCCTTCCACGTTGTAAGTTCCAACAGTTGAGCTTTAGGTTTCCAGGCTTGGCAGATACCTTTCTCTGCTGAGCCAACTCCCTGGCTCTGAAATGTTTTCTGTTACTTACTGTGAGCCTGTGTGTTTATCACAATTTAACTATTACAGAGAAAGCTTAACCTTCCTCGGACAATGTCAGTCTTGAGGTCATTGATATTCTCATAAGAGTAGTTGGTTAAAATCTGATGCCTATAACAACTTTTTTTTAAGGAGCTGGTTAAATAAAATGTTATAATTTACATCTTTGTATTTTCTGTGGCAGCATATTTCAATGATATAGCTGTAGGTGCGGTGTGCTGCAGGGTGGATCATTCACAGAATCAAAAGAGACTTTACATCATGACACTAGGATGCCTTGCACCTTACCGAAGACTAGGAATAGGTAAAACTATGTGGTGTTTTGTTCTGTCAGGTGTTGGTGGAGTGTGTCTTTAATCTGCTGTATCTTTGAGTGATTGAGTGAGGACAGCCAGGGCTAAACTGAGAAGCCCTGTTTCAGAAAACAAACAAAAGGGGGGGGGGCTGGGAAGTGGATTGTGAAAAGTAAAATGAAAACCATTGCTTAGTGTTCATTTGGAAGCCCATAGATTTGATTTGTTTATCAGTCTGGAATTGTTTCATTCATATGTATGAATATGAGAGAAGGTCCTCTAGTGGTTTTGGGGAAGTATGGATGTCTAGTTGTCTTCTAGTCTTCTAGTTCTGTGTCAGGTCTTAGTAAAGATGGAAAGTAGAGCTAGGTGGTGGCTCCACATGCCTTTAATCCCAGCACTTTCAGGGGGGTAGGGGGCAGAGACAGTTGGATCTTCGTGAGTTTGAGGACAGCCAGGGCTACACAGAGGAAATCCTGTCTTGCAGGGTGGGGGAAGGGGGGGAATTAGATGTCAAATTTCAAGGCCAACTTGTAAAGTTATTTACTTACTTATTTTTGCCTTATTGATAGGAACTAAAATGCTAAATCATGTCCTAAACATCTGTGAGAAAGATGGCACTTTTGACAACATCTATCTGTAAGTACCTAATGTTCATCTAAATGTCTATAAATTATCTGTTTAAATCTCTATCAAGAAACTTTGAAATCTACTCACTCATTGTATATTTGATGAAGGTATGCTTGTCCCTTGATAGCAATAGACATATAAAAGGGCTGTTCTTCTAAACAACCCTAGTTCCATTACTAGCATCCACATGGTGTCTCAAAACCATTTGTAAACCCAGTTCCAGGGAATCCTGTACCCTCCTCTGATAAATAAGTGGTACACAGGCATATTTGCAGACAGAAGTGACCACACCGATAAAATAAGTTTTAGAAAAAACAAAGTACATTTATTTAAGTTCATAAATCCATATAGAGGGGACATACTATTTACAGATGACCTATCCTCCCACGTTCTTTAAACTGACCTAATTTACTTAAGGGTGCCTAGACAAAAGAAAATGTTACAGAAGTTTTAATGAGTTGTATTGTTTAGGGAATACTGAAGAATGATGTATATGTTCCATTCAGGACAACTTAATTTTTATTATTTTTTTAATTGATTTTTATTGAGCTCAACTTTATTTTTAATTCCAGGTTGGTGAAGTGTGGGTAGAAAATTGTTGTGATGAATCATTTATGTTATAATTTGGTTTTAATTATATATAAGGGACCCTATGGTGAAACCAAGAGTCTCAGGAGGCCACAGTATAAAGATCTAAAACAACTTGTTATGGTGGCTCATGTCTTTAATCCTAGAGCTTGCTTGCGCTCAGGAGACAGGCAGGTGGATTCCACTGGGTTTGAGGCCAACCTGCTCTACACATAGTGAATTTCAAGCAGCCAGGTAGAGAGACCCTGACTCAAAGAAAACAACCAACCAACCAACATGCAGAGCTAAGACAGAAATCACAACAATGAATTGTTTTCATATTGCGCAGAATATTATATTCTGAAGAGTAATGAAAGAAGCTCAAGAAGATATATTTAGGCAATTGAGACTAGAGTGTATTTTTGTTGTTAATTGTTTTTAGTGTGTATATTTGTGGGGAGGGGCGTGTGCATGATTACCGGTCTCCTAGGAGGCTAGAGGCATCAACAGTCTCTGGTGTTATTGGTGGTTGTGAGCTCCTTGATGGCAATGCTGGGAACAGAATGCCGGTCCTTTGGAAGCCTCATGATGGTTTAACCTTTGTTAAGTATAAGAATAAACACTGATCCTCCTAATCTTGGCCATCTGCCTTGCAAGTGGGGGAATTAGTTTAAAAGTGTTAAAATAGTAACCTTTGTTAAATATTGATCATTGTAAAGAAAATGTACAAAATGTCTGTGAAATTCCACCTCTAACCAATTTGAAGCTATCTCTGGTTAAAAAACTTGAAAGTTGATGAAACTGTCTTATATATGTATCTGTGTATATATACCCTGTATCTCAGGCATGTCCAGATCAGCAATGAGTCAGCGATTGACTTCTACAGGAAGTTTGGCTTTGAGATTATTGAGACAAAGAAGAACTACTATAAGAGGATAGAACCTGCAGATGCTCATGTGCTTCAGAAAAACCTCAAAGTCCCATCTGGTCAGAGTGCAGAGACACAAAAGACAGACAACTGAACAAATTACAAATGAACTTTCTTGCACTTGCTTGTCGCCAAATAAAGAAAGACCCATTGATTTCCCCTCCCCCTTTTCTTCAGCTTTCCTCCCTTGTCATTCTTCCTTTCTCTCCTCTTAAAGTTTTTAATACTTTCAAGAACTCTTAAAAATGATCATGTTTGGATTGTTTTAGTTCTCTTATTTTTGTGAGGTGGTTAGGTTGAAGGCAGGAGAAGATAGGTCTGTATCCTTTCACAGTTAAGATGTCCCCAAAACTGGAGTCAGATGATTTCAATTTTTAGCTATTTTTTTAACATCCTGCTTTCACATTGAAGGGCAGAGCCTACAATATTGATTATTTCAAAAGACAAAAAGAAACAGCAGCAATATCTTCTCTAATTCATAGACAAGCTTAGTGTATTTGTGGTACTTTGAGTTTTAAAGACTATCTGTGGGATACTAATCCCTGACATTGCCTTCACTCTACCTTTCGTCCTTTAAGCACTCTCAGGAGTTGGACCATTGTTATCCTTGTGAGAAAATACTAAGCTTATTTAGGTTTAAAAGCAGTTTTTCTTTCTATTTGCTGATTGGTGGGGCAGTTTGTGTAGGTAATATTAGACTTTGATCAAAGTATTTCAGTTAAACTGCTACTTAGCTGATGAGTGGGTTGCTTATTAGCAGATGTTCTTTGTTTTGGTTTTTTTTTTCCTTCCTTCCTGCTGTTAATCTTTTTACTAGAGGCATTAACTTGTAGAGTATGGGCTGGTGAAATGAACTGTTTTAATATCCCAGCTAGAAATATGGCCTTTAACTGACCTAAAGAAAATTGTTATAATTGGTTTTCTTCTCTTTTTCAGTAAGCCCAATAATAGTGTAACCTTATACATGGAGTTATGTCCTTATAAGCCAATACCCCTAAATAAACCTGAAGCAAGTGTTTTCTCTTGGACATACAAAATTACATAAAAAGTTTAGATGGACTTGTAACATTTTAAGTGTATTTAATATCAACTAATACAGATTGTTAAGTGTGACCATTGAGCATTGATAATATATGAAAGAATTTCTAGACAGTATTTTTGAAAATAACATTGTTATGTTATTGCTTATCTGTTGAAGAACATCCCAGATTTGCTTACACTCTGTGCCTATAATGTTGAGTTTAAAGATTTGGAATAAGAGGAATCAAAACAAATTCCTTCTATTCTTGAAACAATAGAAGTATAAAGTGTTAATACAAATATATCACTGTGACCTCCAACTGACAGGTTTGGTTAAGTCCAGATCATTTTCAGGCACATTGGGAGTGGTTCTAATGGGTTGAGAATTGTAATGTGGACACTTTCCTCATCTCAAAGATACATGGCATTTCTTAGATTGTCAATAGTCATCAGTGGCTCAAGAAATGTTCTCATTAGACTTTAGAACAGTGTAGAGTGTATGTTTCCTTTCATTTAACTTTAAAAGGAAGTTTAATACTTCCTCTTAGGAAAATTATGGTAAGGAAGTCTTATTTCCAATTAGGTTAAATGGTAAAATTATCTCACAAGATGCTTATGCACATTTTATAACACTTTTAAGTTTTTATTTGAGAATGTGAAAGTACATAAAGTGGACTTCAGTAGTCTTGAGTGCCAAGAAAAATACGGGGTGTGGTTGATGAATGGATGGATGGATGTATAGGGTAGTGAAATTGTAGAAGTACCATGCTTGTTTCTTGGGTATTGATTTCCTAGACAGTCCAAATCTAAGCCCAGAAAAAAAGTTTAGTGTTAAGCACCTTTACTTTGATGGATAAGCTTCAGCTTGCTCTTGCCAAGAGAAGAGGGCATAAATAAATGACAGCATAATTAGTTTGAAGACGTCAACCATTTTGTAAACTTCCAGATAGCAAAATAGATTTTGATATATAAAAGAGTTTTCTGAGATGACACTGCCTCTATTTCTATAACCATTTCACTTGGACTATCTGAGTAGTCCTATGAATGTATCCCTAAATGTGGTTATTGAATACCGAATAGCTGCCTCACAACAATTAAGTACATGTTATTTAAAGAGGAGGAACAAATAATAAAGTTTGAATTGAGTGTGTAGGCTCCCTATTATTCTTTTCCACTCTAGTCAGTGATTTAACCTAAATTTTAAATGTATGTATAAGGTCAATTGTCCTGTATCCAAGTTGCATTACATAATTCCATCCACTTACATAAGGGGAAGATGTGGAAGAATAGAAACTGGGACTAGTCCATATGCCTGTGAGTCGGGAAATACTAAAGTAACACCCCATCTTGAGTTGGTGGTTTTGGTTTGGGTTTATTTGTTTTGGGTTTTTTTTTCTTTGTTTTTAATATGTGCTAATAATTTTTGAGGTAAAATAGTAATTTTGTTAACTGGAAGATTAAAGGCTATCTCCATTTTTTCATGACAGATTGTTTTTACTATGGGGTAAATAGGTTAAAATTATTCTGTATGCTATTTGAATTTAGGTTCTAAAGTAAAGACACTGTAGAGAAATCTATGCAATATATAATTTGTCAAGATTAATTTTCATCTGGGGAAAGGAGTTCCTGTGTCTCCAAAGCAGGTCACTCATTAATTGAAAGTCCTCCAAAAAGAGAACTATTGGGAAGCATGGTGTGTGGTGGTGGAACAGAAAACCTCCCTCAGTTTTTGGAGGGAATATCTTTAAAGATACTTAAGTGGCTACGTTTACTTGGTGCAGTTAAGAATTAAACTTGTCAATTTTACCGTTACTGTTACATCTGAAATAAACATGTGATGTTCTGGTAGTGATCTGTCTATAAATGTCATGAAGCGCATTGTGCTGGGTGTTACAGTCTGCAACTATAAGTTGTGTACTGTGACCCATACTGTTTATATTTAAGACCCAATTTAAAATTCATTAAAATAGTCCAGGTATAATCAGGGCATGCTAATTCAGACCTTGTTAAAAAAAACCTGACCAACACATGGCAACATAGCCAGACCAGCTACACCTACAGCCCCAGACCAACAAGTCTGCCTACAACAGCTATGGGGGGGTGGGTGTCCCTCTTTTTTAAGTCTTGTCTGAGAGGGAATTTCAGCCTGGAAACATCAGAAACAAAAGAATGTGGGGCTGTTCTACACCTCAGCTTCATGTCTGTCCCATTCCTATACATACCATCCCGCCCTAGTGTATTACACCATTTGTGCCCCCCTTTCTCTTTGTATTCAAGATTATGAAACTTTGCTGTGGGCCCTGCCTTCCCTTTACTTCTTCCTGTTCATCTTGGTGGTGTATGGGTGAGTTTAGGGATTTTTTTTTTTAAATCAAAAGTATCCACTTAAAAATTTGTTTTAATGTGATTAACAAATGTTTAATATTTCTATATTATATATTATATAATATATATAAAACAAATATGTTCTGTTGTAAGTAGAACATCTTACAAGTGAAGGACCCTTGGAAACGCTGTTTGTGAGACAAGGTTTCACCTTGAACTTGCTATGTAGCTGAGGCTAGATTTGAATTCTTGATGCTATTTCTATCAACTTGGTTGGCTGAACGTTTCCTTTGCAAAAGTGAACAAAAGTTCTCATCATCAATCTTGAGTTTGCTTTAATGTTATAAAGCAATATGGAGAGAAATATTCTTTACACTGACTTTTTAACATTGCATCCAATATAAACACGCTTTAATAAGATTTAAAAGGCTGATAATTGAAAAGTCAAAAAGATTCACGACTTAGGCATCGAAGCTATGTTTTGTGGTTATGATTGTATCAAACCTAATTTGTTTCTCTAGACTGGTGTAGTTTATTCCATTTTTATCTTTAATCAGGCTACAATTTTTTTTTAAATATTTATTTATTTACTTATTATGTATACAATATTCTGTTTGTGTGTATGCCTGCAGGCCAGAAGAGGGCACCAGACCTCATTACAGATGGTTGTGAGCCACCATGTGGTTGCTGGGAATTGAACTCAGGACCTTTGGAAGAGCAGGCAATGCTCTTAACCACTGAGCCATCTCTCCAGCCCCCTCAGGCTACAATTTAAAAGTAGCAGACTAGCTCAAATCTGGCAGGATTTTGTTATTTAGTAGGGACCAGACTCATTAGGACTGACTTCCAGCATTTTACCACTTGGATCAGAAGAGGCTGAAGTAGTAAGAGTTTGAACTTAACCCCAAATTGGGTTACATAGACCCCATTTGAGGGAGAAATCCTAATCACAATATCATCTCTAGCGGCCATAATTTAAAAATTTTTTTTTGTGTGTGCATGTTTGTTCCTCAAAGCCGCATGAGGTCATAAGGAGGGTCCAGTTCCATATGGATACTGGGGATCAAACCTCAGTTTCCTATAATAAATGGTAATGCTCTTAACTACTGATCTTTCCAGCTATCGTAATTATTTTGCTGTCCAATCACAAGTAACTTCCAATAGATGACAGTTGACCCCAGGAATGACTTAATTTTTTTTAACACTGGTAAGTCCTACAAGTATAACTTTCAACTTTCCACCTAGTAGCCACCCACGTTCTGTAGTGTTCAAAAGGTCTCAGAGGCACATGTGACTTTTTTAATGTGTAGCTTAGGCCGAATTTAAAGCTTAATTACTGAATTACCATCACTTCTTGGTGTGGTTTTGTAATGTGACGGTAGCACACTGACTTAGGTCATGGGATATACCCAGAAGGGATCTGGCTATGACTGAAACTGAAAAGAGGGTGTGGCTCTGGCCTAGGGATACCTAGCACTAGTAAGAAGCATTTCTCCTTTTTCAGTGCCAGGGATTGAACTGAGTGCCTTGCAATGCTAGGGTACAGACTGATCTGTAAACAGCACCCCTAGGCTACCCTCAAAATTGCTAATTCTGCCTCTGCCTTTTTAACGTTACTTTGACAGATTACAGATGGTTCTAAAGTGTTTGATGTGGGTGCTAGGAACTGGACCTGAATCCTCTCCATGAAGAGTAAATGCTCTTAACTTTTGAGCCATCTCTTCTCTTCACAGCCTCTGGCCTTTTTCCCCCCTGAGAAAAATTTACATGATCCCAGATAACACATTTTTCAAGTTTCTACATACTTGTGAATTATGTGTAGGCTAAGTAACATATTTCTTAATAAATTACAAGAAATTTATATTTAACAGAAAAACTTTAGGGTACAGTTACAGATAGTGCTTAAAGTATAATATGTGGTGGTGAATGTTCATACAAAAAATACTTGAGTCTGGTTTATTAGTCGATATCTTGAAGTGGGGTGGGGGTTAGTGTCAAGCATGAAGTTAAATTAAGGAAAGTATAGCAGACATCTGTTAATATGGAAGTAAAATCATATCAAGGAAATAAACTGGATCTAAAGAAAAGTGATCAATAGTGTAAGTAAAAAGGTCATTTAGTTTGTGGCTTAAGTTTTGTGAAAATGAAATGTCACAAGATGGCTCATTTGGTAATGGTGCTTGCTGTAAGCCTTACAACCTGAGTTCAACTCCCAGAGGAGCCCAGATCTGGAAACAGAACTGACTCCATGGAGTATTGTTTGACTTTCACACATGAACACCACAGACACGCACGAATATATTAAATAAATTATATATTTTTAATATGTATATAATATATTAAAAATATAGACCAGCTTTACATACTCAAAGCTTAGAAGGATTGCCTGGATTATTTTATGAGGCGTTCTTTATAATGCCAAGAGTAAGGTCAAGGAAATTATAGGTTGTTATGAATAAAAGCATGAAAATCCTTAACGCACTACGAAGTTAATTGGCAATATATAGAAGAGGATATGTGATGTAGAATCTGTCCCAGGAATTGAAAATGAATTTGTGCAATTCATCATGCTCTATCTTAATGTATGAAGGAGGTCTGACTAGAGCACACCTAACCTCTTCTCTTGGTTTGTTTCCACTTTTCAGCTTTTATTAGCAAATATTCTGTTTCCTGGCATCTCCAACATCCTTGGGTTTTAGACTTCACTTTCCTGGCTTCATGCTTCATTTTTCCTAGCTTCCTAGCTTCATTTCAGGAATCTGACCCTGCTACACTTTGCTTATCATCAGTGGCCTTCTGGAACTGCCATAAGCTTCTATGACAAATCTTCACCTAAATTATAAATTAGCTCCACTTAGATGCTGATGCCAGGCTCTGCTGACAGCTCAAGATATGGATGCTCTTGTCTCATAGTTGTATTGGCCTCTACTGACGCTGAGAAAACTTTCTAGACGGTTTTGAGCAGGGAACTCTGGTGACATTCCCAGGTCTTTTCCTTAAGATTAATTTGTAGTTTTGAAAAATGGACCCTTTGCTGGATGAGCTCTTATACACAGCACTTCTTGCTCAGGAGAAGGGTCTGAGGTTTTCTCTTAATGGCACTAATCTCTTAACAATTATAGATGTTTGACTTTGCCCTGTGTGGCACTTTCAACTTGCTATTTTTCATGTCTTTCTGCTCCCTCACTATACATTATTACAGCAAGAGCCGTGAGCAATACCTGTACCACAGCCTGAATTCTGTTCCATCTTGAAAGTTCCACTATCAAGCATATAGCCTGTAGCTTTGAATTTTGCCTCATGAAGTTCTCTGGGCGTGAGAATGCAGCCAGATTTCTCTACTAGAATGTATCATGAATGGTTTCTAAAGTATTCTGGAAAGAGTACCAGTTCCTTCTCCATGGTCACCTGAAGTCCCAGTTAAACTCTACTGCTTTCTGGAGTTTTAGCTCTCAGCTCCAAAATTCACATTCTTCCAACACAACAAAAAGCCTAAATACTGTGGTTGTATTTTCACAGTAGCCCTATTCCAGTTTTCTGTATTGTTACTCCTGACAGACAAGGGTTTTTTTTTTTTTTTTCCTCATAAATTGGAAAGATTTCAGTCTACAGTGCATCATGATGGGGAAAGTATAGCTGTAGGGGTCTGAGGCTGATGCTCTACTTTCTTTTCCTTTTAATTTCTTCTGTCTGCCCCCAACTAGGGACCCTGCCTCATAGGTAGTATCACATTCTGAATAAGTCTTCCCTCTGGTTTAAATTTTCAGGGAATTCCCTTATAGGTACATCTGGAGAGCAACATTGACTCTTAACTATCATGATGGGACTTTTGAATGATACAGGAATTAAAAAGACAGCCTGAAAAGCTGTAAGAGTCTGCAGCTACTGTGCTTATTCATGAGATCTTGTCTGTCTTTTTTTTTTTTCTTGTCTGTCTTAATATGTAAGATTGGCAAGAAGGTGAAAGCTGCTTCAGCACTTGTATACTATGTCATAGACCAATGATTAAAAGCTTTAAGCATGCAGTTTGGAAAGTAAAATCAGTTTTAATTTGCAAGTGATAATTGAACAAAATGCTGGTGCTGTGTTTTGGAAGACTTCACTACTTCAAGTTCACATCTTACAAAGTTGAGTAAAGTTAGTGGTGTCATTGTCAACATAAACCAGGCAGTGCTACAAAGCCGAGTATATAAATATATCTGTACTTGCATAGTCAATCTCTTTGTCAAGGCACATGAATGACCATCTCAACAATCACATAGGGAAAATGGTGTCTTCACAGTATACAATAAATAAAATATAATAAAAAGGGTGCTCAATCCTCTAGTCCTAGCTACTCATAGTTGAGCAATACCAACCTGGATAACTGAAAAAAAGTCATCAGAAGGAAAGAGAGCCAGTGTAAAGGTTGTGGCAGAACTCCAGGAGCACACAGACACTCAAAAATGAGGTGGCAGACAAGACTCCGTGGTTTAGGCACTGCTCTTCCAGATGACCCAGGTTCAATTCCTGGCACCCACATGGCAGCTCACAACTGTAAATCTAGTTCTAGAGAATCTGATACCTGGATGGCATTGCACATACATTTCTTTTAAGAGAATGAATTGTTAAAATGTCCTTTGGATGTAGAAGACAAGAGTCTATCTGACCTTGTATAAAGTTCTGGTTTTTTTGAGTCAGGGTTTCTCTCCTAGCCCTACCTGTCCCAGAACTCATTTTGTAGATCAGAATGGTCTTGAACTCACACACCTGTGCTCTGCTGGTATTAAAGGTGTTTTTTAATGTATGGCACCACAGGCATGATCCAGAAATAATCTGTAAGATGGATTTAAATGATAGTATTTTCTGGCTTTGAACTTTGATTCGCCCTCATCCTTCCCAAGTACTGGAATTAAAGGAAAGTACCAATGCAGGGCATTGCTGTGCTTTTAAAGACATTTATACAAGACAACCCAACAGGTGGTGTGGTTGCACGCCTTGAGACTGAGGAAAAGCTGAAGGGGACAGGACAGGGTAGTGGATTTGCTTTTAATTAGAAATTCACACCCATACATTGTGTGTGTATGGGAGAGAGATCAACATAAGACTTATAACCTGGGCAAACAGGTATTTCATGACCAAATTCAGAAAGCACAAAGGGTTTCTAAATGAAAAGGCTTCTGTTTCAATTGCATCAAGAACTTAACAGGATAACATTCAGATCTCACCTCTTTATTTTTGGAGAACAGACACAGCAATGGTATAATTAGGCTGAGATTCATAATAAATCAAGATGGACTGCAATGGGGGAATGCCTATTGAGTTGGCATCTCTATTGTGACCTTTGCTGTTTTAGTATGGCTACCTAGGTGTGGACACAATGGTTGCTTTCTCAGACCCTGACTTTCCTCATAAGTAAGATGACAAGAACTATATTGCAGTATGGTTATGTGAATGAAACAGGTTAGTAAACAAGCAATTCTTATAAAATGCAAAACCCAAGCTGCACAATTGTTGAAAACATTAGTCCAACCTGTAAAGAACTTCCATAAATCTGTGAGATGCTTCCAGACATTAAAATGAACTCTAATGTCTGAAAAACGCACTAAAAACAATGATGCGGGAATATGCTCAGCACCACTAGTTGTTAGAAAAAGTGGTGCACATCTGTAATACCTGTAGTCCCAACACCAAGGAGGCTAAGGTAGCAGGTTCACCAGTTTAATTATGTCCTGAAATATCTAGTGATACTGTCTCAAAAGCTAAGAAACTACTGCAGCTCAGTCATGGTGTGGACTATCTGGACCCTTCATATACTGTTGGGAATGCAAATTAAAAATTATAGCCTCTGGAAAAGCTTGGGTATTCCAAAAACATGAAAATAGTCATATTACTATATTCAGAAGGCAAAAGGCCTCTAAAGCAAGACAGCCAAATCAAGTTTAATGAGTGATTGCAAACAAAAGCCATACAATGAAACCTAGCTGTGCAATTCTGTGCAGCAATTAGACTACGAGTACACAAGCATGGCCCAAGGCCAAGACTTAGTGGTCCTGGTAACGGGACGTGTGCAAGTCGCAAACAGCAGAGCACTGGAAAGAGAAATTTAATGATTTCTGGGCAGAGCAAGGAAGTAGTAGGTGGGGTTGACCCTTGGGAGCATCTGAGCTGCCAGAGCTGCTGCTCAAGTTCATTCTTGAACCCATATGAATCTGAGGGATCAAACAAGCCATTATATACCATGCAAATCTTTCTGTACCATAAAGGGTCCTCAAGTAAGCGGGTGAAAGTCAGGTTCAGTCTGAAGGACTGGACCTGTAGACATGCCAATTTCACCTGGCTACTGCATGTTATTAGCAATCTAGACACTCAGCATATACCAGCCATCCTTATGCAGTATCACCTCAATCTCACATGCTAAATAATGTTGAATAAAATTAATCAAAAAAGCCTTTAGTTGAAATTTGAACTTTTTCATTTTATTTATTTATATATGTGTTTGTGCACACATGCACAGCCAATATATGGAAGTTGGTTAGAGGACAACTTGGAATCTGTTCTCTCCTTCCGCCATGCGGAGATTCTGAAGCTTAAACTCAGATCATCAGGATGGTTGGCAGGTGGTGCCTTTACTAGAAGCCACCTCACCAACTCAACAGTTTAGAATGTGGACTTCAATTAGAAAATGAGGTTTAAAATTAAAAGTTGATATTCTGACCTTTATCAGTAAATGGTTGACTTTCCATTTTTAAATTATGTCTGAATGGCATTAATAATAGTTCAAAAATTCTTAAATCTTGTTTTCTGAATCATCAAAACTTTGTTTTGCATCTGGATGTAGTGGTGCACCCTTTTAATTCCAGCACTCATATTCAAGATGCAGCGGCAGCATAGTCTACACAGTGGGATCCTATCTCAAACAACAAAAAGCCAAGACATTTGATTTTAACTAAGAATGAATGTATTGTAGTTCAGGAAGTTATGTGTACCCTGGATTTGATATTTGTCACCCATTAAACCTTACATTCTTACTAAGATGGAAATCATGTAGCTGGACATATATTAGCATTACAGTTTCATGGATGTGTTATTAGTATTGCTATTATGACTCTGAGTCACACCGTCTCTGCTGCTTGAACTTGGGAATGACAAATCCATTCAAAAGCCAATTAAAACTCACTGCCCTGGCCCAGATGTCACAAGGAAGTGAAAAAACAAAATTCAGACTGCTTATTAGCACAAGTTTTGAAGCAACGTTAAAGGTCTACTTCATTACAGATTTTCAAAACGCGTAATAAAAGTAAAATGGACTTGTTATTTACCTTTTTCACAAAGCAAGGTCTGCGTCCATTATGTATTTGCCATGAAGAGCTCATGAAAATTTCACCACCACTAGGTCTCAGGCAGACTGGCTTGTGAAATGAAGCAAAACTAGAAAAAGATAGTTAGGGACCACGGTTCAAGAGCTCCAAACGCAGCTCAGAAGAGGTCTCGGGTTCCAGATACAAGTGTCTAGTAACTTAAGTTTAGGCAATCCCCATCTCCCAAAGACACACTCCCTCTCTTAGCTGGGGCTCCCGGTCATTTCTGAAAATGGCCTTCATGCTTTCTGGCAAATAAAGGACGTCTGCGAGTCTGCATTACAAATTCCAGCAGCCTTGGGGCTGAAAGGATCTTGCACCAAAAGGGAAGTCCGGAGAGAACTGAATTCTCCACCACCGTTTCCCGCCTTCTTGATCCTCCACAGGCTAAAGGGACCCGTCTATCTCCGAAAGCTTCGGGTGCCTCCTCCTCTTCACTTTCTCCACTTGTAAGCTCACACTGACATATTCCAAAAGCTCAGTATAGAACAGGAAGCAAGGAAGTTTCTTAAAACATCGCTTCTAGCTTCTCAAAGCTTCCCCTTTAAGGAACCAGGCCTACCTCTTTCTCAGTCACCTACTGGCTTTCCTTTCTGCCCGTCACTCTACCTTTAAGAATATTTCCTGTTCTTTCAACCCAACTTGCACACCTCCGCCCCCCGGCCGTGTTCATTGGGCCGCCTGAGGCTTGTTCCCTCCTAGCTTTTCCCTCCGCCTCCTCCCGCCCTCTAGCCTAGCGCAGCGGCATTCCGGCTGCCGATTGGCTGGGACGGCAGCCTCCCCAGCACCGGATTGGCAGGCCGGTCGGCTGGGGCGGGCGCGCGGCGCATCCAGGCTAGGCTGTGCGCGTGCGGAGCGGCGGCCGCGGGAGGGGCGGGAGGGGCGGGGGGAGGGGGGCTGGGAAAGTTGAGGCCGTGCTGCCGCCGGGTCTCCGGCCTCGAGGGCTCGGGCTCGCAGCGGCGGCGGTGGCCGCAAGGAGACGCGGCGGGGGCGGGGGGAGAGGAGGGCCCGGGCCCGCGCTCCCCCAGCCCCGCAGAAGCAGGCGGCGGCTGCCGACCCAGAGGCTCGCCTGGACGGCCAGGCACCGCTGCCTTCCGCTCCTGGGATCATGACCCAGGCGGGGGTCGCCGCCACTGCGGCCGGGAGCGCGTCGCCGGCGGGTGAGTGGCCGCGGGAGGGGGCGCTGACAGCCTGGGCCCGGGCTGCGGGGGCGGCTCCGGGGGGCGGCCCCGGGCTCAGCTCCACCCACCCCCTCCAAGCCGCGGGAGGTGAGGGCTAAGCGGAGTGCCCCTGGTTCCCGGGGACCCCAGAGTGCTCACCTGACCCGGGGCGAGCGCCTTCTTCACCTTGGCCTGCCCGTACCCTCGGTGCCAGGCCCGCGGGGGCTCGCCCCGCTCCGGTTCTCACCGGCGGACAGAGGCCCCATGCTGTCCTGGGTGCATAAAGAACTGGGCTGCCAGGTCCTCTCCAGGTGGCCTTTGCCCGCCTCCTTCACCTTTTGCCATCTCTTCCATCTCTTTCCTCGTCTTCTGACTTTCCTTCTGACCCACTCGTCAAACTCGTGCTGCCTGCTTTTGTAACTTTCACCCCCGTGTCGGAGAGTTAGGTTGGCGTTTTCTTTTTAGAAGCTCATCTTTTTGCTGCCGAATAGCCCTGGTCCAAGCGAATAGCTAGGTCTGATTTCCTATTTCCTGAACAAGCATGAGTTTTCTGGGCTCTTGCTGAGGTTGGACGCTTTGACTATTGCGTTCTCTCATGGATTTTTTTTTCTTTATTGACCTCGTCTGCAGATAAGAGATCACATAAAACTAACTGCCAAATCCCAACGAATGTTCGAGTAACATTTTACCTACTAAATAGAATAAAGTAGCATGCAGGACAGTTCTGGCTAACTTTACGGGTAGCAGTGGGCAGATTGCTTAAGGAAACTATGGTGAGTGGACTTTTCAGCACCTTTTCCTCATGGCCAGCCTGCCTTGCTTTTTGCGATCTCTGCCCTCTCAACAGTCACCCTAGTGACATTTTCCTTTCCCCAGGACTCTTGATTTGCTGCGTAGATGCGGTGTTTCCATTTGTTTGGAAAGTACACTGAAAGTATTTGTTGCAAAATAAGTAAGATACATTACACTTTCTGAAACCAAGTGTTGTAAACAAAAGCTGCGTCAAGCATGTCTCACCAAAAGGCCCGTGTGACCCAGAATAACCATGGATGTGGCCCAACACTTGAAAACTTAATCAATACCTTTGGTTTTTTATTTTTGTTTGTTTTGTTTTGTTTTTAATCTGATCATGTGGCTCCCGAGGGTGACTGTGTAAATGACAAGGTTGTGTCACAATGTCGGGCACCTAGTCTAAATACTATGACTTAGATTCTCTGAGTACTTAAAAGTAGTTTTGTGAAGTTCGGGCATGGGTGAAATGTAGGGCATTTCCTTGCCATGTGGTAAAGGCCACTTAGAATAGTTATTTTGTAGCTTAGTGTTCTATGGAGCATCACAGAAGTTTAAAAAAAAAAAGTCACAGATTTTACAGTGAGCTGGTTGTTCAGGAAACACAAAGGAAACACTATTTAACTCGGGTTGGAAGAGAAGTTTCCACAGGTAGCAAGCTCAGAACCACTGCCTTTAAACCCAGGCCTTAATGTGCTTCCTAAACTGGACTGTTTGTTATAATCACCCTGTTTCAATTCACAGCTGTTACCTTTGACCTGGAGGGAGGTGGGCTGTGGGTATACTTCTTAACACTCTCCAGGCAATTCTGCTCAGCAGCCAGGGCTGAAAATTACCTTAAGCTTGGTACAATGTCCAGACTGTTGTGCTTGTATTCCAGGGCTTTCCATGGCAAACCTTCCGTTATGTATTCAACTGTTGCTTTAAAGCCTTCCGTGTGAACCTTTGGACCCCCTAACTCCTACAGATAATGCAATTTAGATCCTGCTGTTGCTAACAGGGGTGTTTCTCAGGATATGGATCCCTACTCGTAATTCCCTTACCTATCAGCGTGTGACCTATCTGTGTGACAGACCTCTTAAATAATGTAATCTTTGGTATATGCATGCACATATATGTGTGTGTTGGTATAGTTGGTACAGGATCTCCTTTTGCTCCTAGGCTGACCTTGAATTTGCACCAATCCTGGTGCCTTTATCCCCAGGTGTTGGGATTACTGTACCTTCATACTCGGCACCAACAGAAGTTTTAGTGTTTCATTACATTTATTGAGAGAGACGGGGCGGGGGGGGGGGGGGGGGGG
>NW_026067944.1:29984213-30002441 GCF_014885135.2 Alexandromys fortis
GAGAGAGAGAGAGAGAGAGAGAGAGAGAGAGAGAGAGAGAGAGAGAGAGAGAGAGACTGACTCCATCTCTGTAAAGAGAGGTGTCTTTGATGAGGAGTGCTAGCTACACTTATCTAGGAAAGATGTCGCCCACATCTTGGCCTGTTTTTATGATAAACTCTCTTTGACCTTTCAAACTACGTGTTGTTTACAAGACTCCCTTTGTACTGATAGTGTGGGTGTATTTAACATATATTCTTGTTTCTTTCTTTTACAATTCACTGGCAAGGGGCATTTTGTTTTTGTGGCTTAGGACACTCTTGGACTCATTATAGCATGGTTTTGAGACATTCCTGCTGTCTCTTAGTGGTGTCTTTCCTGGTGTTCAGTTACTGCTGGCATGTATGGATGCAAAGGTTTGTTGTTGTCAGTGTCAGTTACTGCCGGCATGTATGGATGCAAGGGTTTCTTGTTGTCAGTGGTTGGTTTTGTCTCAGTTTTTGTTGTTGTTTTGTTTTTAAGGCAGTGTATCTTAAGTAGCCTTGGCTATCCCAGAATTCCCTATGTAGACCAGGCTGGTCTCAAGTACTTGAGATCTACCTGCCCCTGACTCCAAGTGCTGGGATTATGGTTGTGTTCCACCATGTCCTGCTTTCAGGGTTTTTTTTTTTCCCCTT
The DNA here is from genome assembly GCF_014885135.2 of Alexandromys fortis. Lineage (NCBI taxonomy): Eukaryota > Metazoa > Chordata > Mammalia > Rodentia > Cricetidae > Alexandromys > Alexandromys fortis. The sequence continues at coordinate 29,984,870 of NW_026067944.1, forward strand.
ATATTTTCCGACTTTTTTCAGCAGGTTGATTATTTTCTTTTTTGTGTCCCCAGTCCACTTGTGTTTATTTCTGTGTTAGGACTTAACAGATTGCCACAGGTAATCTGTTTATTTGACTGCTAGTTTTCAGGGCCTCTATGTTCAAGGGCATGATCTGCATTGTATTCCTAGATGCAATATGGCAGGGCTAGAACATTGCAACCATAGGAACTGTGTCCTCTAGGAATGAATTTGTCATTTACAGACACACATACACACAAATTTTTTAAGTGTGTTAAATTTGACTGCCGCATTTTATTATATACAAAAGGTATAAACACACATCTTTAACAAAAATTTAGTTGATTCTGGACATTGGTAGTATATGCCTTTAATCTCAGCATTTGGGACATAGTGCCAGGCAGATCTCTGAGTTTGAGGCTAGCCTGGTCTAAAGAGCTAGTTCTGGAACAGCCAAGGCCACACAAAGAACCCCTGTCTTGAAAAACAAAACAAAAAAGGTTGATTTGACATTAATTGACCTTGCTACAACATATTGTCTTAACTTCAGTTATAGATTTTTCCTAAAGACCCCTTAAAGGTATAGTCTTCCATATGTACATACACCTTGAGCATTTTTCTCTGAGCTTATTATCCATAAAATATTTGTGAAACTCTTGCTAATAGGAAAATTGTTAATTGTTCAATTGGATAATTTTTCTTTTTCTCATTAAATTTTCCATGTGGGTACAATTGTGCTATTTCAGAAGGCCAGATCTTTTAATTAGATCAGTAGGGCATGATAAGTTGATCCTATTAATGTGCTAATACTGTGTTTTTAATTCAGTTCATCAAGTATTTATTGAGTACTTACATTTGCGCAACACTGTAGGTGCTAAAGCGAATACTGAAATAGTAAATACTGAGCTCAGCTTGTAAGAAAATTTGGGGAGGCCTGGGGAACATCAGATAATTAAGGGACTCGTTGCAGCATTTGTTTGCCAAATTAACCTGTGATATTATAATAGTTATAGTATTATTAATCATCATCATCACCATCACCATCATCGTCTAGGAAAGACTCATCGTTCTCTTTTGCCTGTTGTGTGGTTGATTGGAGCTCTAGACAGCTTTACCTCCCATCCCTGGTGAAAGAGTTCTCACATTAGCTGCTGTCACTTCATGAACAGCAGAAGCCACAGAATGGGGAGAGAAGAATAAAAGATGTACGACTAAGAGAGGTACACTTCTATTTCTGCTCCACATTTAGGACTAATTCCTCTTTAATTATTAGCAACAGAATTTAACTTGGACTAACGTAAGAAAATAGAGCTTTATGGACTGGGAAGGTTAGGAAATGCTCAAAGGGCTAAGTCAGCCCCAGCCAGCCTTCCTTCTCGTGCAGGGCGTCTTAGCTGTTAGTGCTGTGCCACACTTCTGATGGCAGCCCACATTTAAAGTCCTCCTGAGTTCTAGAGTGGGGTGGAGAAGCTCTTCAAAGGAGGCACAGGATATGCCTCCAGACAGCTTGAGCTGCAGGTATTTTATACATGGGCTGTGCTTGGCAGTGTTGAGCCTTTGATGAGCTTGCTGTAAGCAGTCTTTGGAATGAAAGTCAGCATTAGCTGAAGAGTAAATGTAAAATAAGAGGAGAGGGGAGCAAGCATAAGTTAGTTCTTCAAGAAGCCTGGTGCTCAGAGAAAAGGAGATAGGCCCAGAAAAGAAATCATTAAAGCCTTTCAAATGGAGAAAAATGAGTAAGGAAATGTTTGAATGGAAAAGCACCAATAGGGTAAGGAAAGTAAATTATCAAAAAGAGAAAAAAGACATGATGTAAGAGGTTACCAAGTAACCAAGATGTTACCAAGTAGAGTTGTAGAGTCCAGAGTACAGGAAGAGGGTTGGTGGTAGCTAGAAATACTAGGAACCTTTGTCATGGACAACAGACTTACCTTGGATTTTGAAGGATTGGTAGGAGCTGGACAAGCCACAAAAGATAAAAAGGTCATTTCAGTGAGAGAAAAGCATGAACTTAGGGAAAAATGAGCTTACCAATAAGAAGAACAGGAAGAGCAAATCTGAGTTGGTTAGGATGGAGAATGAATGTCTGGATCAACTATTCACCCTTGCTCCTCTGTGTTGTACCTGATAGATGTGGGTAGGTGAGACTGAAAGCCAGGACCCAGAGTTTAGATGTGATGCAGTTGGGCATGAGTCAGTTGTTCTTCGGTACTCAGGTAGAATTTGTTCTAGGGTTCCTTCACAGGTACAGAAATTTAAGTATCATTTAGGGAGCTAGACAGATGGCTCAGTGGTTAAGAGTATACATTGTTCTTTCAGTGGACTCCAGTTTGGTTCCCAGCACCCATGTGCAGTGGATCACAACCATATTTAGCTCAATTTCTAGGAATCTGGCACCTCAGGTCTTCTGAAGCACCTGCACTCAGGTGTACATACCCTGCCCCACAGATGCACATGATTAAAGAAATTAAATAAATCTTCAAAGTCTCATGCACAATGGCATAGTGTTTTCATGTTTGCATAGCCTGTGCACATCCTCCTATATACTTAAAATTGTTTGTAGATTATTTATAACATTTTACATAAATTAAATGCTGTAAAAAGTTATATACTATGAAGATGGAATGGCAGTCTGAGGAGTATATGAAGGTAATTTTATTATTATGGGGACATCGTATGGTGTTCTCTTACAAGACCAAATGTGTAAGTCTCATGCTGTGCTCTGTTCTCCCAGGCTATAGACCTATCTGCCACATTATTGTCATGAGTGTTATAGACAATCATAACATGGTGGTGCTTATGTATAAACATGTGCAAACATAGTAAAATAAGAGGTCATAGAAGTCTTCAGCTCCATTCCAGTGTTAGGAGCCACTGTGGGATGTGTGGATGTGAGTAACTAACCATCATTATGCAGTGCATGGCTATATCTACTAATACTGTCATTTCTCTTGAGGGTTATTTTGTGGACATGATCTTGCTATGTTAGGACTATCCTCACACTTTTTATGCTCCTGCCTCAGTGTCCCAAATATTACAATACAGGCCAGTATTGTATTTTACTTTAGAAAATCATAACAAGGGTGAAAATCAGTATGTATATTCAGTATAGGTAAAAATTTCTTCCAATACTTTTGGTTCAAGAATTGTTGGATTCATGGATATGGAACTCTGTGTATAGGGGCTGATGCTGCTGTAAATTCTGGAGCATGAGAAACATGATGGAGTTTGGTGAATTAGAAGGAAGGATCAGTGGAATGTTGGGATGGGTATAAAACACATGAAGAGCAAGAAGAGGGTTGAGAGCCAGACATGTAAAAAGGGCCGGAACTAACATGGTAATGAACAGGGAAAGTAAATGGGATAAAGATGACATCACTTGGTAAAGAGATCTGAATTTATTTTTTTTTGTTTTGAGATTAGAACCAGGTTAATTGATAAAATAGAGGCTTTGAATGAAGCCATTTATGTCTTACAGTGTGAGGCAGTATGTTCCAAATAAGCTTCTTCATTTGTTTTGAATGGTCTAATTAGAGCTTTGCCTGTCTGCAGATGTAGAGCAAGATGAAAGTTGAAAGGAAGCTTTGTATATATACTATATATACACCTATAGTATATATTATATAATATATATAAAACAAATATGTTCTGTTGTAAGTAGAACATCTTACAAGTGAAGGACCCTTGGAAACGCTGTTTGTGAGACAAGGTTTCACCTTGAACTTGCTATGTAGCTGAGGCTAGATTTGAATTCTTGATGCTATTTCTATCAACTTGGTTGGCTGAACGTTTCCTTTGCAAAAGTGAACAAAAGTTCTCATCATCAATCTTGAGTTTGCTTTAATGTTATAAAGCAATATGGAGAGAAATATTCTTTACACTGACTTTTTAACATTGCATCCAATATAAACACGCTTTAATAAGATTTAAAAGGCTGATAATTGAAAAGTCAAAAAGATTCACGACTTAGGCATCGAAGCTATGTTTTGTGGTTATGATTGTATCAAACCTAATTTGTTTCTCTAGACTGGTGTAGTTTATTCCATTTTTATCTTTAATCAGGCTACAATTTTTTTTTAAATATTTATTTATTTACTTATTATGTATACAATATTCTGTTTGTGTGTATGCCTGCAGGCCAGAAGAGGGCACCAGACCTCATTACANTAGAGTTCATGGGCCAAGCAGTTCTTAAATGAATACAGTTTGTGTGTTGTTATTTCGGGCATGAGCTAGCCAAGCGGCCGGGGTGTTGGGGACGCAGCCCCGCTGCTTCTTATTTCAACATACAATATAATGGTTTTAGCCAGAAAAAAATCAGGAACCTTTTATAGAAGAAAACAAACATAAAAGAGAGTAATGAACATGGGAACTCAAATGAGAAAGAGACAAGGATTCCTACTAAGAAACAAAAATACTTAAGTGAGAAAAGAGTAAGACAGCACAAGGGATGGAAATCAGGAAGATCTTTGATTTGATGAAATTTGTCCTTGGCCTCCAAGAGAGTATTTCTGTTGGCTTGAGCAATCCTAAAGTAAACAGTCATGAGCCAGGAAGGATTTGCCAGTGAAGGAGAGAGGAAGTTCTGTGGAGTGAAATGAAGTGGAAGGGTACACAGAAAAAGCAGATTTTTTGTTGAATGTGAAGAAAATCTTTACATTTTAGAAGCAAAAGTTTGAATATAAAGGAATCAATCAATTGTTGCTGAGGGAAGAGCTGAGAACTGAGACTTAGCTCTGGGGAATTACAGTGAGATGAAAGATGTATGGACACAGAAAATTATCCAGTGCGGGGACTCAGAGCGGCTCACACCTGCCTTTTCATGGGAGTTTGGGGGAAAACAAGTTAGCTTGCTAAGCCCCTGCTATGAAGTAGCTGTGTTGCTGGCCTGCTAACTGCACCTGTACAGTCACTATTGTCTTCTGGGGATTGCCGAGAGTCTCCTGACTTCAAGCATGGGGATCTCAAAAGTGATGAGTGCTTGCTGCTAAACTAAATGGCAAATGTCAGCCTTGAGATTTGGTGCTGAGTCTGACATCAGAGGCTGTTTTCATGGCACTGCAGGGATCATTCACTGACGTGGGTGAAGGATAAGTCGAGGATACATGATAGCAATTGTATTAGTGAATACAGTGGTAATGGCTCGGAACCATTTTGGGAGTTGTGTTTTTTTTCTGTGTTTTCTTGTATGCACACTAGCCAGGCTGGCCTCAAACCTACAGTAATGCTCCTGTCTCACCCTCTAGTGTTGGTTAGCAGGCATGTGTGACCGCAGGCAGGCTCATTTTCCCTTCCCTTTCCTTCCCTCTACTGTCCTTCCTCCTTCTCTTTCCTTACCCCCTTCCCCTGCTTTCCTTTCTATTATTTATTTACTTATTTAAATTTGGTTTATTTATTTGTTTTTGTTCTTCAAGGCAGGATTTCTCTGTGTAGTCCTGACTGTCCTAGAATTGTCTTTATAGACCAAGCTGGCTTCAAACTCACAGAGATTCATTTGTCTCTGCCTCCCGAGTGCTGGGATTAATAGTGTGTATGACCACTGCCCAGCCCTTTCTATTAATTATTTACATTTGTTTCTTTTGGGAGGGTACTCTGCTGCCATGGTGGACATCAGAGGACAGCTTGTGGGAGACAGGCCAGTCTCTCCTTCCATCAGGTGGGTCCTGGGGATCTAATTCAGAACTCAGGCACCTTCACCTGCTGAGCTCTCTCTCTCTCTCTCTCTCTCTCTCTCTCTCTCTCTCTCTCTCTCTCTCTCCTTCTTCTTCTTTCTTCTTTCTTCTTCTTCTCTTGATTTTTGGACAGGGTAGACCTGTGAAGTTTTTATCTAATTATTCTTTATCAATAAAAATTGGGAATCAGATATTGGGGTAAGAATGCAGCCACCAGTTGCCTTCTACCTCTTCCATTCCTTCCTCTGAAATGACTGAGCGCCTCTCAGCCCCACCTTACTAGTTCCTGTCTCTTATCTGTCTACAGTCCTCTAAACTCTATGATTAATTTTGGTCTTCTAATGGCTACCTCTGTCCTCTGACTCAAAGCAAGTTTTATTTGTCAGAACACAATCAAAATACCACACATCTCCCCTTTTTTGTCTAAATAAAATAGTAAAACTATATACAATAAGTACAATATCTATATACAAATAAATACAGGCAAGAATTACATTAACAAGGTCCAGTCCATTTGCCTAAATTCAGAGTAAATATTTCATTATCAACCCTATCTTGCTGAGTCCAAAGTTTTGTACCTAATTCACTTAATATCCAAACTTCCATTACTGACCCCAAACTATCTTTTTGTGATTCCCAAAAATCTTTATATCTCTTTTGTGAGTTTCTTTTCTGAATTTGGTTACAAGGAAAACTATAACTATCTAGTCTTCAGCTCCACCAGAGACCCAAGAAGCAAATATTACATGAGTGAACAGGAAGTGCAGAGCAAATAACTTCCACATTAAGACATGGCAGAAACAGTTGGCTGCCTGTAAAGTCACCCGAGGTCCTCTGTAACCATCTTCAGCCTACAGGCCTATAGTATCTGACAGATTTTCCATGAAACAGGGTTCTTAAAGGACTGTCCCTCCTTGTCTTGGCAAAGTTTGGCAGTCACTTTCTTTTGTGTCTTTCTTGTCCAATTTAGACATCATACTGTCAGCAGTCAAGGCAAGGGCACTTTCTTTTTGTTGTTGTTGTTGTTGTTTTCCTGAGACAGGGTTTCTCTGTGGCTTTGGAGCCTGTCCTGGAACTAGCTCTTGTAGACCAGGCTGGTCTCGAACTCACAGAGATCTGCCTGCCTCTGCCTCCCGAGTGCTGGGATTTAAGGCATGCGCCACCAACGCCCCGCGCAAGGGCACTTTCTTGCCCAGTAGATATTTGCAACAAAGAAAGTAAGCTCCAAATGGACTTTCTTTGTTGCCTATCATCTCTAAAGTAGACTGGTACTGCCAGAAGCAGACATGTCTCATTTTCATTAAAAAAAAAATCTTATGTTATTGAAACATCTTAAATGCCATAATCTGTAGATCTCTGAAGTGTTTGAAGATGACCTGTCTATCAAAAATATATCTCTGTTTGACCTTGAAAACTTAGCTAACATGACTATACATTTGATTGTGATAGGTGACTATTGACCTGTATTTCTTTATTATCCTAAATAGTTTATAATAACTTTCAAGGACTAGAAATTTACATTGCATTGTTAAATTAGCTGTATAGTACAATACCTTCAACAAGAGTAGATATGTATGTACAGAAGGTTCTAACAAAAAACCCTTAAATGTTTATCAATATACAAAAATATCTCAAGCAAGAGTAGAAACACATACAGCATAACAAAAATAACCTCAAATTTGTATCAATATAAAAAAAATCCATACCAATGTAAAATATTTAAGACTAGTAGTTGTTCTTTTGGTTTAAATTAGGTTCAGTAATCTACCCTTTTATCCTGTCATTTCTGTGTCCCCCTTTTTGTTTTCAGAACAAGATCCCTGAATCTAATCTCCTATGTTCAGCTTTTTTTCCTGACCATTACCAGTAACAACTTTCAGCCCATCCCACTAAACCCACACCCTTAAAATTACTTCCTGTTGTATGGGGTGATGGCATTCTTAGCAGACTCTGAAAAAAGGGTTAATTGTCAAGTCCTGGGAGAGCTAGCTTGAGCATTTGTTGTCCAGACTCTGTGATGGGAGAGAGAGAGAGAGAGAGAGAGAGAGAGAGAGAGAGAGAGAGAGAAAAGATTGTCGAGGTGTCATTTGTATACCTCCTTCACTCAGCACCCACTTCAGTTGATGTGGGAGTGTCATATATCAATCTGTTGATTTCATTGGTTAAGCAATAAAGAAACTGCTTGCCCTGATAGGTTAAAACATAGGTGGGAGGAGTAAACAGGAGGAAGAGGAAGTGAGGTAAGACTCCTGAGACAGACGCGAGATAGCTCTGCTCTCAGAGACACACACGATGAAGCTCCGACTCAGGATGGACGTAGGCTAGAATCTTCCCAGTAAGCGTACCTTGGGGTACTTACACACATTATTAGAAATGGGCTAGTCCAGGTGCGAGAGTTAGCCGAGAAGAAGCTAGATATAATGGGCAAGCAGTGTTTAAAAGAATACAATTGTGTGTTGTTATTTCAGGCATGAGCTAGCAGGCGGCCGGGGTGCTGGGGACGCAGCCCCGCCGCTCCTATTTCAACATTCAGTGGTTTAGTATGTCCACAGTGTCATATAATCATTGTCACAGTAATGTTTTAGAACACTTTTATTACCTAGAAAAGAAACTCCATACTCATTAGTTGTTTCGGGCAACCCAGTTTATGAGAGTTGGTAACCAAAGGCAGCATGTGCTGAGAGGCCAAAGAAAACTACAGGCAAATCCAGTATTTCACAACCTGCAATGTTTCAGTGATGCAGAGAGCGGAACCTGCCTTGGGCAGCAACAGGACAAGAAGATCCTGGAACCTCACAGGCAGGAGGGATGGGTCCAAATACTAATCTAGACAAAGCTATGCAAAGGTAGCCTCCCCAAATCAGAGCATACCTGAGCTTTATTTTAGGGGGAAAAAAATCCCCTGCGCAACTTATATGTCATTTGTTCGTTAGGAAACTGTCCAGATACCATCAACCAGAGCAAAGTGCTCAGCTGGCTGTTTTTCCTTACAGTGTTTATAATTTGTGCCTGTGGCATTCAGTGAACAAAGTGGCAATCCGTCAACAGAAAAATGGATAAAAAGCTAGTATTACAGGTTCATACACAGTTTAGGTTCATCCTTAGTAAATAAAAGAATCAATGTATACTTTTACATTAAGCTAAGTGTTAGCTTGCTACAAGAGAATCTCAGCTAATACGTCTATATAACATCCAGAGGAGGAAACAGTACAGTAATTACTCTTTAAACTTGGAAAGGGTTGACTAGGAAAAGCCAAGAAGGAACTTTGGTGATAATATCTATAGTTTGATAAGTATTGGGTCATAGAAGTGTGTCCATGTGTCACTGAATGGTGTATTTAAAATATTTGGAATTTGAGTTTTACCTCCTAGATCATGTGATTAGATGCATGAGTTCTGAGAGCCACCGTGTATGAGCCACTGAGCTTGGCTGCTTTCCCAGTAATTTTTTTCCACGCAGATATAATAATTCATAGATTATTAATATAAATTTTAGCATTTATCTTTAAAAATTCATGGCACTTTAACTATTTTAAGGAGTATGTTTATTTAGTCATATAAATATTGTATTAAAAATACCATTTGGGCTGTGTATGTGACTCAAGTCATCTAAGGCCCTGAGTTATTTAACACTAGTGCCAAGAAGCGGAAAAAAAAGCCATGTTTCCATTACTAGGTTAATTGGTAGGTAGATGACGAGTTATGGTAATGTAGTCCTTTATTCTTGTTTTTTAACATCAGAAATGTAAATTGTGGAGGGTGGGGAGATAGCTGCATCAGTTAAGTGCTTGCCTTGCGTACTTGAGGACCTGAGTTCGCATCACCAGCACCCATGTAAAAGCTAGGCATGGGGCTCATGCCTGTAATACCAGTACTGAGGGGGAAGGGACAGGAGTACCCTGGGCCATGCTAGTCAGTCAGTGTCTGTCTCACAAACAAGAGCGAGGGAGGAAAGCACAGCATCAGCCTCTGGCCCCTCGCTTCTGACTCTGACACGCGCTCACTTTGTAACTCTAGCTGAGCTGGAATTCATGGTGCTCCTGCCTCAACCCCCTCAGTGCTATGATTACATCCATGTAATCACTTACCATACCAAAGATTTTGTATTCTGATGCTTTTCTGAAGTTATTTGTCAGATCCAGATTTTGTGTGTGTGTGTGTGTGTGTGTGTGTGTGTGTGTGTGTGTGTGTGTGAACTCCATGGGGTTTTTAAGTATAGAATCATGTCATCTACAAATAGGAATAATTTAACTTCTTCCTTTCTAATCTTTATCCCTTTTAGATCTTTTTGTGTGCATGTGTACATATGTTGTCTGATGTATATATGTATGTGTATGTGCATGTGTGGGCATGTACACTTACCTGTGCATGCACATATGAGGTTGACCATAAGCACCTTCCTCCATTATCCTTGACTATATTTTAATTTTGTTTTGTTGTTTCCCGGCCAAGGTTTCTCTGTAACAGCCCTCACTGTCCTGGAACTCACTTTGTAACATCCGCCCGCCTCTGCCTCTGGAGTGCTAGGATTAAAGGTGTGCACCACCACACCCGGCTCTTATTTTAATTCTTGTAATATAAAGTCTCTCACTGAACCTGGAACTGTTGTTTTACTTGGACTTCGACCCTTGAGCCTGTGGGATCTAGCTGTCTCTGTCCATCCAGATTGGGATTGCAGGCGTGTGCTTCTCCCCCAGCTTTTTTATGGGTGCTGAGAATCAGCTTAGCTGCTTATGCTTGCCCGCCGAGTCACTTCCCCGGCTTATTTGAAGTCTTTTGAGACACCTCCACATTGATTTCCATAGTGGCTACAATAACACCCTCCCTTGAATAGCATTTCCATTAAAATCAGGAACAGTAAGAGAGTGTCCACTTTCTTCACTTACTTAATACAGTTTTCAAAGTCTTAGCTAGAGCAAGAAGACAAAATAGAAAGCTATGAAAGGGGGCAGTCAAATGGAAAGAGGTGTCCTGTGGCCTCCACAGGTGGGTGCACCAACACACTCATGTGTACACTGCACACACGAGTACATGAATATGCACACACTAACATACAAGAAAAAAACTAAAAGAGTTTCCATATATGTATGACCCATTCTTGATATATACTATTCCTGGGCATAAACCCAAAAGATTATATATGCTATTATTATAGATACACTTGCTCATTCATGTTTATTGTTGCTATCTTCACAATAGGAAGGAAATAGAATCAGCCTAGATGTCCATGAACTGATGAATGGTTACTGTAATACACATGCACACACACACACACACACACACACGGATTTTACTCAGTTGTAAAGAAAAATGAAGATATGAAATGCCCTGGAAATGAATGGAACTGTAAAACATTTTAAGTATGGTAAAGCTAGGCTCAGAAACATAAATCCCACATGATGTCTCTCACCTATAGACTCAAAGACATGAAACTCACAGATAGAAAGCACTGGTACCCTCGATAATTCCTATTAGCAATGCCTAGGAAACATTACCCTAAAACAGAGCTAAGTTTCTCAGACATTCTAAGCATAGAGAAAGAGAAGAAAGGAAAGGAAAAAGGGATGCCATCAAAGAAAATTTAAGATCCTAGACCCTCCTACAGCTCCTCGCCTGCCAGTCTGGTTGAAGCTGTAAAGTGTGTTGTTGCATACACAGTGCACAGGCCTTCAGCCTGTCTTCCTACCTCAGATCAAGTTTTCAGTCACTCCTACAAAACAGAACAGGGCAGGGAGATGGCTTAGCACTTAATGCCCTTGCTGTGGGAGCCAAGAGGACCAGAGTTCGGAGCTCCAAACCCCACAGATACCAGGTAGTGGCTCACCTCTAATTCTGGCCTCTGGAGGTAGGGACCAGATCCCCAGAACAAACTGCCTAAGGAGACTAGCCATGTTAACAGCAAGCTGAGTTCAGCTGAGGTTCATTGCCTCAAAAAGAATAAAGCAGAGGGCAATCGAGACAACTGGACACCGGGATGTCCTCATGCATGCACATTTGCACACTCACATGTGCCCACACACACGTGCACATGTAGAGAAGAAATAAAATTTTACTTAAGGGAAATAGGAACTGGAAAGTTAATTGTAGAACTGAGGGCTAGTCTTAATATTAGACATAACATGGAGGTCTTTAGAGATGGGTAATGAGGGTCCAAGAGACCATGAGCAAACAGAAGAGAGCATGTCCACATGCCCTCCCTGTCTGTAAGACCCACTGTTTTTAGGGTAGAACATGGATTATCCATTGGATAAAGGCTTTTGAGAGGAATTCCATTCACATGTTCTCCATTGGTGGGGAGCCGTCAGGATCACCCTGTGTCCCTCTCAAACATGCCTGCATACCATTAGTTGCCAGCTTCACCTCATGCCTAACTGGTGCCTATAAACACTCATTGTTCTTTCTTTCTTATAGTAAGAAGAGAACATAACCTATAGAGGCCGTCTTTTGGCAGAAGATGGTAGATTTGAACCAGAAAGAGGAGGAGTTGGAAGCTAGGAATCCAAAGTGAAGAAACTCTGCGAGCCCTTGGGTGAGAAAGGAAGCGGGTTGTTAGGGTACTTATGTGCTGACTGCCCCACACCGCTGTTATGTGGTTATCCACTGTGAGTGATTGGAAGGAGAAGGTAGAACAGGAGCAGGCTGCTGAAATGAGTTGTTTTTGGAAAAAAAAAATCATAATGCTTTTTTTTGTGGTGTGTGTGTGCGCGCGTGCGCGCGCGAGCGTCTATGACACGTGTGTGGAGGTCAGAAAACCACTTGCAGGAGTCAGTTCCTCTTTCTACAGTGTGGGTCTGGGGATGGAACTCAGGTCTTCAGGCTTGGTAGCACTCTTACTACCAAGGCACCTTACCAGCCTTGGAGAGGAGTTTTGACTACACATTCCCCACGGGCACATCAGTCAGTGCTTCTTATCAGTCCCTTGCCTGCCTTCCCTCCTGTGGAAGGAAGGTTCCTTGTTGTAAAATATCTTGTAAATATCCAGAGCTAACATTTCCTGCAGCCGTATTGCTTCCAGGCCCCAAGGTGTTGTGCCTTTCTTGCCTTACTTAATTCTCTTCTCAAAACAACCCAATTATACAGATAAAGCGCCTGAGGCTCCAAAGGGGCAAACAGTTGGCCCTTAACCAAAAGCTAGGAAGCACCACAGTCAGGTTTTAAACTCCTACCTTCTGCGTTCACCTCTGTACTTAGTACTTTCTTTCCCTTCCCAGAAGAAAAAGGGGGAGTCGTATTCATACCCCCTCCCCTGTAGTCCAGCAGGCCCCCTAGTTTGACAGCCTCTTGTGGAAGGTTGGTTGCCAGTTCCTGAGAGTTAAGCATTAATATTTACATAATCAAACTCTGGAAAAACCAGAGACGACTGAAAGAAATCACAGTAGTATTGCTGACGTTGCATACCTGAACGTCCTGTGTTAATATTTCCACCTCCAGTCTCTATCCATTCATGTGTGCATTTCCCTGTAGGACTTCGTTTTTACCCGGGTAGTGGTGTAACTACCCAACAATCAGGAAGCTGAGACAGGAAGATTATAAGTTTTGAGATCATCCCTCGACTATATAGTGAGGCCTTCATATTTTAAATATCAGTAGGGCTTTCACGCCCACATTGTAGTGAAGTCTCCATTGATAACATTAGACTGCTGGCACTTGGAAGCTAAAAAGCCTCATTATGGTTTGCACCTGCTGCTTATAGTAGTGTTTGTCCTCTGTTGTTTCTGGAGAGTGATCTGGCAGTGTGTTCTTACAGTTCATGCTGGCCAAAGCACTTTACCAGCTTTACCAGGGAGATCTTACTGTGAAGCCAGGGCTAGTCTGATGTAGTGGCCTCCGTGTTACTACGTGTCCTATGGGCTGGCTCACAAGTCAGGCAAGGGACTGGAGATTGAAACACACACACGCACACAGAGAGAGAGAGACACGGGTCACTCTTGAAACAAGAATTTTCCCTTTATTGTGTTCCAGGGCAGCTTATTTAGGGCTCTCCTTGGCCATGCCCTAGCTCTCAGGATTTTTCAGCTGCAAGCCCACCAGAAACCACTCCCCTGCCATCAGGAACTCATGAGGGTCTAATGCTCAGAGCAGCTGCAAGAACAGGAAAACAAGCTGTTTACTCTGGCAGGCAAAGGGGTCATAGAAAATTCAGGGTCTGAGGGTCCACAGTCTCCAACAGTCTGACACTTGCCATGTAGCTCAGGCTGGCCCTAAACTCATGATCCTCCTGCCTCATCCTTCCTAGTACTGGGATGTCAAGCATGTATCCTATTTTCTTAAACCCTTTTAATCTATGACACCTGGTCAAGTGTTTGTTTGCTTGTTTAGCTTTTTGGTATTAAAATCAAAATTGCCATTTGGTTTCTCCAAACTCTAGCATGACTAACTGCCTTGGTGTATCTGTCTCTTTATCTCTTTGTAGGTTCCTATTACTGCCACCATGCCAGAAATGACAGAGCATGAGACGCCAATGAAAAAACAGCACAGGTGTGGATCCACAGCCCCAAACTATACCATGTAGGCAGGGGAGAAACAGAGTTAGCTGCTAGTTTGCTAAACAACCCTTAGTGAACCTGTATTTAGATGCCTAGAAAATGATTAATCTCCAAAATAGATTTACTAAAGGAGATGCATGACTAAAAATTCAGCTGTCCTTGTTTTCTCAGCAGTCTGACAAGTACGGATGGTCACCAGTAGTCAAACAGTAACCATAGGGGCTCACAGAGACTGAAATGACAGCCAGGCGGGCTGCATCAGACTGACCTAGACCCTCTGCATGTGTGTGACAGTTGTGTGGCTTGGTCTTCCTGTGGGACTCCTAATGGTGGGAGTGGGAGCTGTCTCTGACTCTGCCAGCTTTTGGAACCCTATTCCTCATACTGGGTTGCCTTGCCCAGCTTTGATATGAGGGGATGTGACTAATCTTACTGCAGCATCATGTGCCATGTTTGGTTGATAGCCATGGGCGGACGCAGGAGTCAATGGAGTGAGCAGATGGAGGTAGATGGGGGGGGGGGCACTGGGAGGAGAGGAGGAAAGGAAAACTATGGTTGAGTTATAAAAATATATATATAATTTTTAAAATTATACCAAATTTTTGTTGCATGTTTGCTTCCTAAGGACATTTTTACTGGTATCCTGAAACATCTAGATTGTATTTAGTTTGTAACATTATAATTTATTAATGACAATATACATGGCATTACTTTCATTTTCTTATAGCTCCTGTCCTGAGTTTCCAGCATTTTAGGCCACTGTTTTTCAGTAAGGTTGAAACTACTGTATTCTCTTCCCTTACCGAAAAGCTATCAGTGGAAACTAATGTGTTGAGTAATTATGCAAAATGGGGAAGTCAGTGTCTTTAGTAGAAGTTTCTAAGGAAAGGTAAGAGTTGGAAAATGTAAATACACAGATGAGAAAGATGACCGGATGCAGGGGACACCGAAGGTGCTGCTGCCACCACGTCTCCCTTGCTGGGACTCACAAAGCTGCACAGCACTGTTGTTCCGTCTCCTACTCACTCCTGCCTGCAGTCCCAGCCACTTCCAGGCGCAGCCACAGTTAAGGAACAATTTCAAAAGTGAAGGCTTTCAGTGATCGATTCTATTCTAGCATGTGATTTCCGGTATCAGTAGAGAATCGCTCTTTCTTCCAGAAATGTTATCCATTGGATTTATTTGAAAGTATCTGCATTGTGGTTCTTATGCCGTAATATGAACTAATTTTCCTTTCTTCGGGTGTTATTTATTGCTGCAACAAAGACAGTTTCATAATATTTATTTTTATGGTTAGGAAAATATTCTTCTTTATTGTCTTCACGTTCCTGTCTGTGTGCTTGTGTTTCAGAAAGAAGAACCGGGAGACACACAATGCAGGTGTGTACTGCAACCGGAATTCTGCTGGGATTAATTATGCCTGGTTGATTATACATTGTTATGTTGTGAACATAAAATTATTTGTTATATTTTAGAAAGGGCACCTTTATTGTCTTTATTGACAAAATCTTCTCAGAGCCTCACAGAGCTGACTGTAATACCTCATTTGCAGCCTGCTTTGGATTGGTTATGATATTAGACTATTTGGGGGCCAACGTTGGAAGGCTTTCACTCAGGACATTGGGAAAAGGTTATAGAGGGGCAGCTCCCTGAGGAAGAAAGAGATGAGCCATGGGCTCTGTGCATGTGGCAGTCTTCCTTGTGAGAAGAGTGGCTCCGTAGATCAGGCTGACTTGGAACCCACAGAGACCCGCCTGCCTCTGTCTCCTCATTACAGCTACATGTGGACAACCCTAAGTTGTATAGATTTCTGTTATAGAAACAAATGTATAAAATTAATGTGCTCTTACCTCAAGTGTTAGAAGTACAGGCTATCCTCAGGGAAGTGTAAAATGTTCATTGTGTGTACATTTTCACTTTGACACACTCTGTAACATTTTATTTTTAATCAGGGACTGAATTCTGCACTCAGAAAAAGAATATAAAAATTGCTTTCTGCTAATCTGTATCTGTAACTATAGCTATACATAAAAAATTCCTGGGGAGAGTTTATCCAGAAAGCTGCATTGAACACTGGTGGGATGAATTTATCATCTTTGAAATCCACTCTTATATAACAATGAGTACTATTGTTAGAAAATGAATAAAGTAAACCACACTTAAGAGCCTACCCCTCAGTTATTAGAAAGGAAGACTTTAAGAGATAGCCAAGAGGTGCGTGTAGCCAAGAGGTGCGTGTGTGCGTGTGCGCCCACAGAGGTTTGTATCCCCTAGGAGCTAGAGTTACAGGTGATTGTGAACCATCTAATGTGGGTGCTAGAAACTGGATCAGGTCCTCTGGAAGAGCAATACATGCTCCCAAGTGCTGAGCCATCTCTCCAGCTCTTAGGCATGTTTTTACTTTCAGCATCTTATAGAAATTATTTGTATGAATTCTTGTGTACTCTTATTTAGAGTTTAGTATGTCAGTCGGGAACATTTTGGTAGTAAATTGACAAATTTCAGTAGCCCTGCCCTGTTGTCCTAGTTTCATTCCTGTTGCCACGATGAAATATCCTGACCAAAAGCAGCATAGGGGAGGAACAAATTTATTTGACTTAAAGTTCTAAGTTACTGTCAGTCACCAAGGGAAACTCAAGCAGCTAGTCACATACATTCAAGATCAAGAGCAAAGAAGCAATACATTCTTGATTGCTTTTAACTACCTTTCTCCTTTCTTATACCGGTCTGGGGATGGAGTCCCCCACAATGAACTAGGTTTTACTACATCAATTTGCAATTAAAACAGCCCCTCACAGATAAGACCACAAGACAACGTGATCTAGATAATTCTTCATTAAAATTATCTTTTTTAAAAGGTGATCTTAAAAAAAAATTAAAAGGTGATCTTAGGCTATGTTAAGTTGATGTTATAGCTAACTTGTACTCTGTTTCTTAGATGAAAAAGATTGTACCTGGCTAGAGTGGGCATCCCAGAAACTATAGAAAACCAAGTCAATACCTTTTCTTTTATTGTTTTTATTTATTTATTTATTAAAGATTTCTGTCTCCTCCCCGCCACCGCCTCCCATTTCCCTCCCCCTCCCCCAATCAACTCCCCCTCTCTAGTCAGCCCAAAGAGCAGTCAGGGTTCCCTGCCCTGTGGGGAGTCCAAGGACCTCCCACTTCCTTGTCAATACCTTTTCTTATCTATTTTAAGACACAGCCAACAGCTGCTTCTATTCCAAAAGGGCCTAGTCATCCTACACTAGGTGTTTTAAGGATCTTAAAATTTAAAAAAAAGGTCTCATTTGCCCAAAAGAGACAGCTTTTTGGTAACTTCTTAGTGGTTTCTTTCAATTTGGTTATTGGGCTGTTGTGATATAGCTCAGCAGGTGACGTGGCTTGCCACTGAGCAGGGTAACCTGAGTTTGA
>NW_026067944.1:30004680-30029915 GCF_014885135.2 Alexandromys fortis
ACAGAGAAACCCTGTCTCGAAAAACCAAAAATCAAAAAAAAAAAAACCAAACAAACAAAAAAAAACAATGTCAATGTTCTTCCTGCTTCCTAGACTTAACACAGCTTTCATAGACAGCTCTCCTCAACTTTTCCCTTTGATACTTAGTTTTTCATTTCTTAGTTTCTGTATACTTTTTAAACTTTTGAAATTGTGTGTGTATTGACCACACCCGATGTGATGGCCAGAGGAGGACATGGGATGTCTTCCTTTATCATTCTCCATCTTTTAAAGATGTGGCCTTTTTATTAATTCTTTGAGAATTTCATTCATCGTACAATCTATTTTGATCATATTTACCCTCAGCTCCTTCCCAATTCCTCCCAGTTCCACTCCCTTTCCCACCTCCTCCCAACATCATGCTCCCCCTTTTTTTTTATTGCAGGAGAAAAGTTTGCCCTCATGGAAGAGGCTGGTGTATAGGTCTATTCGGGTGTGGTGCTTATTCAGTGACCAGCACCCAAACCTGTGCCCACTCATCATTCTTTCGTTATGGCTCTAGTCTGACTTTATGGGTGCAACCCTGAGCTAGACCCCTCCAGTCACAGGATAGGATAAGGTGGTGATTTGTCTCCAGGCGCTGGACCCAGCCTGCAATCATGAGCTTGCCTTGGTGCCTGGTTGTCCTGTCTCTGGCATAGAAAAGGAGCCTCGAGCTGGCTTACAAAGCGATTGCACAAGGGCATCTCTTTCTTTCCCTGTTGAAGTCGTGGAGGCCTGTCTGACTTGAGGGACGGACACAACACCAGGTCACACCCACTCAAATGGACTAAAATTCAACCATTCTAAGTCTCAGCCTGGGGGTGTTAGAGATTTGTTCCTAACATTAGGAGACTGGCCTTCTAGGAGATGTCCAGACAGGGCTAGAGAATCTAGAGCTATACACAGTATTTTGCTTTGCCCCATGTCGACTTAGGATCTTTATCTTGGCTAATTGTGTTTCAACTGTCCCTGAGGTTGAAATTTTCTAGTTCAAATTTCACAGAAAATAAACATACTTGTGTGATCAGAGCAGGAAGAGAAGTTATCCACTGATTCAGGATGTGGGTGTGGGGAGGTGCTGGACCCTGCTCAGTAAGCCTCTCTTGGAGCCTCTCTTGGAGCCTTGTACCTCACCCTCCTCCAGTAGGATGATGGTGGATGCTTTTCCATGATGACATTGTGGGAATTTAAGGCTGGAATAGCTTGTTCCTCCATACTGCCTTCCATAACACTTCAGTTTCTTTTTATCCCTGCTGGGTGGATTAAACTTTAATAAATATGTGGGGGTTTTGTTGTTGTTCTTGTTTGGTTGAGTTTTGTTTTGTTTTGATTTATCTTTTTAAAAAGTAGCCTGTTTTTTTTTTTTTTTTCTGAGAGTTTCCTAAGTGTGCATATTGGGTCTCTGTAGTGAATCAATTGAAGGAACCCAGAACTGAAGCTTATTCAATCAAGCCTCTAAATCACAGTGATGGATACATGAGAGAACATTAAAGGATGGGAAATATCAATACTGTGACTGGAGTAGGAGTTAGTAACTCAAGACCACATACTTAGTCAAAAGAAAGAAAGAAACCAGAAGTAGCCAGTGAATAGCTTAAATATTTCTTAGCATTTCTGGCAAATAAAAGGAATACAGTTGTTAGAAAGAGTCAGCTAGTCCCCAAGTGTGATGTGGAAATGCCTATAAGATATATCTATAGTAAAATGTAGAGCACAATGGTCATCGCATCCTTGTGTGTGTGTGTGTGTGTGTGTGTGTGTGTGTGTGTGTGTGTGTGTGTGTGAAGATAGTGGAGGTGGAGGTGGAGATACACACACGCAGGTGCCCGGCCAGAGGAGGCCCTTGGGTGTCCTCCTTTGTGCTCCACCTTATTCCTTTGAGATAGGATCTCTCACAGAGAGATCTCTCCTGTCTAATGGGAGCTTGTTTGTTTGTTTTGTTTTTGTCAAGGCTGGCAACCAGCAAACCCCAGCAATCTTTTAGTCTCTGCTCCCCACCCTCAGCAATGGAGTTGCAGGCACACACACATGGATGCTGGGAATCCAAAGGCAAGTCCTCATGCTTGTACAGAGAGCTCTGCTGTCCACTGAGCCACCTCCCCAGCAGCACTGTCTGGGCTTTCAAAGAACATAATGGCATAGATTATTTCTGGAAGGATATGCATACTTCATAATGATTGTTTCTGGGATAGGATCTGGAGAGCAAGGGCATAGAGATATTTTTTACATTTTTGCCATATGCATGTTTTTGTTCTCTGTATGTGTATTTTTGTGTGATGTGTGTGTCTATGTGTGTGTATGTGTGTACGTGCACTTGCATGTAGAAGCCATAGGTCAATGTTAGCTGTCTTCCTAGATTGCTTTCCACCTTACTTTTTTGAGATTTGCTCTCACGCTGAACCCGGAGTTCAGTGACTCAGCTAAACTGACTAACCAATGATTTCCAGAGATCTGTCTGTCTCTGTCTCCCAGTGCTAAGATTTTAGACAGGATCTACCGTGCCCCATGCTGGTGATCAGAACTCAGGTGGTCATGCCTGCATGGCAAGTGCTTTAGTGGCTGAACCATCTTCCAACCCCCATATTATGTTTTCAGTCTTCAAGTTTATTACGACTGCGGCACTGATGAGAAGACTCAAGTTCTGTTCCCAGCACTCATGTCAAGTGCTCACAACCACCTGTGCCTCTATCTCCAAGGGGTCCGGTATCCTCTTCTGAACTCTGTAGGCACACATAAGCACACACATATACACATAATTGGAAATATAAAATAAATCATCAAAATATTTAAGAATAAAAACATGCTTTAATGTAAAAATTTAGCCTTTAAAAAAGTGTAGAAATGGGACATAGTAAGAGCATGGCACCAAGACTCAGTCAAGCAATATCCCTTCTCAGCCCGTTCTTTAGGACACTTGAGGCTGTAGAGAATAATCTGGAATCTGACCTTTGACACAGTCTTGAAGACTTTCTGTGGCCCTTTACAGTATGCCTCATTAACCATTCCTGTCTTCACACATAAGTCTAGCATGAAAAATAAACACCCAGAGACAGATACAGGGGCTAAAGCTGAACCAGAGAAGCAGAGCTGTACACCACTAGAGAGACCTTTTACACCTACCAAGTTCAGAATAAAGGGGTGATCCTCAGACTGCCTAGACTGCACTGTGTCTCCATCAAACCTCAGACTCCACACTCAGTGTGTTCCTGTCTCTTCCCCTTTATATTCCTTTATATTCCAGCCATATGGCTTCTCCACCTCCCTACTGCTGGGATTAAAGGTGTGTGATTCTCAAACACTGGGATTAATGGTGTGAGCCACTACCACTGGGTCTGTTTCTGGATTGATTTTGTGTAGCTTAGGGTAGCCTTGACTGCACAGAGATCCAGCCACCTCTGTCTCCCTGGAATTAAAGGTGTGTGCCACCACTCCCTGGCCTCTAGTGGCTTAGCTTTGCATTCTGATCTTCAGACAAACTTTATTTATTAAAATACAAATAAATCAAGGTCAACCCTGCCTAAGTACCTTTGCTTTTTGACCCCATTAATAAGTATGGATCCCTGATTATTAGGAATCCTCTACCCATGCAATAAGCCAATCAAGCCAAATTAATAAGTCCAGGTTTAATGAACAGAGCAAAGCATTTCCTGGTGACTCTCAGAAAGGTGGGAGAGAAAATCTCAGTAGGTCTGGCAACCAGGTCTTAAATACCCTGTATGCGTGGTCTTGGGCAGCCCCAGGGGTGGGCTTTCTTTGGGAGGGGTCTGGAGAGGGCAGCTCCAGGGAGCTGCTGCTTATGTGCTGAGGGCAGGGTTTGGAATGGGCCCTGAGCTGGAGATCCCCAACACCCATGACTTGGTTCTTCTTCCTCCAGAGAGCCTCAGCATATGCTTTGTCCTTTCCAGAGAGGCCTTCCCAAAGCTTCCATTTCAAAAAACAGAGTGTCTTAGTACAGGCTCCTGTTTGAGTAACAAAGTAGAACAGATCCAGTGACTTTACAAAACACCTAACCTCACTGTTATGGAGGCTGGGGAGTCCAAAATGAAGATTCCAGTCCTTGGGTTGTAGAGATGGCTCAGCAGGTAAAAGTAGGACCTACTCTTGCATGGGACCTCAGTTTGATTCCCAGCACCCCTGTCAGGCATCTCACAAATGCCTGCAACTCCAGACCAGCAGGATCCAACAACTCTGTCCTCCTTGGGCATTCATGCGCATAAACCCACATAAAGACAGAAACAAAATTAATAAAAAAAAAACTTTAAAAATAAAAAAAATCTAGTCCTAATTATGTATGCACATGGTAAAAAAGAAAGATTGCCACACTTTAAAAAACTGATTTTTTAAAAAATAGTTAATCATTATTTATGTGTATGTGTAGGACACTGAAGAACCCAGAAAGACTATTGAAGCCAATGGAACTGGAGTTAGAAACAGTTGTCAGCCCCTGTGTGGGTTCTGGGAAACAGACCCTGCTGTGAAACACATGTTTGCAGGGTAAAAGAGCAAGCGACCTCCTCCAACAAAACCCAAATCTTCTGCTAGAACAATGAGTGACCTTACCTGCCGAGCCATCTTCCCGGCCTGTCTAGTCATAGAAGGTGCTCATCTGCAAGAGCAGTCAGTGTTCTCAGCTGCTGAACCATCTCACCGTCTCTCTCTGCTTGTGAGGCTGCTAATCCCATTCATGAGGTAGAGCCCTTTCAGAGTTCAGCTCCAGATACCATCACATTACAGATCAGAAGTGGTACATACAAACCTTCCAAAACCAAGATCCTTCCTTAGTCTCTTTGATTTTCCTCTATATTGCTTCCTGTGTATCCTACAAAATCTTTGCACCTAATTTTGTGTGTGCGTGCATGCATGCATGCGTGTGGAGGCCAAAGGACAACTTTAGGTATCATTCTTTAGGAACCAAGCATTTTGACTTTATTTGTATTGTGTTTGCAGGCATACATGTGTATGTGGGTGTATTTGTGTGTGCGTGTGCATACCCATGTGAAGGTCCGAGTACACTTCCTGTTCTGTTCTCCTGGAATACAGGTCTTCCACTTTTTAAATCTTTTTTTAATTTAATTAATTAATTTATCTTTTTTTTTATTAATTTTTTTGAGACAGGGTTTCTCCGTAGCTTTTGGTTCCTGTCCTGGAACTAGCTGTTGTAGAACAGGCTGGCCTCGAACTCACAGAGATCCACCTGCCTCTGCCTCCCGAGTGCTGGGATTAAAGGCGTGCGCCACCACCGCCCAGCAATTAATTTATTTTTTAAAAATAAAACAAACTATCTTTTTTTTCATTTTATATACCAACCTCCCACTTCTCCCTCCTACCTCCCCACTCCACTCCCCATCCACTCCTTAAAGAGGGTAAGGCACTTTGCTTTGGGAAGGTTCAAGGTCCTCCCTACTATATCTAAGCTGAGCAAGGTATCCATCCAAAGAGAATAGGTTCCCAAAAAGCCAGTACAAGCAGTAGTGATAAATCCTGGTGCCACTGCCAGTGGCCCCACAGTCTGTTCCAGCCATACAACTGTCACCCACATTCAGAGGGACTAGTTTGGATCTATGCTGTTTCCTTCCCTGTCTGGCTGGAGTTAGCTCATGTAAATTCTTTCATTGGGTTTACCCATGGTCTTGACCGCTTTGCTCATATTCTCACTCCTCCCATTCTTCAACTGGACTTTGGGAGCTCAGCCCAATGCTCCACTGCAGGTCTATGCCTCTGTTTCCATCAGTTGTCAGATGAAGGATCTGTGGTAATAATTTAAGATATTCATCAATTTGACTACAGGGCAAGGCCAGTTCACGCACCCTCTCCTATATTGCTCAGGGTCTTAACTGGGGTAATCCTGTGTATTCCTGGGAATTTCTCTAGTCCCAGGTTTCTTGCTAGCCCCATAGTGGCTATCTCAATAAAAATATCTCTTTCCTTGCTCTCATCTTTGTCCTTCTTCCATCTTGACTATTCCATTCCCTCAAGTTCTTCTCCCCCCCCTTCTCTCCTCCTCTTCCCCTTCTGCCCTCCCTTCTACTCCCACCCCCATGCATCCAATTTTGTCAGGCAATCTTGACTATTTCTGCTTTCCAGGTGGATCTATGTATGTTTTTCTTAGGGTTCACCTTATTGCTTAGCTTCTCTAGGATCATGATAGGCTCAATATCCTTTGCTTTACAGCTAGTATCCACTTATGAGTGAGTACATGCCATGTTCATCTTTCAGGATGTTTTTTTTTTTCCGTTTTCATCCATTTGCATGGAAATTTTAAGATGTCGTTGTTTTTTATTGCAGAGTAGTACTCTAATGTGTAAATGTGCCTCATTTGCCTTATCCATTCTTCGCTTGAGAGGCATCTAGGTTGTTTCTGGGTTCTGGCTATGACAAATAAAGCTGCTATGAACATAGATGAACAAATGTCCTTGTAGTATGATTGAGAATCTTTTGGGTATATGTCCAAGAGTGTATTGCTGGGTTCTGAGGTAGGTTGATTCCAGTTTTCTGAGAAACGACCATACTGATTTTCAGAGTGGTTGTACAAGTTTGCATTCCCACCAGCAATGGAGGAGTGTTCAGGGTCAGATGATTTCAGTGCAGAATTCTACCAGAATTTCAAAGAAGAGCTAATACCTATACTTCTCAAAGTGTTCTTTATTTAAATCTTTTTTTAAACCTTTAAATCCAAAGATTTTACCTCTTGATGAAATGTTTAAATGATTAATTTTCTTTTGCAGAGCAAGAACATGATCCTGGACCAAGCCTTTAAGTATATAACAGAATTGAAGCGGCAAAATGATGAACTCCTGCTTAACGGGGGGAACAGTGAACAAGGTTTGTTAGACTGTGCTTAGGTGTTTGTGTTGCAGTAACATGCACTTGAGGACATGAAAAGCTCCCCCAACCCTCAAATCAGAATAGACCAGCCTTCAAGGATCCCAAGAGAATATCATTGGAAATGAGATCATTGTATCCAAACTCCTTCCTCCTCTGTGGTTGGTTAATTTCATCTTGTAGAAATACATAACTTCAATTTTGATTACTTCTGTGTATTTCATGTTTGCCTAAGTCATGAAACTAATAGTGTTCAATCTCCTTTGTCCACTTGGGTCTTGCAGTTAGGAGACTATCACAAGGCTCTGACTCATAAAGGAGTTCTGCCCAGTGTGACCTATAAACAAAATCAGAGGGTCCATCTGGGCTAAGTTTTAGCAATGTATTGACTTAGAGAACCAAAATATTCATTTCATAATTGTTTACATTAATATAAAGTATATATTGAACTTCCAGATCATTTAACAATGTTTGATTTTTGTTGGAACTTTCTTGCTGTGGGTTTGGATTTTTCCCACAGTATTGGAGAGAAGCTGAAAGGAGACACAGTGCAGGGTAGAAGACTGTGGAGTGGCCACTTACTATGGTTCTGAAAAGAACCTAGTAGACACCTGAAATTACCTGGTGCGAGTGAGAAGGAAACACGGAACACCCAACAAACCCACTTAGGAGTTTATTGGGGGTGTGTGCAGGCCTGGTGAAGGTCAGTGTACAGAGAGAGAGGGCTGAAGATGGTGCAACCAGCTTTTAAGGGCTGCCTAGCACATGTGCACAGGGGGATAGTGTGGTTATATCATATTGAGATGATGGAGCTCACGCATGCGCACAAGGGCTCATGCAGCTGTGTCAAATGTAGATGATGCAACCATGCTGCATGTGGGTCAAGCCTGAGGGCTTGTACGCACATGCATGGCCCTGGAACCCGGAAGTGTCAGCTATATGGTGGCTGAAATCATAACACCACCTTAAAAGGCATGACGTTTTACTAAAGTTGGATGTGTTCTGCTATGCTGCTTGTGATGGGCAAGAATGGTTTTGGAAGCCATGTCTGGGAGGCCAACAATCGGATTCTTCCTTACATTCAGTTAAATAGTTGCTTTCCTAAGTCAGCCCTCTTGTGATGGTGTAAACCCTCATGGGTGGTTACAGCAGGTAGTTAGATATATTGGTGTTTGGGAACACTGTGACGCACCCCTTAAGATGCTCTGAAGGCCAGAATGATCCATAGACTTTTCCCATGATAGCACCTTTGGCTCAGAGCACAGAAGCTAAGCCAAACAGTCATGTTACCTTAGAGAAAAGGGAAGCCAATGAAAAAAATACCAGATGCACAGGGCTTGGGAAAGGCCTAGCAGCCAGGCCAGGGTGGGGCAGAGCCCGAAGCAGCCTCCTGGCTCTTTTGTCATCTCTGTTGTGATCCTTGTTTCTCTGGTTCTTTTTGTGCTATTTTCTATCCACTCTTTGACCCCCACATTTTGTTGTTGTTGTTGTTTTGGTAGAAAATAGTTGATTTTATTTAATGCAGAGTAGAGGACAGTGTCAGAGAGAGCACTGTGCTGAGCTGTGTTTCAGGCAGGCTTTATAATAAAGTCTGTAGGAGAGACAGCTTTTCTTTCAGAGCATAATTCTGTCCAGAAGAGTTTTTAATAGACTCCTAATGGGACAATGGTATGCTTTATCAGAAAGCTTCTAGCTAGATAGGAATCTTACAGGGTTTACACACATACACACACACACACACACACACAGAGAGAGAGAGAGAGAGAGAGAGAGACAGAGAGAGAGGAGAGAAATATATATAACATGATTATATGTAATATTATAATTTAGTAGTGACCTTCCAGTCACTTCAGAATGTCACTTCTTTACCTAGTACTAGATATCTGCCCATTTCTTTGGCCAGTAATCAGAGTCCTGCAGTTCTGGTACTTGGTTTAAAAACTGTTGGTTAGCTGGGTGATGGTGGTGCATGCCTTTAATCCTAGCACTCAGGAGGCAGAGGCAGCTGAATTTCTGTGAGTTCAAGGCCAGCCTGGTTACAAGTTCCTGGACAGCCAAGGTCAGGATCTCTTGTTTGTAGCACCACACCTATTTCAACAACTTTGAAAGAGTGAAAATAAGCTCAAACTCTCTGACCTTTAGTCAAGGTGGAATAGTACTCAACCTGTGGACCCCTACAGCACAAAAGATCCAACTCTGAAAATTCAGAGCTCCCATTCCAGAGCTATCTGCCAAAAGGGATGGTAGTGTCTAACATGGTTTTAACCTGGTTTTGTTAGTCAGATGGGACATTAACAGAATTAAGAATTATACCAATCAGCCTTGATAATAAAACAAGTGTCATCCATGGTAGCAATGAGGATATCTATCTATTACATTCTGGCCACCTTTGGGCTACTATATCAGGCTGAAGCCTGTTCAGCTCAAATGTAACCTTTGCAATCCATAGGGTTCATTTAAGAGGCCTGTCAGTTGTGGTAACCCTAAGCAAAGAGCTTTCAGCTTATCAAAAGCATGTTCCCAGGAATCAGCCTGTGTTCCCCTGTTTCATCTGTTAGCTATCTATGCTACTGGGAAATTTTGGATTGGGAATGTTGAGACTTGTACACTTTAGGAGATTTTTAGTGGTTGTCCTTTAAAGGTATAGTTTAAAAGGAATATAAAGAAGGCTTGGTGTGTCAGTCTTAGAAGAAAACATCATAGCAGAGAGCTCATGGCTCTGCTAAGGCCTTTGAAGGCTAGAATTGGAATTAGTGGCTTAGCATATATATTTTTGCTTAAGTTGTTATAATCACTGACATTCGCCAGTAATTTTACATATTCATTTCTAATATTTTAGCTGAAGAAATTAAAAAGCTACGAAAACAACTGGAAGAAATCCAAAAAGAAAATGGCCGATATATTGAATTATTGAAAGCAAATGACATATGTTTATATGATGACCCCACAATCCACTGGAAAGGAAATCTGAAAAACTCAAAGGTGTCAGTTGTTATTCCGAGTGACCAGGTCCAGAAAAACATCATTGTTTATTCCAATGGGAGCCAGCCTGGGGGAAACAGCCAGGGGACAGCCGTTCAGGGAATAACCTTTAATGTTGGTCACAGCTTGCAAAAGCAGACCGCCAATGTGGTGCCAGTGCAGAGGACCTGCAAGCTTGTGACTCCTGTGTCTATTTCTGGAGTTTACCCTTCTGAAAACAAGCCGTGGCATCAGACTACAGTGTCTGCGCTGGCTGCCAACCAGCCTGTTCCCCTTTGTCTTCCCGCTGCCATTTCTGCTCAAAATATTCTCGAACTTTCTACTTCCGAAAGCCAATCAAGTGTGCTTGGTGCCAGTGGTGGCTCACTGATCACTGTTTCAGTTGGCCCTGACCCTCACCAACATCATTCCTTGCACACATGCCTAAATGATCAAAATGCTTCAGAAAATAGCAGTGGGCAAGAGAGCCCTAAATCATCAAAGCAAACAGTTGTGTGTGTTGCAAGCACCTCCTCCAGCAGCTCGGCAACTGCCTCTAAAGTGCATCATGGAACCAGATCTGGCCCGAGTGTGCAGGAGTTCAGTGGAGATTTGCAGAACACCATTGTTGTGTCCGTTACCACCACAGTAAGCCCTGGCCCTCCCAGGTCTACAGGTGATTCTTCTCCGGTGAGCATTAGCAAGGCAGCAGACTCAACAACTACAACGACAGTGGTAGCACCAGCTCCTAGCAGAGTAGTGAAGACCACCCTCCCAGTGAGCAGTCTTTCTGCAAATCCTTTGGACAGTGGTTGGACTCTTTCTTGTTCTTTGCCTTCTTCAAGTGTTAGTGCTTCAGATTTGAAAAACATCAATAGCCTTACCCGAATCTCTTCGGCTGGAAACACACAGACAACATGGACTACTTTGCAAATGGCTGGAAACACTATTCAGCCTTTAAGCCAGACACCGTCTTCTGCTGTGACTCCAGTATTAAATGAGTCTGATACCAGCCCTACCCCAAGCCTCCATAACCATGTGGCTACAGCCATCACTTTAAATAATTCCCTTCCAACAGATAGGCCGCCAATTGAGCAAGTAGTGGTCACTTTGCCTTCATGTCCACCCTTACCTATGCAGCCACCAATTGCCCAGCCACAAGTTAAATCTCAGCCTCCAAAAAATATCCTTCCCTTGAATTCAACAATGCAAGTGATTCAGATGGCTCAGCCAGTCGGGTCAGCTGTCACTGCGGCTCCAGGTAACCAAAATGTCATCATTCTTCAGCCACCCAGCACAACCCCATGCCCAGCAGTGATGAGGGCAGAGGTTCCCAACCAAACAGTAGGCCAACAGATTGTCATCATACAGGCAGCCAATCAGAACCCATTGCCACTCCTCTCTGCTCCCCATCCTGGTCCTGTTCGACTTCCTGTTAATGGAGCCAGTGCTATAATAGGGCCTCATAATAATGTGCCAGCCCCACAGACTTTTGGAGGAAAGCATCTTGTACACATATTACCAAGACCTTCATCTCTATCCACATCTAACTCAACCCAAACTTTTTCTGTTACCATGTCAAACCAACAGCAGCCTCAAACCATTTCTTTAAATGGGCAGCTCTTTGCTTTGCAACCTGTCATGTCTTCATCAGGAACTACAAATCAAAGCCCTATGCAAATTATTCAACCTACCACCAGCGAAGATCCAAATACCAATGTTGCCCTGAACACATTTGGGGCTTTGGCCAGCCTCAATCAAAGCATATCGCAGATGGCTGGGCAAAGCTGTGTACAGTTGTCTATCAGCCAGTCTGCTAATCCTCAGACTTGTGCAAACAGTCAGCCCAGCCCAGCTAACTGTGTGTCACTAACCACTGTAGCACCTACCATGACAACAGATAATTCAGCCACACTACCCGGTACGTACAGTCTTGCAACAGCTTCCTCAGCAAACACTGTCACTTGTTTGCCCTCTACCATGAAATCAAAAAGACCGAACAAGAAGCCAGGTGCCAAGAAACACTTAGCAGTTAACAAGCCAGCATGTCCCCTGAATTCAGTCAGAGATGTGGGCAAGCTAGATGGTCCCAGAACAGACAGCTCAGCAGAGCCATCGTGTAGTGATGGACTGCTGAACAGCCTCCCTGGTGGCCTCCCATCTGTTGCTGTGTCCCAGGCAAAGAGTGTTAGTATTTCTGCTTCACATTCTTTGGACATTCTGAATTCTGAATCAGTAATCCCTGAGTCTGTGTCCAAACCTAAGTCAGCAGGGGACTGTAGCTCATCCTCCCAAGAATCGGAAACAAATGAACAGTTTGCAGTGGCCCCAGCAAAATCCAAAGATTCTCCTCCCATCTTGCAAGAGACATCTCAGGGCACACCACCAACTACTGTAGCCTTGTCCAGTGCTACAAACTCCTGTACTTCAGCCAATGTGTTGAGTCCATCTCCTATCGAATCCCAGATTTTGGTTTCTCAGGTTTCTGGTATGTCATCCACTACAAGCACTTCAAGTGCTGACTGTATTTCTGAAGTAGAAATTGTGGCAGAACCTTGCCCCATTCAGCAGGATTCACTGGACACCATGCAAGCAGCAGGGCCTTTAAAGGGACAAGGTCTAACAATGCTGCTATCTGATCTTACTAAAGAAAAAGACCTTCAGAAACCATCTCTTTCTGTTCAGATGGATCATGCGGATTTTTCTCCAGATAATTCTAAGATAGGTGATTCTAATGTTGGTTTGCATCCCAAGCAGGAACTGTTACTGATAAACGAGGACAGAGATCCTCCGCAGCACCACTCCTGTCTCCCTGATCAAGAGGTTATGAACGGTTCTTTGCTCACCAGTAGGCAAGCTGACTCTCCTATGTCAACCAGCTCTGGCAGTAGTCGTAGTTTCTCGGTTGCATCCATGCTTCCCGAAACAGCTCGTGAAGACGTGACCAGCAGTACAGCAGCTAACACATGTGACAGCTGTACCTTTGCAGAGCAAACCGATATCGTAGCCCTGGCAGCAAGAGCTATTTTGGACCAGGAGAACATTGAGAAGGGAAGGGTTGGCACACAGACTGAGATGAGGGAGGTTACTTCCAAGTCTTCTGAAACCTCTTTAGAAGGAGAGCAGCCTTTTAAAACACAGATCCATAAGGAGCCTTGCACGGGACCGGCAGATGCAACACCAAATGAATTTAACTCTCAGGATTCAGTGGAAGTCACAGTCAATAGGCCTCTCGAAAAATCGAGCTGTTCTCTGGGAATTAAATCATCAAATGCCTCCTTGCAGGTGCCGGCCTCTCAGCCGCCAAGTTTGACCAGTTTAAGTGTGAATAATCTTGTCCATCAGAGCAACATCAGCCATCCTCTGGTCAGCTGCACGGGGTTATCACAGACTTCCGAGCAAACATCTATTCCTGTAACTGTTAATACGCCTGTTGTATGCAGCTCTTACAGCAGCCAGCCTCCTGCACCGCCTCTGATGGCAGACTACCCCCAGGAACAGCGGGGCACCATGAGCAGTGCCGTACCAAATCCACAGGCTCAAGAACCCCGCTCGAAGCCGAGTCAGGAGAGCCGGAAAGATTCTGCGAAGCGCGCTGTACAAGATGATCTTCTACTGTCTTCAGCCAAACGGCAAAAGCACTGTCAGCCAGCCCCTCTGAGGCTTGAAAGTATGCCCCTGATGAGCCGGACCCCAGACAGCATTCCTGATCAAACTCAAATGATGGGGAGTCAGATCCCCACCAACTCTTCAAATTCAGTTGTTCCTGCTAGCAACCCAGCTCATGGAGACGGCCTTACACGGCTTTTCCCTCCTGGTAACAACTTTGTGGCGCCTGCATTGAGGCAGACTGAAGTTCAGTGTGGTTCTCAGCCTCCAGTTGCTGAGCAACAGCAACAAACTCAGGCAAGTCAACATCTGCAGGCCCTGCAGCAGCATGTACCAGCTCAAGCGGTGTCTCACCTTCACACCAACCATCTCTACATCAAGCAACAGCAGCAGCAGCAAGCAGGGCAGTTAAGAGAGAGGCATCACTTATATCAGCTGCAGCATCATGTGCCTCATGCAGACAGTGCTGTCCACTCCCAGCCCCATATTGTGCACCAGCAGAGAACTCTACAACAGGAAGTTCAGATGCAGAAGAAGAGAAATCTCGTTCAGGGCACTCCTGCCTCTCAGCTGTCCTTACAACCAAAACACCATGGGACTGACCAGTCAAGACCCAAGAGTAGTCAGCCACATCCTCACCATCCGCAGATGCAGCAACAGATGCAGCAACACTTTGCAAGTTCCCAGCCAGAGAAGAGCTGTGAAAACTCTTCAACTGGACGGGGCCACCATAACCATGCCCAGAACCACATCAGTCAAGAGATTCTGCACCAGCAACAGGATGTTGGAAGCAGACAGCAGGGTTCAGCAGTTTCTTCTGACCATGTATCCGGTCATAATCCAATGCAGAGGCTTTTGCCACCAAGAGGCTTAGAGCAGCAAATGGTGTCCCAACCCAGTATTGTGACCAGGTCTTCAGACATGACCTGTGCTCCACACAGGCCAGAGAGAAACCGAGTGTCCAGTTACTCTGCTGAGGCTCTCATTGGAAAGTCATCTTCAACTTCGGAACAGAGAATGGGCATGTCGATTCAGGGTTCAAGGGTTTCAGATCAGCTTGAAATGAGAAGTTATATTGATGTTCCCAGAAATAAAAGTTTGGCACTTCATAATATGCAGGGTCGCATGGACCATGCTGTCCCTCTTCCTGATTGTCAGACATTCAAACCAGCGGGAGCCAGCCAACAGCCCCAGAGTAATTTTGAAGTACAATCTTCAAGAAATAATGAAGTAGGTAACCCTGTGCCGTCACTGAGAAGTATGCAGTCACAGGCTTTTCGAATTAGTCAGAACACTGGCCCACCACCAATCGACCGACAAAAGAGGTTATCTTATCCACCAGTTCAAAGCGTCCCAGCAGGAAATGCTGTCCCACCAAGGGACAGTGAGAACACATGTCACCAGAGTTTCATGCAGAGTTTACTTGCTCCTCACCTTGGTGACCAGGTCATTGGGAGCCAAAGGTCACTCTCAGAACATCCAAGGAATACACAATGTGGTCCATCTTCAACAATTGAATATAATTGTCCTCCAACCCGTGAAAGTGTTCATATTAGAAGAGAGAGTGAAAGTCAGAATAGGGAGAGTTGTGACATGTCTTTAGGTGCAATTAACACCAGGAACAGCACTTTGAATATTCCTTTTTCAAGTTCCTCTTCCTCAGGAGATATTCAAGGTCGAAACACAAGTCCCAATGTTTCTGTGCAGAAGTCCAATCCCATGAGAATTACTGACAGTCATGGGACCAAGAGCCACATGAACCCTCCTCCGGTCACATCCAACATGCATGGGGTTGCAAGGCCAACTTTGCCACACCCATCTGTGTCTCATGGAAATGCTGACCAAGGGCCTCCTGTACGTCAGGCTAACTCTTCAGTTGCCCAGAGGTCAAGACATCCCCTGCAAGACAGCAGTGGTTCCAAAATCCGCCAACCTGAAAGGAATCGATCTGGAAATCAAAGACACAGTAGTGTCTTTGACCCAAGTCTTCCTCACCTTCCTCTCCCTGCTGGCGGCAGCATGATTCTTGGACGTCAGCAACCTGCTGCAGAAAAGAGAGGGGGTATTGTTCGTTTCATGCCCGAGAGTCCACAAGTCCCTAACGATAATTCAGGTCCTGACCAGCATACACTGTCACAAAATTTTGGTTTTCCTTTTATTCCCGAGGGTGGCATGAATCCACCAATAAATGCGAATACTTCCTTCATTCCACAGGTTACCCAACCTAGTGCCACACGAACTCCAGCTCTCATCCCAGTAGATCCCCAAAACACTCTACCTTCCTTCTACCCCCCCTATTCTCCTGCACATCCTACTCTGTCCAATGATATTTCAATCCCTTATTTTTCTAATCAAATGTTCTCCAATCCTAGCACAGAGAAAGTAAACAGTGGAGGTTTAAACAACCGGTTTGGATCCATTTTATCTCCTCCCAGACCCGTTGGCTTAGCTCAACCAAGCTTTCCCCTTCTCCCTGAGATGCCGCCAATGCATATGGCCAACTCTCACCTATCCAATTTCAACATGACATCGTTGTTTCCGGAAATAGCAACAGCTCTTCCTGATGGCTCAGCGATGTCACCTTTGCTCACCATAGCAAATTCCTCTGCTTCTGACTCCTCCAAGCAGTCCTCAAACAGACCTGCTCACAACATAAGCCATATCTTAGGTCATGATTGCAGCTCGGCTGTTTAAATCTAGAGAGAATAAATGCGAAGGTTCGAATTGAGTTGACAGCTGTTCTTGTATGTACACGTGTGCATTGAGGAGTTTGTGTGGGTATGTGTCTTTGTTTTGGATAACCATTTTTCAGTTAGCTTCTGATTATAAGAGAGTCATGTCAGAGAAGATGCATACACCGGGGTTGTCAAAACAATCACCTCTTATTTCTGAGTGATGTACTTTCTTTGATCATCTAAATGATTTACCTTTCCAAGTTTGACTTGTAAATCTTTTATTCCCTAAGTACTAACCAACAAGAAGTTGAAGAGATCTTGGCACATGCTGGATGGCAGGAAGGAGCTGAGATTCTAAAATCAGTTGTTGATAAGTTATAAGATAGGTAGTCAAAATAGTTGGTTTGCAAATCCAAAAGTAAAAGCAACATGAAAAAACGTGATTCGTTACTCGGTGATGTCAACACCTAACAATTCTCAGCCACGGCAGGTGATAAATTGATAGTGGGCTAAATTCCCATACATAAAATCAAGCAGATAAAAATTATATGAAGTGTTTGACTCCTGAACTTGGTTACAGAGACTTCTTTCTTAATTATAATTTTAACAAACTACCTAAATTTCATGTCTTGTTCTTCAAAATAGGGAGTCATATTATCCTTTAATGTGCCAAGATCATGGAAAGTAAAAGTCTTCCTAAGACAATGAGCCTTAAAAACACAAAGCAAAGATAAAATACAGAAATGTTTTCCACTTAGTACTTGGGTTTTGCATTAGGCCAAAGAATAACAGACATTGTATTGTGGCTTTTCCTAGGGTCACCTAGTGATTAGTGCTTCATCAGTTGAGTTGATGTAGTATTCTCTCTTCATTCTATTTATTCGGTCTTGAAATAAATTAATTTACAATCATTTAAATATTAGAACTGCTCAGTGAATACTGTGTTTAGAAGACACATTTGAGCCTTTTCAGATACTTCTGAATAGGGGTTTAAGCTGTCTCAGTATTTTCATTTACTGATTATTTATATTAAATATTGCATTGTAAATTGCATTATTGTTTTTCATAACAATTATAATAAGAAAATGAATTCATTATTTTTCTTGTAGGTATGAAATGGTGCTTCACAAAAACACATTCTCTGTGTATCTGAGTTCGTGAGTGCGAGTGTGTGTAAAAGCGGGTTCCCAAGTCTAGCCTGTCCTTGCTATTGGAGATGCAGATCACATTGTACACGGTAAACAGGCATAGTCTCGTCTCAATTAAAAGTGAACAAATTGGAAAAGACATCAGGACTGCCATCTGCAAATGGGAAATCAAGGCTTGCTCTATAGCAGTGGTTCTCATCCTTCCTAACACGACCCTTAATACTGTGTTCCTCATGCTGGGTGACCCCCAACCATAAAATTATTTTCATTGCTACTTCATAACTGTAACTTTGCTACTGTTATGAATCACGATGTAAATATCAGTTTTCCGAGAGTCTTAGGCAACCCCTGTGAAAGGTTATTTGAGCCCCACAGGTTGAGAACTCCTGCTCTAAAGCATGCTGTAGTTTTTTAAAAGATCATTATTAATATTATCATTCTCTCATATATTACATCCCAACTGCAGTTTCCCCTCCCTCCATCCTGCCTCCTCCGCCTCTCTATCCTCTAGATCCACTTCTCCATTTCCCTTTTAAAAAAAGGAGGGGGGGGGCTTCCCAGGGATATCAACCAAACACTGCATAACAAGTTACAATAAAACTACAGAAACCCTAATATCAAGGTTGGACAAGGCACCTTGGTAGGAGGAAAAGGGTCCTGCTGTAGATGTTTTTTAACACCACTGAATTAGTAATTAATTTTAAAGCATGTATTAAGTCTTGAGAACTTAAAACTAAGAAAAAAAAACTTATGTGCTGAATTTTTTTTTAAAACCATTTAAACTCTTAGCTCTCAACTGTTGCTCCATTCTGGTAAAAACTGGAGCGAGAAGGACGGATGCAGAGATGGCCCGTTGGCTTAGTAGAAGCGAGCCCAAGGGCCACAGAGGGTTTGGGTTTTTCCCTTTGGTTTGTTTTCATTTTGTACTAGTCTGGTCAGAGCCCTGGTCAGAGCAGTCGCCACCGAATGCCTGTCTAAGGGCCCCGCAAAGGGCTTCTTGTGCCTTGTCAGTTCCTGTTGCCCGAAATCACCCTTCCTGTGAACAGAGCAAACCCGTGTTTCCTCCCACTCCGTGTTCCTGGGGGAGAAGAGAAGTTCACAGTTGCATTACTTAACTCATGTACACCACAGTAGAAAGGTTGCTGAGGAAAAAGAATCGTTTATGAATTGCTTTAAGCATTAATATTCAGAGTGGTCTTTGTACTTGGAGGCCCAGTTTGCCAAGTTCATTAAAGGTAATGTTGTGTATGGCCAATCCCCTTCCTCCCCTTCTCTTAGTGGCCGTCTTTCACACGTGCATCCTCACATCATGGTGGCTCTTGAGTTTGGAGGGGCAGGCTGGCGCTATTGGAACCAAGGTTGCATGCTGTGGAGAAACTCCAGTTTTGTATTGTGTTTCTGAGACAGGGATCTTGCTCTGTTGTCCAGACTGGCCCGGAATTCCTGGGCTTAAGCAGAACTTCCACCTCAGCCTCCTAGGTAGTGGGACTCAAGGTGCACCCCACCACCCAGCAGAGAAGCTCCATTTGTGACTGCAGCACTAAGTCCTAAGCCTGTTAAGACTTTGGGTTATTTTTATTTGGTTGTCTGCAGCTCAGCTCTGTCCTGAGATAGCATTGCATTGTCAGGGTTTTCATGCCGAGAAGAGTACTGTGAGGTTGTCTGAATCTCAGCCTTCTGTGAGATGTAAAAGTCTGCAAATAATTGGCTCCTGCTCACATGTGGCCCTAATTAAATACATAATGCACTTGTGTGTTAGAGATCATTTCATGCATGGACTCGGATGAGAAAGAGTTTGCACTTGGTTTAAAAGTCTGGGTTCTTATTAGTGTTAATAATTAAAGCTAAATGATTTGGGGATGAAACTTAAATGGTTTCTGGTAATATCAAGATAAAACTTTTGTTGACGTAATGGCAGAAAATGCAGTCAAATTTGGTTATAAGTTTCATGTTGTCCTAACCTTTTAACATGACTATGTAAAGCATTTCCACAAATATCTTTGTAATTTCTGGAAGTACACAAGATCATGCCTGCCTCCTAAGTGAGAGTCATTGATTAGCGCATTTTGTTCTGACTGTTGATCATACAGGATCACTAAACGTGCTCTCTTCCTTTGGGCATTCCAAAGTTAAGTTCTGATGAAGAGTTTTAGATTTCTCTTTGTGTACTTCAATGAATTTGTTAAATATGTCAACTATAGATGAAATAAATCCATTTTAATGTTTTTAATAGACACTGGGTTTTTATAAGTCTTGTATTTCTCCAGGAGTTCTGTTTCTGTTTTCACTAGCACAACTCTGAGACGGCAGCAGTTGCTCCCTGTCATAGTGGAGGGCAGGATTCCCAGTGGTGGCGGTGTGATGTCAGAAGGCTGGGGGTTCTAAACTCTGGCCTTGGGAGTCACCAGATACTGGTCAGAATTATGCTGAACTGCAATGGAGGTTAGCTTTTTACGTCAGCCTTTTAGCGTTTTAAGGAAACTTCTTTTGCCTTGCTCTTGCCTTCTAACTTTAGCCATCTCATGGAGAGGCTAAAACTTACACTCAAAAAAACAATGTAGACATACATTTTAATGGAAACATT
Source organism: Alexandromys fortis (assembly GCF_014885135.2). Lineage (NCBI taxonomy): Eukaryota > Metazoa > Chordata > Mammalia > Rodentia > Cricetidae > Alexandromys > Alexandromys fortis. The sequence continues at coordinate 30,024,501 of NW_026067944.1, forward strand.
AAAATGAGACTGTTACTGTGCTTTGGGTTTTCCCATTCCTTCACACAGGTGTGTAGGCTCGAGCTCTCGTTTAGCTGTTCCCCATCAAGTAGATGGCAGGCAGCCTGGCTTTGTCCACGAGACAGTTATGCCTCCATGTTGGAATGTGATTGGGCCCGCCCTCTCTATAAGACCAGTGTGTAGTAGTGGGTCCCCTATGCCTCTTTCTTAAACAGCAACAATTCCTCAAAATGCCATTAGTTTGAAGTTGGTAAACTTCTCCCCTGTGGTGGGAGGAAAGGTTAGAGGAGGAACCAAAATAGATTAGCTCTGAGCCTGTATCTCAATGCCTGAAAGGCACTCCAGGTCTGTCATCTAGGTACTGACTGACTGGAAGAAGTGTGCCTTTGGCTGTTGTATCTGGAGGGCAACCATTAGCCAATGACCACAAAAAACTAGTATGGACTTAATCTCCGAGTGGTTGTTTTGCAGTGTGTATATGCAAATTTTTTCTAGAGATGCCTTTCAGGCTGAATGTCAGCATTTTGTTTTCTTTTCCCAAAGTTCTACCAAAAAGCAAAGGTTTTGTTTGTTGGTTTGTTTTGTTTGCTTGCTTGTTTTTTGCTTGACTATACTCTGTATTCTGCTCGTGCTGGGCTGAATTCTACTATAGTAAAATCTAAGCTGTTCTTAGTAGCTCCGTGGGGCTCACAGTGCTCAGATGGAGACAGCCATGTGGGCTGGGAAAACACTGAGGACCCCTGGGCTCAGAGTTTCTGGTTCTGACCCCACACCTCGGCCCTGGCACTGCCCTTTTCCTGAAACTGTGCCTCTGATTCCTGAGACCAGATCCCAGAACATGTCACCCAGCCGGCCCGTGCTGCAGCGAAGGAGCTACAGGGATGGCACGTGCTGTGTGACCAAACACCTCCTAGATGATCAGTACAGCCGATGCTTCTCACTCTTGCCTTACCGCCTCTGAGCCATTGTTGACAAAGTAGATAGCAAGTTGTGGTCGCTGAACCTGTACCTGAGCTTGTGAGGCAGGCCGTCCTTCCACATCCTCATTTCCACGTTGGCATAAGCTCTACCCGGTAATTGTTTTTGTGGGGAGGGGGTCACACGTGTGTCGACAGGTGCATCATAAACATAGCTCAGCTTAGGCTGAGAATGCCGGGCATGATCTGCAAGCTGTTCTGGATGAATGCACAACCTGTCATTAAAGTTCATGAGACACAAACAAAACCTCTCGTGTAGCACGTCTTTAAACAGAAAATCTTTAACCTTTTGGCCCAGTCGTGTGTACAGCTGTCCATGCAGTTTGTAATAGAAAACTAAAGTTGACCCATTTAATTTTGTCTTCACTCTTTCTGAGACCTCTCTTCCCCCTGCTCCTGAAGTCTTAAAGTCATTTCCATCTGTAAGGTCACTGGGCACAGGGCTTGATGATAGTGGTAAATTTTCAGGCTGCTGAACTTCTGAGAAGGGACCAGACAGTGTTGCTTAAGATGCTGCAGTTGTGTTAATGTGAAGGAAACATCTTCCACTTTCAGCAGGTTGTGTGTGTGTGTGTGCGCGCGTGCATGTGCGTGTGCATGTGTGTGTGTTCATTTTGGTTTTTTAAAAAGGTTGAAAATTGAGGAGAACATGATTACTTTCACAGATTATTTATAGATACACTGGTTGTGATGCTTACTGTCGACAAGCACCAGGAAAACACAAGTTTTAGTGCTTCAGTAGTGGAATCTGTGTACCTGTGACCCAGCCAGCAGTCTTCTGTGCACTGTGTCCTATAACTGTAAATCACCTGGTTTATAATTCTAATGGAAACTAATTTGTTTTGTAATGGAACACAGAGCAGATATGTATAATAGGATCAGGATTGTCTTACAGCTGTAAATAAGAATAGGTCCTGTTTATTTTGACATCTTTTTACAAATGCATTGTATTAGGATGTGAATATTCCAGAACATGCTCTTGTTTAAAGTTTTGAAATTTTTATTGTTAAATGTAACATTTTAATGGTTGTAATAATTATTTGTATGGATATGGATATAGTATTTTATTTAAGAAAATAAACTTTGCAATTTTTGCATTGTGAATTCTCAGTTTTTTCCTGGTCATTCCCCATTTCACTGCAGATCACCTTGTCTCACATCTGAAGTAGTATAATTAAGTTTTTCCATCTGTCTGAAAAGATGCTGTGGCACATTCCCGGTGGGCATGTGTTCCTAAGCATTACACCTCAAGTAAGTCAGTTATGATCGGGGCACACCTGCACATTCCTTAGGAAAAGTCAGATTAGGATTTCCTGTATGGAAGAGCATTCGGTGATGATTGAGGCTGAACACTCCTCCGAGTAGCGGGAGAAACTAAAGCATAGGAATTTGAGATGAAAGCTGACGTTAGGCCAGACAGGTGTCTTCGCTGACAAGAGCACATACTGTTCCTGCAGAGGATCCCATGGCAGGTGCTCGCGGGATCTTCAGGCATCTGCACCCACACTCATACCCACTTAGATGCACATAATTAAAAATTAAATCTAAAGAAAGTTGGGGGAGGGGCTGGAGAGATGGCTCAGCGGTTAAGAACACTGACTGCTCTTCCCGAGGACCCAGGTTCAAATCCCAGCACCCACATGGCAGCTCACAACTGTCTGAAAATCCAGTTCCAGGGGATCTGACACCTTCACCCCAATGCACATAAAATAAAGCTAAATAAACCATAAAAAAAAGAAAAAAGAGAAAAAAAAGAAAGTTGGGGGACCATGAATGGCGGCACAACCTTTAATCCCAGCACTTGGGAGACAGAAGCAGCCAGAACTACCTAGACCCTGCCTTAAAAGAAAAGAGAAAAAACCCTGAAAGTTGGATATTTTACTCTAACTTTATCAACTGAGTTAAAAGCTTACCAAGCATAATTTATGAGGGGGAAACAGTGAACTGTACAGTATAAAAATGTGTACAAAACTATATAAAGTTGTTGTTTTGTATAAACTTACATAAGCCTTCTATTGTTTTGCTTTTGTTTTATACGTAGCCCTCACTGGCCCAGAAGCAACTAGCCTCCTGCTTATTCTTCGAGCTGCTGCTATCACAAGTATGTACCATTACATCTGGCTAAAATTATATGACATTTAAGGCTGAAGCATAGCTCAGTGATTAGGGCTTATGTGTGTGGCACAAGACCCTGGGTTTGATTATCTACAGATCAATGTATTGTTTTCAGATGGGGTATAAATGATCAATCCCCAATTCAGAACAAATAATACTTAGAAAAGAGCAACTTTTTGGCATCATACGAAGAAAAATTACTTCCAAGGTAATGTGTTCGCTTGCATTTGGGCAGCAGATACTTGGCATGAGCCACCACCACCACCCAGCCCTTTTTTCTTTTAAGTTAGAAAAGCCACTACATTCCTTTGCTTTCTATTTTCTTTTTTTTTTTTTTTCGTTTTGTTTTTGTTTTTCAAGGCAGGGTTTCTCTGTAGCTTTGGAGCCTGTCCTGGAACTAGCTCTTATAGACCAGGTTGGTCTCAAATTTACAGAGATCCACCTGCTACTGCCTTCCGAGTGCTGAGATTAAAGGCCCGGCTCTCTCCATTTTCAGTTTTACGTTTGAACCAGCAGGCTCCCAGTGGTAACCTGAAACTTTAAAGCATGTGAATTTTAATTTAACATGAGACTTTTGAATCTACAGTTCTTTGCCAAGTATAGTCACTGAACTTATATTTTAGAGAAAAGACTTTAATTCTGAACTCTATACGTTCTGGAATGGACGCAGTCATCCTCCCATGAGTTCTGCTTTTCCAATTTAGCCAAAATTTTCCAAAACTTTAGTTTCATTGCCTGACTCTCCAGTGACCTTGCAGGTTCATTGTAAGCGAGGTTTCTGTAATAGCCACATTTCCCTGGGTTTTCAGAAGTGCGGTTGCTTTCTGTTAATAAGATCAGCTGCTCGGTAGTTGGGTTATTCCAGGCTGTGTGTCTTGCATGTGTGGAAATACACCCAGAGAATGGCTGGATCTTCCTGTGGTACAATTGTGCCTACTCTGGTCTGACCCGAGTCATGCTTTACAGACTGGAAATTCAGGTTTCTGCAGCGGTGGTCCTTCCCTAGTGGTTTCTCTCAGCATCAGTTTCTCCATGTGGGGAATGGGGAGGTTTCAGGATTTGATCCACTGTTGGCAGGGTGTCTGATGGATGGCGCTATTTGAATCATCGATTCTGCCATTCGGGGGCACATCCAGGATGGAGTCAGGAGCTGGGGCTCCCATTGGCAGCAGTTAGGTCCTGCAGTGCTGGAGTGACTCCAGCCTCGTGTTTGTAGCGGGAGAGAACCTGGTGGTGTCCAAGTCTAGGAGGCACTGCTTTCCTTTATTTGATGGTGAAGTAAAATGCTCCCCACCCCAGATGTCCCTGTCTCTAAGCCTTTGCTCTCTGCTGGCACTGAACATGGGCGTTTTTTCATTTTTCTTATGAAGTACTTGACGTCAGTTCAAAGCATCTCTTGTTGGTTGTCATCACCCTGTTTGTTTGAAGAGACAGATGTTTTCTTCTGAACATGACATTCCAGGCTGGGAGAACCCAGTGGATGTCAGCTTGTCTGTTAAATCTGTATATGGTATTTCGTTTCTCATTATTTTGAGAGAGGTTCTTATGTAACGTGGAGTGGCCTAGAACTTGCTGTCTAACTGAGGATGACCTCGAACCTTTCTCTACTAGTGCTAAGGACTGAACCCCAATTCTAGTGATTAGTATGCAAGTGCCCTACCACAGTGCTTAATCTAGAACACCTCAACTTCGAGCTTCCGATCCTCCGGCCTTCAGCCTCCCGAGTGCTAGGATCATTGTTTACAGCACCATGCTCAGTTTATGCCGCAACGGACTCAAGCCCAAGGCTCCATGCATGCTAGGCAAGCAGTCCAACAACTGAGCTACGTTGCTAGACCCTACATGTGTCAGGGGCCATCCCCGACAAGATTACCTTTCTTCCAGAGTGGAGGAGTGGGAATCTAGAAGTATAGTAAGCAATACCAAAACAGGAACAAAAATAACAAAATGCAGAAACACATAGGATAGTATCGGGAGGGAATTTCAGTGAGTACTGAACATTCGTTCACGTTTAATTTCCAAGAGTTTAATATACCCTTGATTTCAAAAGGTAAGAGTAGAACAAAAGGGCTGCGTTAGCATGCAAATTAAAAGTCAAGGGCCCTTGATGCACGCCCTAGACCACTCTGTAGGCAAACCACCCCCTGGGTAGAATCCCAAGTTATTTCCATAAAGGGAACAAGAACTTAGTTGGTTCCTTAGACTTTTGTTTTAGGTAGGAACCAACTACTTCCCTATTTCAGGAGCTCAGGGTCTGGCAACTAGCCACACCTGTTTACAGTAGCCTTGAGAAAGAGAGAGAGAGAGAGAGAGAGAGAGAGAG